>NW_020925940.1:0-3720 GCF_003984885.1 Neopelma chrysocephalum
CCCCCCCGGCAGCGCCGCAAGCGGGTTCCCAGCGCCGAGGGACCCCCGAGCTCATCCCGCCGCTCCCAGTCCCAGGTTTGCCGCCGCCCCCCAGGAGGAGGAGGAGGAGGAAGAGAATCTCCCAAACTCCGGCAGGCGCAGGACGGCCGGGGGGGGGATTTGGGTGGGGCTGCTGGGGGCCCCCCCGGCTCTGAGCCCCCCCAATCTCTATCCCCCCATGGTTTGTAGATGGTGGTGATCGAGCAAAACGGGTCCTTCCAGCTCAAGAACTTCATCTGCGACCACTGTTTTGGGGCCTTTCGGAGCAGTTACCACCTCAAACGGCACATCCTCATCCACACCGGTGGGGGCACCAATTAACACACCCTAATTAACCCCTCACAGCCTTAATTAGCCCTCTCCTCCCCCCTCCATCCCGATTCCCCCCCAGTTAGGTGTTAATTAACCCCCTGGATCCCCCCCAGTTTAGGGGAGAAGCCCTTTGAGTGTGACCTGTGCTCCCTCCCTCCCCAATCCCAACCACCCCTTAATCTCACAACTCCCCCCTTCCTCCTCCATTCCCACACCCCCTAATTACCCCTGGGGGTGCTAATTACCCCCCCAACTCCCCGTCACTTTAGGGGAGAAGCCCTTTGAGTGCGACGTGTGTGACATGCGCTTCATCCAGAAGTACCACCTGGAGCGGCACAAGCGGGTGCACAGTGGGGAGAAGCCCTACCAGTGCGAGCGCTGCATGCAGGTAATTCCATGGGAAATCCCACCTGGAATTCCCTTGGAAACCCCCAGAAGTGCCCCCACCCCAAATTCCAACCCTAATCCCCTCTATCCCGCAGAGTTTCTCCCGCACGGACCGGCTCCTGCGGCACAAGCGGATGTGCCAGGGCTGCCAGGGCAAGACCCCCCCTGACTCCCAGCTCCTGCTGTGAAATTCTAGGAATTCTGGGAATTCTGGGGGTGCTGGAGGAAGGGGGAGCCTCCCTCCTGCACCCCCCACCCTCTGCATCCTCTGCTTCACCCGGATTTTTCACCCTGAGCTGAGAACTCCTAAAAAAACCTGGAGCGTTCCCAGTGTGAAAAACTCGGAGCTTTCCCACCCTTCTGGCCTAAAAACTGGGATAATGAGCCCAAAAATCCTCCTGGAATCTTCAAGCTGTGCCCTCCTCATCGTTGGATCCCTAAATCCACCCCACATTCCCCCATAGGACAGACTGGGAGCCCCCAAACTGCCCCAAATCCCAGCAGGTTTGGGGTACCTAGGACACAGGTAGGAGGGTTTCGCTGGGAATGACATCTACAATCCTGCTTTTCTGGGGGGAAAAAGGAGGAAAACTGAGGATTTTGGGGGGTGTCTCGGCTTCGGAGGGGTAGCAAATTCCCCCTTTTTATGGAAAACAGGAAGAGAATGAGGAATTTGGGGGTGTCCCTGTTTTGGGACTCGGCAGCACTTCCCATTCCCTCTGGAATTCCTGTGGATTTCGGGGACGTTTCCCCTGTTTCCACGTGGTTTTGGGGGGGCTCCCTGTGCCTCCCCCTGCACCTGTGGGGGGGGCTGCATCTGGAGGGGGGGGGGGGGCGAAGGGACCCCCATTTCCCAGAAAACCCCATTCCCAGGGGGAGGAAAATCCCAGAAAACCGCGTTCTCTGGGGTGGGAAAACCATGGCTCTGCTGAGGGGGAGCGGTTGGAAGATCCAGGACACCCCAGAAAACTCTGGGGGTCTCCCCCAGTGTTCCCCCCCACATTTTGGGGGTCTCATGCCTCCCCCAGTCACAGACTGCTCCAAGGGGGGACAAAGCTGATGAATTTTGGGGCCCCCCTTTTTTGGGTGCCGTGACCTCTCTTTCTGGACCTGCAGGACTTTGGGGACAACCCCCCTAGTGATGCTTCAAAAAAGGCTTTGGCTCTGCTGAGCACCCCCCCTCCCTAAATTTGGGGGTCGGGGGGTGGTTTGAGGGCTCCAGGGGGTGGTTTGGGGGGGAGGTTGGGGGATTCTGGGGGGGTTTTGGGGCCCCCCCAAACCCAGGGGGTGGTCACACACACACACCACCCCTCCACCCTCCCCAGATTCATTTTTGGGGTGTTTTGTTGGGGTTTTGGGGTTTATTACAGTTATTTTGCTATGGGGAGGGGGTGGTCGGGGGTCACCCCCGGGGTGGGGGGGAGTCACTTTTAAACGGTAGTTTTTTCTAAGGGTCCCCAAATTTCATGTCCCCCACCCGTGTCCCCAAAATGTCGTCCTTTCCTCCCCCCACCCCCCGTGTGCCCCCCCCTTCCTTTAGGGTTTATTTAAATAAAACTTTGGGGTTTTGCTTTTTTTAACCTAAATTTGGTTTCTTCGGGGGCAGGGAAGTGGTATTTGGAGGGACCCCCAGAACCTATTTGTGCCTCCCCCCCCCAAACCCCAAAAATGGGGGGAGAATCATTAAACTGGAGGGGGGGGTCCCCAAACACCCCCCCAAATACCCCAGGGGTGCCCCCCCTTATCCCTGGAGAAAGGTTCCCAAGTGACCCCCCCTTTATCTCTGGGGGAGTCCCCAAGTTTGGGGGGTTCCCAATGCCCCCCCTTATCCCCAAAGGGAGGTCGCAATGGGGGGGGCTCCTAAGTGGCCCCCCCAAAATAACCCAGGAGTGCCCCCACCTCCGCCCCATTGGTGCCCCCCATCACCTCAGGGGGTGTCCCAAGCCTCCCCTCCCCCTCCTAGACCCCCCTTTGCCCCCCCCAAATTCACAATCCCCCCCAAAAAAATTTCCATCACTTTATTTTGCAAAAATAGAAAAGTCCCGAGACCTCCCCTCAGCACAGGGGGAGTGGGGGAGGGCTGTAAACATGGCTGGGGGGCCCCCCAAAAACAGGGGATGGCTAGCGGGGGGGGGGGCAGCGGCAGCGGCAGGGGGGCCCCCTAAAAATGGCAGGGGCCCAATGTAAACGCAGAGGAATAAATAAAGGGGGGGTGAAAGTGCTGCCCTGGGGGGAAGGGTCACCACCCCCCCGTAGTGTAACAGACCCCACCCAAGTGGGGGGGGGGGCAAATTTAGGGGGGTGGCAGCAAGCCTGGCCCCCCCACCCAGCCAGACTTGGGGGGGGTAACATATTTGGGGGTGTGTCCCCCCCCAAAGCTGCCCTGGGTGGGTACTGGGGTCACCCTATGGCTTGAGAACCCCCCAAAATAGGAGGGAAGTTGGGGGAGTCATCTTGTGTCCCCCCATCTTTGGTCTCTGTAGTGTATAGGGAAGAGGACAGGGGGAGGAATTTTGGGGTCCCCCCACGCCCAACAACATATAAATGGGCCCCCCCAAACTGGGAGGGGGAATGTCTGGGGGGGGATAATGGGGGTTCCCCCCCCCTCCAGAATCCACCCTGTGTCCAATAAATAAACCCTCAGGGGGGTATTTAGGGGGGGCAACCCAGGAGTGTTAATTTGGGGGGAGGAGGGGCTGCCCCTCTTAAAATTCCTCTCAATACAAGGGGGGGGCAGCGGGGGCTGGGGGGCTTTGGCTGAAGCTGAGTTTGGAAGGGGGGAGGGGTCCCTGGACCCTCCCCCAGCTTAAGGCAATAGCTTTGCTCTGTCAGTCTCTGACCCTCCCACACCCCAACTCGGGGGGGGCCCACTTTGGGGGTCTCCCGCCCCCCAGAGCAAAAGGGGGAGACCCTGGAAGGCAGCTATGAGTGCCCCCACCATAGGGGCTCTGGGGAGTTGGAGGGGTTATGGGGATTTGGGGG
>NW_020925941.1:0-8118 GCF_003984885.1 Neopelma chrysocephalum
AGGCATATAAAGCAATAATCAGATATATTCTGTGTCATAGATAACACACATATTCTATAGAATTCATCCTCAGGTGTTGTATGATAGATCTATAAGATATTACAAATAACAAGCAATAATAAGGCAAGTGTCCTCCTTAGGGACACACACTTCAGAAGGGAACTTGCACTTGACCCCCCCCCTCTTCAACTTCGAGCCCCCCGGTGCCACAGAGGGGGACAGAGCTCCTGTGGAACATTCTATTCCACTGACACAGAGCAAGGAATAAACCCAAACTATTGCCTGGGTTTGTTCCCTGGGGGTCTCTGCAGCAGCAAGCCCAGCACCACACTGACTGCTCTGGGCTGTGCAGGCATTTGTGCTTCTGCCTGTCTCACACACACACACAAAAGTCTGGTGTAGTGCTGCCCTCAGGAAAACCCCCGACCTTAAATTCAGTCCCCATCGTGTAGTCGTGAAAGAAGTTGCCAGTGAATTTGCCAGAAAGCATAAAAAATAGAAGAGCTCACAGTTATACATAAATACAGGTAATTACTGTTCCGACTACACATTCCAGATTAATTTGGTGCAGTGATATTAAAAATCATAAAACCCACATAATGCTGTGCAAGATGACACAGATTGACCAAGTGAAGTCCTACATTAACAGAGATAAATTTGAGAAGGTCAGCAGTGCACTGTTTTACTCCTGCTAACACTTGTGGACAGTCTGACTTCATGTACAGGATGGACGTTCCTGTGCCCCTGGGGCTGCCAGTGCCATGGTGGGCAGCAGGAACCACAGAGGATGATGCCAGTGAGGCAAAGAGCCACAGCCACAGCTTGGCTTCTGTGTCTAGGCCAGCAGAATGGATTCTGTCATTCCATTGGCACGGCCCGTTGCAGCTCAACAATTTCAGTGTCTGACTGCCCAGGATTCTCTCACACTAAACTTCACAGACCAGCCTTTGGCACTGGGAGGCAAAAAGTTGCCTTTAATCCTTGCAAACATGGAAACCGCTTATCCCAGGATATTGGCACGGCAGAGGAATCCAGTTGTCAGAAATGATGGCAGGGGAGAAGAAGTGGAATGAGGAAGGATTTGCAAACCAAAGCACAGGGGTAATGATGCAGGCCTGAAGTCCAGTGATTTCATATTTATTCTCTACACTGAAACTAGGAAGAAAAAAATTGAGTTTTAAGTCACACTACATTAATTCAGCTTTTGATTAATATCTAGCAACTCAATCAAGTGCTCATGAAATGTCCTCACTCTCCTCATCCTCCCAATTAAACACTTTTTTATTTGGCTGAATCTTCATATTTTGTAGTATATTTTGGCTGAATCTTAACATTTGCAATTTGGGGAGGGGTTCATCTCACTGTTTCTGAGGGGCTTTTTGCCTGAATCTCGGTGGTTTAGGTTTTTCTGGGCTGAATCTTGGTGTTTTGGAGGTTTTTTTGGACACAGGATGCCCAGTGAGTTCTAGAGATGGACTTGGGCAGGAGGAACCCCCAAGCCAACGTGCTCAGCCCTTGTTTCCCCTCCATCAGGATTTGTCCTTCCCAAAGCTTGGGCGGATGGAGGAGGCATCTGTGAGGAAGAGGAAGATGCCTTGGGCCCCCCAGGCAGGTGAGGAGGAAGTCAGTGGCCCTTTGGGCGGGTGTTGTGCTGGCTCTGGCAGCCCAGCATGGCCCCCGGCTGCAGGACAACCCCACTGCCGCCGCCGTCCTGCCGGGGCCGGAGTTGGGGGGGATGTCCTTGGCCTTCCCTGTGGGCCGGAGGCAAATCCCCTCCCTGTCCTTCTTGCTTCCTGCCCCAGGCCCCGAGCTGAGGACGGAGAGCCCGGAGGACAAATCCCTGTGGCAGAGCCTGGTGGGAGAGGCCGTTTTGAAGGGCTCCACGGTGCAGGAAGGCAGCGGGGAGGAAAAGGACCGGAGATCCCCCCACAGGAGGGGCTCCAAAGCCAGCCCAGGGTGCTCTGAGGAGGAGGAAAGACCCAGCCTGTGCCGGGAAGGCGGCCAGAGCTTGAGGTGGAGCTGTGACCTGGTGGTCCCTGAGCAGCCTCCCAGCAGGCAGAAGCCCTTCAAGTGCTTGGAATGTGGGAAGAGCTTCAGAAAGAGCACCCAACTCCTCACCCACCAGCACATTCACACTGGGGAGAGGCCCTACACATGTGGGGAATGTGGGAAGAGCTTCAGTGACAGCTCCACCCTCCGCAAACACCAGCGCATCCACACTGAGGAACGACCCTATGCATGTGAGGATTGTGGGAAGAGCTTCAGGGACAGCTCCACCCTCTGCAAACACCAACGCATCCACACTGGGGAACGGCCCTATGCATGTGGGGAATGTGGGAAGAGCTTCAGGCACAGCTCTGCCCTCCTCACCCACCAGCGAATCCACACCAGGGAACGGCCCTACACTTGTAAGGAATGTGGGAAGAGCTTCAGACACAGCTCTGCCCTCCTCACCCACCAGCGCATTCACACTGGGGAACGGCCCTACACTTGTTGGGAATGTGGGAAGAGCTTCATTGACAGCTCCAGGCTCCGCAGCCACCAGCACATGCACACTGGTGAACAGCCCTACACTTGTTGGGAATGTGGGAAGAGCTTCAGTCACAGCTCCAGCCTCTGCACCCACCAGCGCATCCACACTGGGGAACGGCCCTACAAGTGCTTGGAATGTGGGAAGAGGTTTCAGACCAGCTCCAATCTCCTCAGGCATGAGCGGATGCACACGGATGAGAGGCCCTTCCGCTGCACCGACTGCGGGAAGGGCTTCAACTGGAAATCCAACCTCGTCACCCACTGGCACATCCACACCGGGGAGAGGCCCTACAAATGTGGGGAATGTGGGAAGAGCTTCACCCAGCATGGTCACTTGACCAGACACCAACAGACCCACCAGTAAGGGAAGCCCTACCAGTGCACCAACTGTGGGAAGAGCTGTGGCTGCTGCTTCCACCCCGAATGAAGCCCCTGATGGGGAGGGAACCCCTGGAGTCCAGTGACTGTCAGTCCATCCCTTTCGACCACAAAGGGCCAGTCCCCTTTCACAGGGGCAGGTTCTTCCAAAAGGGCCCTTCTTGGGAGTGTGTGTGGAGATTCCTGCCTTGGCTGGGGACCCCCCAAGGTCACTGCTGGAGGTTGAGAGCAGAGATCTCCCCACCAGCCTCGGTCTCGGGGAGTTCCATCCATCTCTATTTAAGAATTATTGCTTTTGTGCCAGCTTCAAGACTTGCTTTAGTGTAGAGCACTGTCCTATCTTATGCTGTACTGCTGGTAGTTTTAGTGTTTGTATTGTGCAGTAAATAATTCTGATGAAGATCTTTTGTCTGATCATTTGTATCCCTAAATAATTCATTTCTATCAATAGATCTGATTTACCATTATAAAAACCTTGGAAATGGAAGTGGTTAAGTCACAGGTCTGTATTCTTCTAAACTGAAACTGTTGACATAATGCAAGGCTGAGATTGGATCCAGCAGCCCCCAGCACCCCACAGTAAGCTGGGAGCTCAGGGGGGCCACCCCCCTTTGTCAACCCCCCTGTGCCCAAAGACCCCCATGGGACCATTGGACCTGCCAGACCACCCTCCCTTTTCCACCCTTCTCCCTGTTCCTCCCAGTTTTTCATGGTCTCCTGAAGCCACAGCTCCCCCTAGATTAGTTTAGGAGTCCCAACCCCCACTTTTTGCCCCCCTCTCTCACCACTTCCACATCATCCCCCCACTCCCCAGCCCCCTCATGCTCAGTTTGGGGTCCCACCACCCCTTTAATCCCCTCTGACCCCCCTTTCCCCACCAATCTCCCCCTTCCCACCCCCCCGCTCACCCGAGAGCTTCTTACCTGCAGCCAGGGGGGTCTCCCAGCACCACCAGTGCCCAGAGAAGTCCCCCCAGAAAGGGGGTTAGGTGGGGTCCTGGGTGGGCTTTGAGTGTGTTTGGGGGTCCTTGGGGGGCTGTGGGGAAGTTTTGGGGGTTCCCAGCACCTTTTGGGGTTACCTGGGTGGTTTATTGAGGGGCAGGTGCCCTCTCAAAGCCCCTCTAGAGCAGGTTGACACTGGGGGAATACAGGGGTGTCCCAATTCCGCATCGATCCTGGGGCCGGTTCCGCCCTCCCCAAATCAGCTCCACCCCTTTGGATTCCCTGAAGCCCCTCCCCCACTGCCCCCCAATAATCAGGACTGGGGAGAACTGGGAAGCTTTACTGGGATCACTGGGAGCAGCTGGGTGGAGGCAGAGTGACAGCAGGGGAGAGGGGGACACACAACCCCCCCAAAATCCTCAGGGGGACAGGGGGGTTCAGGTTGGGCCTGAGGCCCTGGGGAGGGGCTGCGGCCGCCACCGGCTCAGGAGCTCTGTGGGGAGAGAAAAGGGGGTGACACCGGGGTGGGGGGACAGGGGGGACACCGAGATACACCGAGACCTGGACTGGATCCAGCGGGACCAAAAGTGGGGCAACTGGGATCATACTGGGAGCACCTGGCAGCATGTTGGAGGCAACTGGGATATACTGGGAATGGCTGGGAGCAACTGGATGCATAGTAGGGCACGTTCCCTCCCCATCTGGAGCCGAGCGGGGCCGGCCGGCGGGCACAGGGGACCCGTGAGCCGCCTTCTCCTCAGGCGGCTGCTGGGAAGGAGCCAGTGCTGGGAGGACCAAATGGCCTCGGGCAAGGTCGGGCAGATCCAGGTCAGAGATTGGAATAGTTGTTTTCACCGACAGGGTCACCGGGCGCTGGAATAGGTTGCCCAGGTGGAGTCCCCATCCCTGGAGGTGTTTCAGAGGCGTCTGGATCTGGCGATGAGGGACACGGTTCAGTGGTTTGGGGGTTCCTGGGGCAGTGCTGGGTGGACAGTTGGACTTCATGGAATGTGCTGAGTTGGGAGGGGCCCTTCAGCACCATCGAGTCCAGCTCCTGATTTCTATTCACCTATAAACAAATTGAATGGGGATCAAACTACTGGGCTCCAAAAGGTCTTCTACCCCTACTCTACGCTGCAAAGTAAAAAAAAAATGACCATGCAAAATACAGGCCTGTGTTCCCCACGAAGGGAAGGCAGGCAGTTATAAATGGGGACAATAAATAAAAGCTAAGAGCATATGTTCATGGTTACCACAGTTGTATGACACATAAACCCGGTTCTCTGTTCATTACTATGTAGAACTCTCATCAAGTCAAAACTTTCTGGTGTAAATATCAGTATCTTTGGATGTAATATTTGCATGCTGTGCTTCTGTGGGAACAAGTGGATTTAAAAGGTTGTAACACTTTAGGAGATCATCTTTATGCTTATGGGTTATATTTTTTTAAAAAATAATGAAAAGCCATTTTTTACAGAAGGCAACACGAAAAGAACTCATATTTAGCAAAATATAAATTAGGACATTAATCAGGGCAAATGTACAATTGTAAATAAAAATCATTACAACTCATTCAACTATTTGCATACCCAAAGGATATGTTTGAAAATTCTGTCTTAGAAATAAATAAAATAAAATCTCTGAGGCAGTTCATTACAACTGTTTCAAAATTTCCAAGAAAAATTCACCATTCTTGAAATGCAAAGTCTGAAAAATGAAACAAGTGTACCATTGGAATTCTTGTTGCCAGCACTGATCTCTACAGAAGTTATTACAGAGTGTAACAAAAGCAGCAACAGAAATAACCTTTGGCATTATAGCACCTGCATTAATTGGTCCTGGCAACAGGGCTTTGCTTTTAAACCCAGCTGATAACAAAACCTTTCCAGAACAGTGAAATTATAACGTTGCTTTTCTTAAGAAGTTGTGAGTCCTTAATCCAGTATCTACAGATGAGACCCTGCAATATGGGAATCTCCTGTTCCTGATGGTCAGTGGAGAGGAGGAATCAGGTGTGCTGAGCAGGCTGCAGGGCTTTGATTTCTACAAGTCTGTCATTTTTTATTATTTTTTTAATGGTACTTATTAACCTTGGGTTTTATAAAATAGATACATAATAGGAAAATACAGCAAAAGCTTCTGGTAATTACTTGGAGGAGTAACAAAGTAGTTTGGTTGGATTATTGCAGGAAGAAAAGTGACAGATGCCCACTTGAACAGGGCACAAGAGGCTGAGCAAGTTCTGGGTTGCCACAGATCTACCAAAGGAAAAAATACATCCCAGTGTATAAACATTCTGGATTGTCAGTATTCCATGTACGATGGAGAGGAGTGGGAGAGGGGGACTTGGAACACCTCTGGGGAGGGAGGATGCCTGCACACATGGAGAACCTGTCAGGAGAAAGCATTGCTGGGGTCAGGGCTCCACCTCAGGGCATGAGGATGGTTAATGATTTATAGCTCTTGATGCAAATCTACATTGAGTTTATCCAGCCTGCAGGAATGTTGGCACAGTTCAGTGGTGGTCCGTAGCACACATCATGCATTTAGAAAATAATAAAGCTGTAATAACATATTCTTTCTGCTTCATTTGATACAGGAAAAAAAGTCCAAATGTGTGTGTCAAAACAAAAGGGGGAAAAAAGCTTTTTTCCTCTTTAGATGACAGATACAGATTTACTTTATGGCAATTGGACAGGTAATGAACCTTTTTTTAAATTATGATATTCAAACCTTTCTTAATATATTTTCTCTTAATTATGTAACAAATTTCCAGTTCAGGATAATGTAAAATACGTGTTTCATCATCTGAACATAGTCTAAATCAAAATCTAACCCCCAGTTGGGGTTAAGGAGTTGCTTTCTGCTGCTTTTGGGGACCATTTCTGGCCCCCAGATGGGACCCTCTGCCTGATCTCCTGTGGATCCCAGGGATCTCTGGATCTTCACGTCAGCCCCAGGACTTTCCTGGAGAAGACCACAGATCCCCGGGCTGGTCTGGGATGGGGGAAGATCCCATTGGCATTCTTTTGGGGAATCCCATCCATCTAAGACGTGTGGATCTTCCAGTGCTTTGGGTGGGTTATTTGGTATTCCATGATTTGGTCTCTGGCTTTATCCACTGATCATTGTTTTGTGTTTGTATTTGTTTCTGCACTGTAACATTTGCACAAGGGGGTTAGAGGTGCAAAACTGACCCCAGTTGTACAAGCAGTGAGTCAGCAGTGTGGTGTGTGGAAGAGAAATAATCCAAACCCTGCCACTGGAGTGGGAATAGGTGATGTAAAGTGTGGAAATGTTCCAGGTGAATGTTGGCAGATGGATTTGACTGAATTGCCCAGAAAAAGGGGATGTAAAGATCTCCTAGTCTTGGGGGATACCTTCTCTGGGTGGCCAGAGGTTTTCCCTTGTGACACCAACCAGGCTAGGGAAGTGAGTGGAATACTGTTGAATCCAAGAATCCCTTGATTCGAGGTACATTTGGGAATGTCATCAGCCAGAGGTTCCCACTTGATTGTAGAAGTGGTACAACAAGTCAGATCATGGATGCATTATTCCAGAATTCAAAGGGCCAGAGCCCCTTGGGTGATTGAGAGGTTGTCTGAGAAGAAACAAAATGCTTAAGTCTGCTTTGACTCTCCTGACAAGAGTTAATTGGGTCTTGACTTGGGAGTAAACTTTACATCTCCTTTTAGTATCAAATGTGACCCAAGTGTTGCCTCCAAGGGATTGTTGGATGTGCACTCATTTATCTGAAAAGACAAGAAGCTATTCACCATTTCTGCCTTCCCTGTTCTGGTAGAAATGATTCCTGGTCACTGGGTGAGCACTTGTGTTCCCCACAAAGTAGACCCAGCAGTCAGTGTGCAAGTGCCCCCCACCATCTCTGACAATCCTGCCTGTGTACAAAGCTGTGACCCCCACTAAAGGAACAGGAAAAGTGGATTGTGTTAATGAGTGGCACATTTGGGGGAAATCACCCCCAATGTCCTCAAACCCTTCCTGCTGGGGAAATGACTGATCCTTGGCCAGTCCCCAATGGAACGGGGTGGGATTGGCTGTGTGGAAATAACACCTGTGAAGGGTTGCCCCAAAGCTGGAAGGGCCTTTGTATTTTAGCTTGCATCATGATTCAGTGCTGTAGCTGTTCTAATGCCTCGAGCTGTAAAATGAAATAAAGCTCCTAAGACACTCTATCCCTTCAGGAGCTTAGTGTGAAAAAAAGGGGGGATTTGATGTGGGATATAGAAGACTGCTCCCAACATTT
>NW_020925942.1:0-234 GCF_003984885.1 Neopelma chrysocephalum
GGTAGGACTGGAAAGTGGATTACAAAAGGTTGATCTTTCCTTGATGCCCTCAGTGGAGTGGTGCTCAGTGCAGGAAATGAATGGAGCCCTGCCTGGAGGAAAGGACCAGTTACTCAGATAACACACTATAACATTCCTTCAGCCCATGTCTGGGCTCTTGGGGCACAGGGGGCCATAGAGCCAGTGTGCCAAGCTGTTGCTAAAATCTCTAGACCTGGTTTGAGAGGCTGATAC
>NW_020925942.1:244-10777 GCF_003984885.1 Neopelma chrysocephalum
TCCTCTCTTACTATATCCTAAATGTCCTAAGTTTTGCCATTGCCTAATGTTGATACCCCTCAGATATTGCATCCTATGGTCTTTTTTCTAATCATATGATATTGAAGAAAAAAAACTGGGCTGGAGATGACACAGAACTGGACCCAAGCAAAAGAAACCCAGTGAAGGATTTTCCTGTGAAATTCCCTAGCTTCATTTCTAGGATTAATAAATTCATGCAGAAGGAAAAATATATACGTCTGTACTTATCCTTTTTAAGAAGAGTACAACTTACTGGCATCTGAAAAGAGTTTCTTGTGCTGGTGCTACGCCCTTTCATGAGGCACATGGGCTTTCATGAAGCTTGAGAGGATGAAGGGACCTCATATTTCTGACTTCCCTTTCTTCCCACTCAATCAATTCCCTTAATAGGAGTTCCATTCACTCCATCAAAACTGAATTCCTTTTAATATACCCTATATATATCACTTGCTATGTGATTTTTAGAACATAGGTTGTTGTTACTTGCAGAATGGTCAATTTTTATTTTTTTAAAGAATACTGAAGTTGCCATCCTTGTAACACATTTTTTCTCTTAAAACTGGGTTGGTTTTATCAAGCACTTTTTTTATCACAGCAGACATTGACAGTGCATGGAAGTAAGAGACAAGAGTGAGCCAGGATCACACATATGTGTTTGTCATCTCCAGCCCAACATGAATCCAGATATTCAAAGGCATAAATCAATGATCCGTTTAACCTGTTCCACTGATTTTTCTTAACTTTAAACAACAAATTCAATGGATTTTATGTTGTACTTTACGGTGCTTAAAGTACTGAGTTCAGAGCATAGATTTGATCTCTTGATTTCAGTGAAGGCCAGAGGCTGTGGACCTCCCCCTGAAATTACCAATGGAAATATTGCTGGTGGCTCTGAGGAACAGTATCAACATGGGGACAGAAAGCAGTATGAGTGTAACATGGAATTCAAATTGGTTGGATCAAAGGAAATAGAATGTGTTGATGGACAGTGGTCACCTCCTCCCTCTTGCATTGGTAATCTACTTAACACTACTTGTGAGAAGTCTGTAATTCACTGTAAGCTAATACATCACAAATATTGTCACAATTAAAATTACATATTTGCAGATAGGTTATGTTCAAAATCATGTTGTGAATGAAGAGTCAGGAAAAGCCATTACCTTTTCCTGTCACTACCACTGCAACAGTGACAGCCCAAAGCAGGAACTGCTGTTCTCCTACAGAGGTGACAGCACTGCAGTACTCTAAGGAACACTACAATGGTTTTCAGGTCTTATACTAATTCTGACTGAAAGTGTACATTACAAATGTGTAGGTGCATAATCAATTATAATTTTGACTGATGAGAATCAGGGATTCAGGTGACTTGGATTAATTGAAGGTTTCCTTACACTTTAGGATTTATGTATCAACGGTTTGGCAAAGTAATGTTAGCTGAAACTACTTGTGGATCATGCTACAGTGTTGGAAAAGGAGGGGAAAAGACAGAGAGGGATTTAGTAAACTGACTAAAAGATATACGCATACTCCAGCTGTGTTCAAGTTTAGTTGTTACAATTAATGGGGGTAGGCTTGGCTCACCAAATGCAAATATAGTTATTTTTAAGTTCTTTCAGCTATTCATATGTAACTCCAATATTATTGTGGAATACTTCTGCTCTTTTCAACAGAAGACAAAATGCCCTGTGAATCACCTTCCTCTATTCCAAATGTTGCTCTACATCAGGCAGACCAGACCCAGTTTTCACATGGTGATGAAGTAACTTGTGGATGCTCTGACAATTCTAAGCAAATGAAAATAAAATGTTCTAATGGAGAATGGAAACCTTTTCCTCTTTGTGCTGGTAATTTCTTTCCATGCGATTTTGATAATATTTCAGATGTGAGTGTGACATAGTTCTGTTCAAAATGTCAAGGATTTCAGCAATCAGTATGTAGCCGGACATCCTACAGTTTCATGCATCAAAACGAGGTGGTTTTTATTTACTCCTCTTTTAAGTGGCAGCATGTTCTTCATCCTGGAAAGACTCTGCACATACAATTTTGTAAGCACTATGAGCAGGTCAAAGACACTTGCATAGTCATTAAAATCAAGTATTAAAAGGAATTATTGTTAATAGCCACAGTGTGTTAGGCTTATCCCATCCTCACCATTTTTATGTGCATTAGTCCTTTTCACAGAATCCCAGAATGGGTCAGGCTGGAGGGGACCACAGTGGATCATCTGGTCCAACGTCCCTGCTCAAGCACCTGCAAAGTAAAGTTTTTCCTCATATTCATGTGGAAGTTCCCGTGCATCAGTTTCTGCCCATTGCCTCTTGTCCTCTTGTTTGGCACCACTGAGAAGAGCCTGGCTCCCTCCTCTTGATATCCTTCAGATATTGGTAGATCCTGGTAGACATTGATGAGGTCCCCTTCTCTTTTTGCTTATTTCATAGCCTTTCTATAGTTTTAGGGAATAAAACATTGCTTAGGTTTTTTATTATTATTTGCTGCACTCAGCAAAAGGGATCCTGTCAATATAAAAAAATTGCTTTGGGACTGAGAACAGTCTCTGCTTTAGGTAGCTGGAAAAAAAAGTCTTTGTTTCTGTAATCCAGGAGTCTTAGGCATCACTTCAAATTACAGTATATAAAAACCCACTTTCACATGGACATGCCTTGAGAAACTGATGGTATCTTCATCAGTACATATTATCTGAACTAAATCTATTTTCTTTTATAGCTCTTTTTGTTTATTTTTTTCAGATCCATCTCCTAAGTGTGAACTTCCAATGGGTGTTGAGTTTGTAAGCTCTGGTCAACATCCCATGTCAAAAAGGAGGACTGGGTTTCATAAAGTTATACATTACAGATGTACATCAGCTGACAAAAATATTAAACAGGCAACTTGTGTGTCTGGAAATTGGACGCCAGAGATTGAATGCCCAGGTATGTTTTTAGATTTGCATACCATTTCTTCTTTTTATGTAGGAATGATAAATGATCGTTATTAAAGCGTCTTAGTGTTGCTGTATAGTCTGAAATAGAAATGCTTACATGCTTATGTATATGTTAAAGGGTAGTCATGGCCATCATTTGAGCAGTTAACTAGGCTTAGAGATGCACTGCTTCAGTGAGGCAGACAATGATCTCTACTCTGACAATTGGAACAGTTGTCACTGTCACTTCTGATGTGAGAAAAGATGCAATGATAAATTTAAGCTCGATTCTTCAGAAGGACTTTACCCTGATGCAAATGAGAGAGCACATAGCTCAAGCTCCAGTCAAAGTTCCTTTATTTCCTGTAAACATTCAAAGCTTTTCAATTCCTGATTTTTCTTTTCTTCCATTTTTTCCAATTGCTTCCTAGTGAAACAATGAGAAAAATGCTGAGTTGGACAGTTCAAAAACACAGACCTAGAGGAGACTGCCCTCATACAACACACACCAGAGGTTGAATGCCTGCAGGACTGCCTTTATGCATGGCAGAGCAGGATATTGCCCATAGAAAGCAGGACTGTAAAACAATCATTGCCTCATGTCCTGCTTTGACTATACCAGATTTATGGGAAAAGATGCGTAGAAATGGGAGAAGCACACAGCACACAATCACTCTAGGGAACATTCCCATTCAAGACCAACTGTCTCTACCTTCTCAGTTTTCTGGAACAACAAGAGAAGCAACAAACCAAGCTCTGCAAGTCTCCTTGGATCTCCCTCCTAGGTCTACCTACTTCCCTCCATTTTCTTTCCTGTGGAAGGAAGAGCCTTTCATTCCTTGAGTGGCAAATTTGAAGCCTATTTCTTTGCTTCCGTTTGTGATTCTCATTTAGCTCTATCAACTAAGTCTAAAGAAAAACAAAACAAGAATACCAGAAGTTGGTTCAATTTTCCTAAAATATTTCACCATAGAGAAAGGAGCAGGGAAAACACATAAGAGTGTGCAGCTGTGTGAAGGGGAAAGAAGCTCCAGCTTAGCTTGGTGTGGGCAACTGTGACAGTCTTTTCTATGGCTCTGAAAGCATATGAGCGTCTGAACGCAGCTCTGATGTTTCTGAAGCAGAACAAAATGGTCATTTTATTAATTAAAGCTTGAGATAGCTACTGGAGAGTTATCCAACATCAGTGTTTTCTTGGTTCTTTGTGTTTTAATCTGTGATGAACTACTATACTTTATCTTATGTTCTGTTATAACATGAATATATGTCCTTAGCTGAGGAGAGTGTGTGCCCACCTCCACCTCAGGTGCCTGGTGCTCAACAGACAACAGTTGGAAGAAATTACAGGCATGGGAGTAAAATAGCTTTTTCATGTGCCAATGGTTTCCGGCTCATCGGTGCAAAAGAAATAACCTGCATAGAAGGGAAATGGCAATCACCACCTCAGTGTGCGGGTCAGTACTGGGATATTTTTCCTCTTTATTTTATTATGACTTCCTGTGTTATGCATTTGCAGTCATCATTAGCAGGAGGGTGCTGTTATTTACATAAGAATTGCATGAACAGGTAACTGCAGAAAAGCAATAGAACATAAGTTCCTAAAGAAAGTGTAGTTAAGCAACTGCAGTCTTTTTATTTACACAGACTGATCTAAGATGGCATATAAAACTTTCAGGTAGTCTCTCAAGAGCTGTGTGCTTATTTGTTTGAGTAATATATTGCATAATGGAGTCTCAGTTTTGACTGAAAGCCTTAAATAGTATCCCATAGTCTGTAAATCAGCATGATTTATTACTTAGTTGCAGTTGCAATATTAATTTTCTTGCATTATTGTTTATCTTTGTTTTCTGCACTTTTTAGAAAGACCATGTTTGCCACCACAGCCTGTAGAATATGCTGATACTCCAAGGCTGGAAAATCCAAACTTAAAAATTGAAATAGAAGGGAAATCAATTTATCTGACCAGTGCTAAATTTAAGTATGTTTGCCATTCTGGATACATGTTAAATGGACCAACTGAGATAACTTGTTCTATGGGAGAATGGACTTCAGCTCCTGAATGCTTGGGTAATATAAAAAAATCCTTTTTTTTTTTTTGAAGTACAGTTAGCAAAGAAATGGAAAGAATTTGAAACTGAAGCTTTATTTTGCTGTGGAATCTTATCTTCCATCACAGATGTCTTCAGAGCAATCCCGATGGGGTGCAAAACTGACTTCCTGAATGTAGCTTAGTTTTTAAATATTCCTTTGTATTCTTGCAATCTTTGTTCGGTTCATATCTCTGCCAGGTGAGTCCTAGGCATGTCCTTATAAGCCAAGCACCTGTTTTCTAGAGAGTCCAGTAGTTACTAAGAGTTGCTTTGGAGTCTCAGTGATGGAAATCACTTCAGTATAGTAAGGGACAGAAGCCCGTCGTAAAATTTTCTGGCATGTTTAGAAACAGGATCTAAATATTTTGGTGACTGAAATCTGTGCCTGTTTAGGGGAATAACTTGTTTAATCTTCCCTATGCTATCTTTTCTGTAATTATTAGTTAACTATAATTATATCATCCACTGTCAGCAGATGACTATGCTGATGTTAGAAATAGCTCACTAAAGCATCTGTGTGGTGGAAAGAATACACTCTTTTAATATGTATCCCATTAGCACAAGCATCAGATTTCTGTTCTCTTTTCAGAAATGTCATGTGGAAGGATTCCAAAAGTTGCCAATGCTCAGTTTGAAGGCAGAACCAAGAAAACTTATGAGCCTGGTGAAACAATTCGCTACCAGTGTAATGCAGGGTTCCTGATTGTTGGTTCCCCTGAAATTATTTGCAGAGAAGGAAATTGGACAGCACCGCCCTTCTGTGAAGGTATAGGTTCTACTTCTAAGTAGTCCTTCTTAATATTGCATGTGAATTAATATAGTTTCAACTCGGGCATGCATGTGAGTCAGGTCAATAGAGCCAACAGGTGACTTGCTTTGAATGGGCTGCTAAAACACCTATTTTTCTGGCTCCTGAGAAACAAAAAGCAGCGTAGATCAGCAAAGCAATCATTTCCTTGTGGGCTGAAGCTAGTAGCTGAAACTTAGCTGTCTGCTGCAATCAAGCAGGCAGATGGTTATGGAGGAATGCATCTTGGCTGCAAAGGAGGAGAAAACTAGAAGGGTAATGTATCTTATTTTCACATCACTAAAAATGTCAGTTGCTGACAGTTACCTTCAAACAGTAAATAAATCACACTGGTACACAATGCTGTACAGCACCACTCTGCACAACTGGCTGATCTCTGTGACTTCTTTTCTCTTTTGAGTCACTTTAGGCAAAAATAATATTGCCTGGTGAAGCATTGCAGAATAAAGACCAAATTATCTTCTTTTTCTACCTGTAGAAAATGATCTGCATTACACAAACCGGTTTTGCTCATCCGGAGCTCCAGAATGCAATGTTCTGTGGTTCTTATATTGTTGTACTGCAGTCCTTACATGCACCTCTCTTTTCAGATGTTAGCTGTGGACCCGCACCTGAAATCCCCAATGGTCATGTTGCAGACAATGAACAGGAGAGGTATCTGCCCAGTGCCAGAGTACATTATCAGTGTGAAAGCAATTTTCAAATGACAGGTGGAAATTTCGTCACTTGTTTAAATGGTGAATGGTCACAAGCACCAGTGTGCAGAGGTAGGAACCTGTGCTTTCACCTTGCCTGTTAGCATGAGGGGACTATTTCTCTACCTTAACACTCACCTTTTCTCCTTCTATTTTCTTTGGGTAAATCAACTTTGTACTTTCTATTGCTTGCTTGCACAGCACTTTAATTTAGCTTGATGCTTCTAGAAATACTGGGAATCTTTCCATCAACAGCAAAAACATCTTGAAGCAGCAGGGCCAAAAATGTGCTGTACTGTCACTCTCCCGCTTGTTATTGGTATTGCTCCAGTGTCCACCATTTCAACAACCTTCAGTCGAAAGACATGTAAGGGCTTCTGTCTTCTGTTCAAAGCTGTCAGGAAGCACCTGAATGGAAGCAGCAGTAGGAGAGGGAAGCAACTGTTCTTCTCCAGGGCTCCCCTCTGACCAATGCAGATCCCAGCAGAGACCCAGATCTAAGCCATGTAAGGTCTGCCAGGGCCACAGAACTGGAAAGATTGTTCCCGTGACAAGGAACGGTGAGGAGCTGTGCTCCTGTCCCCTGCTTTCATCCATGGCTGTAGGGTGAACAAGTGCTACTTGGCTTTCACACAGCTCCTTGGAGCTGGCTGCATTCCCCCATCCCTGAGCAGCACAGGGTGACAAGCTCCTCCAGCACTGCCAGTCCTCCAGAGCTCTGCACTTCAGCACAGTGTCAGTTTGGCTGTTACCTCTGGGGATTCCAGGAATGCCAGGGCTCCCTAGGGAGGGACATGGGCATGCAGGAAGGCTGCTGTGTCTTCTGTGACATTAAGTGTAGCTACAGAAACACTGGCTTTTTCTAGAAGCTCTTATTGACCCTGCCATCTCCTGAGAGTCCCAGATCATGTTCTGCTGCCACTGTCACACCTCATTGCTTTCTCCATGCTGTGACCCACCTGGGACAGAAAATCTGCACAGAAAATGTAACCAGGTTGATTCCTTTAACTTTTGGTTGTATAGATGAGCATCTCAACAACTGCAAAGGTGACTGTAGCCATGTCTCTTTTCAGATGTGACATGTAAACCTCCTCCAGAAATTGCTGGTGGTAGAATTAATATTAAAAAGACAAAGTATCTCCCTGGAGAGACTGCTAACTATGACTGCTGGCAAGGTTTTAAGATGACTGGGACTCCCACTGTAGTGTGCCAGAATGGGACCTGGACAGAGCTGCCAAAGTGCAAAGGTAATTTCTCTCTCTCTCTCTCTCTCTCTCTCTCTTCATAGAGTTGCCTGTCAGAGATTCTGTAATGAGGCTCAGTGGGATTTACTTTTCCAAATTTCAGTACCCTTATCATGCACAATTGCAATGTGTATGGCACAATCAGGAAAAAGTAATTTTCCCAGGAACCTATTCAGATGAGTTTACCAGCTGAGTGACTCAGGTGGCTTCACTCAAGAGGGCCAAATGCCACACTGTTCTGCAGGACAAGATGAAGTCCTGCAGACAGCTGCAAGCACTTCAGCTGTGGTCAAATGGGGTGAACAGGCAGTTGTGAGCCCGAGAGCTGGAGAAATGAGAAACTCTTGCTCTGTTTCACCTGCCAGGTATTAGATTTTCTCTCTGCTTTCCTCTGGTTCTCTTAGAGTAGTGCCAACTTTCTATGGGGTAGTATTTGTGATCAGACCTCCATTGCAGTTAAACTCTTGTGGTTTTTTGTCTCTGATTGGACAATTTCTTTCAGGAAAAGGTGGGAAATGTGGCCCACCTCCAACTATTGAAAACGGAGAGCTTCTTTCCTTCCGGAAATCAGAATATCAGCAAGGTACAACTCTGGAATACAAATGCCCAAGCCTGTACGTCTTGAAAGGATCTCAGTATATCACTTGTACTGATGGGCAGTGGTCAAGCCCCCCTGTTTGCCTAGGTACGTTGAAGCATGTGCTGGGGGGCCAAAGGCTGTGTGACTGCTCCTCTCTTCTTTTTCTCCGACCCTGAGAGCAGCACTTGTGCAGCAGCACTTGTGCTGGGGCTGGGATGCTGGCAGGGCAGTACAGCAGCGAGTCCTTCTTTTATCCCCAAAGACTTTCTCTGAAAGTTAGCTCGTGTAGTCCTTTCTGCTGCCAGGAGGTCTGCAAGGAGAGGACTTTGGCTGAACCCCCCTCTGTGAGGGGATCTCCACCTCTGTGCAAAGCTCCTGAGTGCTCCCAAGCTGGGGATGCTGCTACAGGCAGCAGGCTGGGAACAAGGAGGAGCGATCTGAGTGTGTGGCAGTTCTGGGGACATCCAGGTGTGCATCTGTGACACGGTAATGAGAAAATAAATTTAGAGAAGTACGGAGCAGAAGGGAAGGATCTCAAAAAACACGTGGTCAAGTTCATTGGTGCCTGCTGCCTTCCCCACCTGTGCTTCCTTCTTGCCCTGTGTGACTGTCAGACTGAAAAGGCTTCTCCACAGCTCTGTGTGGCATCTCAGCCATGGTCATTTTCCCTTTTAGGCTGGCTGTGAATGTCTTTTCTGTGGCAAGTAACAGAGGATGAGAGCAAATAGCTGGAAGGATTTTTTGAGGCAAACAACTTCTGTAGGCTCTAGGGGCAAAACAGTTACCTGTGTTGTGCCTGCATGAAATGCTGACACTCTTCAATTTTTCAAGTGGCATGTACAGCATCAGAAGAAGACATGGACAGAAACAATATTCAGCTGAAATGGTCCAGAGAAAGCAAGCTGTATTCCACATCGGGTGACTATATTGAATTTGATTGTAAAGCAGGATATGTGAAAGAGCAAGAACCTTCTCACTACAGAGTCAAGTGTGTGGAGGGGGTGTTGGATTACCCACGATGCAGACTGGGAAGTAAGTCATCTCCTCTTCAGCCACAGATTAGCTGCTGTGTTGTTGCATTTTTAGTGCTGAAAGGAGAGCAAAAAGCCTTTCCCTTTCCTGTGGAAGTGCCTGGGGAGGAGCCAGAACCCTGTTGTAAGCTGCAGGCAGGGAGGGGCAGTGCTCCCAAGAAGGCATTGGCCAGCATTCCTGAGCTGGAAAGACTGCTGGGGAAAGGGCACAATGGTTTCACAGCATCAGTTGTCCGGTGTGAGATCTACAGGCAAATAATGAAAGTCCTTTTTTGCAGGGAGCTGTACAGTGAGTATGGACCACATGGAAAGCAACAATATTCAACTACAGTCACACCAATCAAGAACTTCCACCTATCACTCTGGGGATTTTATTCTCTTTGAATGCAAAAGCGGGTACCGACAAGTTTCAAGAGCTGAGAAATTTAGAGCACAGTGCCGGGATGGAGTGATTACATATCCTACATGTCAAAGTAAGTGCACAGTGCTGAGGAAACAGAGTGGGGTTGTAGGAGGCAGTTTTGATGAAATTGCCTGTCCATTGCTCTGAGGAGCCTCTGTGGTGCATCAGGATTGGTATTCATGACTTTCCCCCTTTTTTGTCTTTACACAGAATCGTGGTTTGGATAAATGGAAATGGCATGAAGGAGGCCAGCTGTAGAAATAAGAGAGCCCTCAGCCAACCCAGTGATTTGAGCTCAATTTTTCCTGGTGTTTCCCATTTGGCTGTGCTTTGTTTGCAGCTTAGCCAATGTTCTGCCTTGGAATTTGTTATATTATTTTTATGATTGGATGATTGTGTTTGCATATTATCCACATTTTATCCATTTTTGTAAATGTATTTGCATTTTGTCCATCCAAATGGCTGTGCTTGCATTTTATCCATTCTGTACTGATCTCACTGTTATTTTTATTAACCATTATGTCCTGAAATAGGCTGATTTTGGTGGCATACTGAGACAAGAATTAAAGCTCGTGAGTAATTTGATTGTCAGCACTTGTCTATTCCTACTTTCTTCTCCATGTGCTTGCCTGGAAAGTACCCTGGAGTCACAGCTGAGGTGAGTGTCCTGAGTACCTGATCAGGAGGAGCAAGTAAGTGGAGCCCACAGCTCCATCTGCTGTTCACAAACAAGGACAAAGT
>NW_020925943.1:0-3546 GCF_003984885.1 Neopelma chrysocephalum
CTGGGATGGGGGTGGATCCAGTGGGATCATCTGGATGGAATTCCATGTGTCCAGAGAATTCCCAAATTCCCAGACTGTTGTATCCGGGTCCGGCCCCTCCTGTACAGCCGCACTTTACTGGGAAAACCGGACTCTTTTCCTTCTTCCCAAGTGTCTTGTGTGGTGTTTTCCAGGGAAAACGGGATCCAGAGGGATTGGGGGGGGTCTGGATTGGGATTTGGGGGGTCCCGGAGCCGCATCCCAGAGTTTTAAGGGTCTTGGGAATTCTGTGATGGGTTGGGAAGTGGTTCGGGAAAGGGTGGTCCCAGATTTTGGGCGTTCCCAGAGTCTGGGTTTTCTGGGAGGGGGATTGGAATTAACACCCAAACATCCCCCAAAAATGCCCCGCCCCCCAAAACACCCCCACAGACCCCAAATTCCAGGCACAAGGAATTCCCAGATCCTGAATTTTTGGGAGGGGGTTGGGAATTGACCCCCAGGACAGGCGGGGGGGGTTCAGAGAACACATGGATTTATTTGGGGAGGGGTCCCCCCGTTCCAGGGGGGTCTCTAACGGTTGGATTTGGCCACACGCTCCAGCTCATCCTTCTTCTTGATGGCGTAGGAGTTGGAAGAGCCCTGGAAAAGCGGGAAAAGGGGATTGAGGAGGGGCTGGGGAGGATTTTGAGGGGTTTTGGGGGGTTTGAGGGGTGGTTTGGGGGCTCTGGGTGTTCATTCCGACCCTCCCCTCCAAAAATCCAGGGATCTGGGAATTCCCTGTCCTTGGAATCCGAGGTCTGGGAGGGGGGGTTGGGGGGTCTGGGGGTGGTTGGGGGAGTGTTTTTGGGGCGGTTTGGGGTTTTTTTGGGGGGGCTCTAGGGGGTTTTTGGGGATCTGGGAATTGTTTGGGAAGGGCTGGAGCGGGTTTTCGGGGCGGTTTTGGGGTGTTTGGGGGGGCTCTGGGGGGTTTTGGGGATTTGGGAGTTGTTTGGGAAGGCCTGGAGCAGGTTTTCAGGGTGGTTTTGGGGTGTTTGTGGGGGCTCTAGGGGGTTTTGGGGATCTGGGAATTGTTTGGGAAGGTTTTCGGGGCGGTTTTGGGATGTTTGGGGGGGGCTCTAGGGGGTTTTGGGGATTTGGGAGTTGTTTGGGAAGTGCTGGAGCGGGTTTTTGGGGCGGTTTTGGGGTGTTTGGGGTACCTTGGCTGCGTTAATGAGCTCATCAGCCAAACACTCGGCGATGGTTTTGATGTTGCGGAAAGCGGCTTCGCGGGCGCCCGTGCACAGGAGCCAGATGGCCTGGAACGGGAAAAACCGGGAATGAGGGGGGAAAAGTGGGAATGAGGGAGGGAAACGGTGCAGGAAATTGGGGGGGGGAATACGGGAATGAGGGGGGAAAAGTGGGGGAAGTGGGGAAAAAGAGAAGAGAGGATAACGGGATCTCCTCGGGAACAGGGAGAACGGAAACCCTCTGGGAACAGGGTTAAGGAGCTCCCTGGGATTTGGGGATTCTGGGATCCCGGGATTTGGGGTCCCCAGGATTGGGTGATTTGGGGTTCCGAGATTAGGGGTTTTTGGGATTTGAGATCCCAGGATTGGGAGATCCTGGGATTGTGGGATCCCGAGACTTGGGGATTTGGGGTCCCAGCACGTGGGGGTTCTGGAATTGGGGCATTCCAGGATTGGAGTACTTGGGATCCTGGGATTGGGGGACCCCTAGATTGCGGGATTTGAGATCCCAGGATCTGAGAATTCCAGGATTTGGTGATTCCAGGACTGGGGAGTTTTGGGAATCCCGGGATACCTGGTTGACCCTGCGCAGGGGGGACACGTCCACGGCCTGTCTCCGGACGGTGCCGGCGCGGCCGATCCGAGTCGAGTCCTCGCGGGGCCCCGAGTTGATGATGGCGTTGACCAGCACCTGGAGGGGGTTCTGGGGGGGGAAAACTGGGAATTCAGGCCCTCCGTATCCCAAAAAAATCCTCTCCTGGAACCCCAAAACCCCCCCCAGGTCCCGTGTCTTTCCCACCTCCCGAAGCCGCGTTTCGCCATCGCCAAGGGCATTTTTTTCCCTGCTCGGAATCCCAACAACTCCCACGGAATTCCCACCTCCCTGGTGAGCACCCGGATGATCCCAAAGTCCCGCTCCACGGTCCCGAGCTTCCCCCCATTATTCCAACCCGTTCCCCTCTCGTATTCCTACGGAATTCCCGCATCCCCCCGGGACGACCCCGAAGCCGCGCGTCGCGACCCCGAGGGCGGGTTTTTTTTTCCCGCGGAATTCCCACCTCTCCGGTGAGCAGGTGGATGATCTCGAAGGCGTGCTTGACGATCCTGACGGTCATGAGCTTCTTGCCGTTGTTCCTGCCGTGCATCATCATGGAGTTGGTGAGGCGCTCCACGATGGGGCACTGGGCCTTGCGGAAGCGCTTGGCCGCGTAGCGCCCGGCGCTGTGCGGGAGGTACTTGGCGTATTTCTCCTTCACTGCAATGTAATCCTGCCGGGAATAACGGGAATTCCGGGCCTTCAGGGGCAGGGACCCTTCCTGCTCCGTAGGGACGCAGAGACGGGCCCCTTGTGCTGCTCTGGAGTCTCCTTTGCCCGCTCTGGATCTTTTTTTGTCCGCCGTGGATTCTTTTCTTTCTGCTCTGGATCCTTCTTTTCCCACTTTTCTCCCTCTCTGGATGCTTCCTTCGCCACCCTTTTCCCCACTCTTTCCCTTCTCTCTTTCCCACCCTTTTCCCCACTCTTTCCCTTCTCTCCTTCCCACCCTGGATCCCCCTTTTCCCCCTCTCTTTTCCTTCTCTTTTCCCACTCTGGGTTCCTCTTTTCCACTCTGCATCCTTCTTTTCCCACTTTTCTCCCTCTCTGGACGCTTCCTTCCCCACCCTTTTCCCCACTCTTTCCCACCCTGGATCCCCCTTTTCCCCTCTCTTTTCCTTCTCTTTTCCCACTCTGGGTTCCTCTTTTCCCCTCTGCGTCCTTCTTTTCCCACTTTTCTCCCTCTCTGGACGCTTCCTTCCCCACCCCTTTTCCCCACTCTTTCCCTTCTCTCTTTCCCACCCTGGATCCCCCTTTTCCCCTCTCTTTTCCCACTCTGGGTTCCTCTTTTCCACTCTGCATCCTTCTTTTCCCACTTTTTTCCTCCTCTGGATTCCCCTTTTCCCCCCTCTGGCCCCCCAGAATTCCGGGTCACCTGCAGGGAGATGTCATTGATCTGCCCATCCTTGACCCCCCCTTTTCCCCTCCTGGATCCCCGGCATTCCCACTTTCCTCCCCCTGTGGAGCCTCCTCTGGCTCTCCAGGACCCCCAGAATTCCGGGTCACCTGCAGGGAGATGTCGTTGATCTGCACATCATCCGTGCTCCACTTCCCAAAAAGTTTGATATCCGGAGTCTCGGTCACGGCCGGCGCCGTCTCCCAGTCGGTCATGCTGGAAAAAAAACATGGAAAAACATGGGATCAGTGTGGGAAAAGGGGCAGGAAAGGGGCTCGGAAAAGGTTGCACTGGGATCCCTCCCTTTCCTGCTCTGGATCCCTCATTTCCCTCTCTTTTCCCACTGTTATCCC
>NW_020925944.1:0-4385 GCF_003984885.1 Neopelma chrysocephalum
CCCCAAACCTCCCAGTCCCCAAATACCCCATCCCCAAATACCCCATCCCCAAACCTCCCAGTCCCCAAATACTCTTGCCACAAATATCCCCGTCCCCAAATGCCTCCTCCCCAAATATCATCCCCAAATACCCCACCCCCCAAATACCCCAATCCCAATATCTCCTCCTCAAATACCCCCTTCCCAAATACCTCCTCCCTAAGTACCCCAACCCCAAATACACTGTCCCCAAATACCTCATTCCCCTATAACCCATCCCCCAATACCCCAACCCCAAATACCCCTTCCCCAACATCCTGTCCCTAAGTCCCCAAACGCTGTCCCCAAATGTCCCATTCCCAAACACTCCGTCCCCAAAGACCCCAAGCCCAAATCCTCCACCCCCCCCTTGCCCCCTGGCCCCTGCCCCTCCTCCCTCCTGCCCAAACACCCCCAAAAAACTCCTGCGCCCCCCACACCCCCCCCCACCTCCCCCAGGGGTCCCCCGGTGCCACCCCCGTGCCCCGCCCTGGGGGACAGGAGCGGCCACACCCCAAAGCACGCCCCGCCCCCCCAGGCACGCCCATCTACCAGAACGTGGTGCCCCCCCCGGCGAGGGACCCCAAAAAGCTGCCACCACCCCCTGACACGGTGGTGATGGACAACCCGTACCAGGGGGGGCCGTGATGGGCACTGGGCCCCCCCGCTGCCCCCCGGCCCTGAAAATGCCCCCATGTGCCCCCCGGTGCCCGGCGGGGGGGGAGGGCACCCCTTCCCTCGGCAGGAACCCCCCCAAAAATCGTGTTTTGCAGCATCTCGGACCCCTCTCCGTGTCCTCTGTGCCCCCCCCCCCCGTGCCAACCTGTGCCACCCCAGTGTCCCCGGGTGCCCAGGGTGGGTCACTGATGGCAATGCTGAGATCACAACCCCACACACCGTGCCCAGGGTGGGACACCGCTGGCAGTGCCACCCTCGGCAGTGCCACCCCCTCGCCCTCCCTGCCCCGAGAGCGAGCAGAGCGTGCCCGTCCCTGCGCCACACACACGGGGCTTTCCTGGGGTCCCGGGGCTTTATTGGGGTCCCGGGGCTGTACCGGGGGGGTCACGGGGGCTGCACGGCCACAGGGTAGAGCAGGGCCATGTGCCGTGCCCCCCGCACGGGCAGTGCCCGGGCCGTGTAGTGCCGCACGGCCGCGGGCACCGACGGGAAGGCGGCGCCGGCGCGGCCCAGGGTGAAGTGCTGCTCCCGTGTCCTCGTGAGCTTCACGTGCACGAAGCCCTGGCTGCTCCTGGGATACAGGGATACAGGGAATGAGGGCGGGATCAGGGGATACAGGGGATGAGGGCGGGATCAGGGGATACAGGGAATGAGGGCGGGATCAGGGGATACAGGGAATGAGGGTGGGATCAGGGGATACAGGGAGTGAGGGTGGGATCAGGGGATACAGGGAGTGAGGGCAGGGCAGGAATGGGGACGGGGATAAAGGTGGGGATAGGGGGACACCAGGCAGGGCAAGGGATGGGAGTGGGGATGGGGATGGGGACTGGGATTGAGGCAGGGATAGGGATGGGGATGGAGACAGGGATAAGGATGGGGATTGAGACATGGATGGAGATGGGGATGGGGACAGGGACAAAGGTGGGGATTGGAACAGGGATAGGGACAAAGAAGGGGATGGGGACAGGGATGGGGATTGAGACAGGGATGGGGATGGGGATTGAGAGAGGAATGGAGACTGCGACAGGAACGGGGATTGGGACAGGGACTGGGACAAAGATGGGGACAGGGATAGGGGTGGGGATTGGGGGACACCATCCAGAGCAAGGGATGGGAATGGGGATCGGGACAAGGATGGGGATGTGGACAGGGTGAGGATGGGGACAGGGGTGGGGATGGGGGCAGAGATGGGGACACCACCCAGAGCAGGGGCAGGGGGTGGCACCTCCGTGGGCCCTCACCCCAGGCGAGGGGTCCTGTGCCCATCCCGCCTGGCCCCACGTGTGGACACGGTGAGGGACATGGGAGGGATCACCCTGCTCCCGGCCCTGCCCCCTGCCCTGGCACCCCCTGGGGCTGTCCCCGTGCCCCCCCAGCCCCAGGCTCACCGCAGGGACAGCGAGTAGTCGTCGGGGCTGGTCTCGCAGTCCCGCACCAGGAAGCTGCCCTCGCGGCACAGCGCCAGCAGCGTCTCGGCGCCCGCCCGCCCGATGGGGCCGTGGTACCACCTGCGCAGGGGTGGGCGTCATCACGGGGCACCAGGGGTCACCACGGGGCACCACGGGGCACCAGGGGTCACCATGGGGCACCACAGGGCAGCAGGGGTACCCTCTGTGCCATGGGGGACGCTCCCCACTGCTTGGATCTGTCACTAGCAGAGGGCAACCCCCCGGGGACCTGTCTGTGCCATGGGGCACCTCCCATGGCATGGGGCCAGCCATGGCATGGGCCACTCAGACATGGCATGGGCCACCCAGCCATTGTGTGGGCACCCAATTGTGGCATTGGCCACCCAACCATGGCATGGGCACCCAGCCATGGCATGGACCACCCAGCCATCGTGTGGGCCACCCAGCCATGGCATGGACACCCAGTGAGGGCATGGACCACCCAACCATGTCATGGGCCACCCAGGCATGGCATTAGCTGCCCAACCATGGCGTTTGCCACCCAGCCATGCCATTGGCCACCCAGCCATGGCATGGGCACCCAAACGTGGGATGGGCCACCCAGGCATGGCATTTGCCACCCAACCATGCCATTGGACACCCAACCATGGCATGGGCACCCAACCACGCCATGGGGCACCCAACCCCATCAAAGGGACCCCTCATGCCATGAGGACCCATTCCTGTCACAGGACACCCTCCATCCCATGGGGACCCATCCACACCGTGGGGGCCCAACCACACCACGGGACACCCTCCACCCCATAACCACCCACCCGTGGGGTCCCTCTGCCCCCCAGGGCCACCTGCACCCCGTGCAGTGTCACCAGGGCTCCGATGCCACCCCCCTGGGCAGGGCCCCCCCCAGGACTCACGCCTGCTTCTCCAGGGGCACCGAGGTGTCCACGTGCCGGGGGCTGGGGGGGCAGCCCGGCCTGGTGCCCGGGGGGGCCCGGGGGGGTCGTGGCAGCTGCCGGGACAGGCTGGGCGAGCGCTCGGGGCTCTCAAACTGCACTGCAGGGCAAAGGGGGGGTCACCCCACCCCTGCCTGCTGCTTGAGGGGGGGCACCTCTCAGTGCCAGGCCACCGAGGGACGGCCCAGGGGTGTCCCCACCGGGGCTCTGTCCCGTCCTGGGGTCCCGTTGCCACCCGTGGGCACCGGGGCCGGGAGCGGTCTGGGGGTCACGGGGTGTTGGTGATACCCCTGGGCACTGGGGGACGTGGGGCTGGGGGACCATGGGGTGCTGCTGGAGGATGTGGGGGGGCAGGAGAGGCACCCATGGGAGTGGGGGGATGCTGGGGTGGTCCCCGTGGGCACTGGAGGATGCTGGGGGGCAGGAGTGGCACCGATGGGAGTGGGGGGACCCCTAGAGTGGCACCCATGGCACCTCTGGGATGAAGGGTTGGGGGATCCCGAGGTGGTCCCCGTGGGCACCGGAGGATGCTGGAGGACAGGGATGATTCCCACGGGAGCTGGGGGGATACTGAGAGCTAGGAGTGGTACCCACGGGAGATGTAGGACCCCAGGAGTGGTACCCAGGGGGGCTGTGGGACCCCAGGGTGGTACCCATGGGGACCCCGGGGTGTCACCCAGCCCCCCAAGGTGTCACCCAGCCCCCCCGGGCCGCCGTCACCTGCGAACGCCCGGGAGATGTGATCCTTCTTCCACTCCCAGGGCTGGTCGTACTCGTCCGCCGGGCGCTCGTCGTCGCGGGGCAGGCGGCTCTCCCGGGCCGGGGGCCCCCCCGGGCCCTCCCCGGCCGCCTCCCACTCCTCGGAGGGGGTGTCGTAGAGTTGCGGTCCCCGCCGGGGCCTCCCCCGCCGACCCTCGCCCTGCCCGGGGCACCCTGGGGACGGCGGGACGGGGCGGTGGGAGGCACCCCGGGACCCCCCCCGAAGGGGTGCTGGGGGTGCCCGGGGTGTCACCCACCTGCGGGCTCGTCCTCGCAGTCGGGCGCGGGGTCCTGCTCCCCCTCGAAGGGCTCCGAGTACTCGCTCTCGCCAGGGCCCTGGGGGAGGTGTCCCGGTGGGTGCCCCGGTGGGTGCCCCGGGTGGGATGGGACCCCCCCGGACCCCCCAGCAGGTGCCCGTGCCCCGGGTGCCCTGCCGGGACCCCGCGGGCCCCCCCGAGCCCCGCGCTGGGTGCCCGCAGCCCCTTCCCCGCTCCCTCCCACCTGCTCCCTTTGTCCCCCGACCCCTCTCCCCTTCCCCCTCTCCCGGGAACTCCGCCAGCCCCCCCCC
>NW_020925945.1:0-6697 GCF_003984885.1 Neopelma chrysocephalum
TCAAAACAAGTCTTCAAAATTTGTACTTTTTTTGTTTTAATTCAATTTTTTTTTTTTTTTTAGTTCAGAGGAGAGGTGATAGAGATGTTCTCCAAGTGATCTTGATGCTGAGTGTCTCCTCAGGAGATCCACACTGACCCTGGATGATCAACCTTGCTCCTCATCCCCCAACCTCACCAGTTCTGACATGACCCATCTTGGATTGACAGCAGATGCATCTCCAAACACACTGTGGGACCCATTAAAACATTGAAAAACAAATTATTTCCCTTCCTTTTATTTTTTTCAAGTCTTCAAGACATCAACAACTAATTGGAGTTGTTATGTAGTTTAGCTAAGGAGGAAGATTTTAAAGTAGAATTCATGAAAAATATATATTTTTTGATGAAAGGGAATGATTTACACAGAGCCTTGGGATGCAAGAGGGTCAGAGTGCAAAGGATTTGGATCCAAAGACAAGGTGGCAAAAGAGATTAGTAGCACTTAATCAGTGACCAATTGAACAATTATCAAGTGGTTCAATAGCATTTGCTACAATTTTAACAGTGACTGAATTAGAGATTCACAATAACTACATTCCCACCACAGTCAATTCACACCCACACCCAGGCAGAGATGTGTGGACACATCAATAGCTGGCTGTGGAAAGGTCCCTCTCCCAAATTCTCCTTGTTGTCAGGGAAACACTCCCCCAAATCTCTTTGTGTTTCCAACAGACAAGGGTCACAGCTGGAGGAGTGTTTGTTGAGGGGGATCAGAATTGTCCTGGGCATCAGCGAGGGTCTTTGGAGTGTTGCAAACTGGAGGGTTCCCGAGCTGGGAGAGGCTGCCAGAGGTGTCCCACTGAGAGGGAGGTGCTGGGGAGCTGCCAGGGCCTCCCTCAGCCCCGCTGGTTGTGGGCTCCCAAGGTGACTGGCTTTAGTTATCTGCTGAATTTCCATCCTGGTGTCAATAATGACTGGAGTTTCCAAAATATTTGGGAGTTGTATGCAAACTGTTCCATTTGGACTGCAATTCAGGCAGGGAATATTCCAAGGCTTTCATGGGATGACTGATTATCCTGTGTTCCTCAGCTGTCACACTCCGGATTGTTCCCACCTTTATCATCCAGGAGCACCTGGTCCAGTCCAGGGACACTTCACCACACCCTGGTCCAGTCCAGGGGCTCTTTATTGCTCAGCTGGTTTGGTCAAGGCTTGTCAGGAGTTCCTGAGATCATTGACCAGGCCTGAGGAGAATGGGGGGAGGATGCACCACCACAGAGGCTTCTAAGAAAAATGGGGACAAACATTCTGTAGGGCCTAGACAGAGCTGTGATAAGGCAAGAGATGATAGTTTTAAACTAAAAAAGGGCAGATTTGAATTAGTCATGAACAAGAATTTTTTACACTGAGGGTGGTGAAACACTGGCACAGGTTGCCCAGAGAGATGATGCCTCATCCCTGGAAATATTCAAGTTCAGGTTGGACGAGGCTCTGAGCAACCTGATCTAGTTGAAGATATCCTTGCTCATTACAGGGGAGTTGGAATAGAAGAACTTCAATGGTCTTGTCCTACCAAAACTCTTCCATCATTCTACTGGAGCCAAGTCTAACAAGGGTCACCCAGGTTTCAGACCCAGCTGAGCATCACCTTTGATGGCCCATCCGGCAGCTCTGCTAAGAAGCTGCTGCAAAGAACCTCCAGACCTAAAGGAGCTTTTGTGCTGGACTCAGCTGTGGCTCTCAGGGCTGGGGGGTTGGCTTTTGGCTGCCAGGTGCCCACCAAGGCTCTCTCTCACTCCTCCTCCTTCTCCACTCCCCTTGGTGCCTGCAGGGTTGTTTCTTCCACATTTCTCTCACTCATCTCTGGGTTACGGCACCCTGGATTTTATCCTTTCTCCAAAGGGTTATTGTAGTGGTTTGAGCCAGGTTTTCTTTCCCCCTGAAACTAAGAAAGTGGTAACCCCCAGGGGGTGGTGACCCTTGGGGCTTGACCCAATCAGTGCTCCTGCAAAATATAAACATATCTCTGGAGACCGGAAGAGAAGCAGTGGTACTTGTTGTAAGAAGAGAGGTGGCCATGTTGTAGAGGCCACGAGGAGAAGGGGCTCCGGCCCCTTGGGGGCCTCTGCCCCCCCCCCCAGCCCCCGGTTGGGGGGCTGCAGGGACTTGGAACAGTGTTAGCTGGACTGAGTGCCTGTGGCTAGGAGCTGGGGGAGTTTTCTCCCCTGTAAGCAGAAGTGGAAGACGCTGGGAGCAGCGACGGAGCAGCAGCAGAACAGCAGTGTCCGAAGAGCAGTGGCAAAGAGCCAACTGATAAGAACCAAGAGCCAGCAGCAGAAAGCAGGACAAGAGACCCGAGCCAGCAGCAGGAAGAGAGTTTCGGAGGGTAAGAACTGGACAAACCAAAACCCCCAAACTCGCTAGAGACCCCTCTGAGAAAGAGGAGGGGGTGGTGGACTGAGTGGAGTCCTAAAGTGCAGTATGCACTACAGAGAGGAGCTAAGAAGCTCCGGCCTCCTGAGAGCTCAGCCAGGATGGCCAAAGGAATGTGTGTGGAGGGGGTGACCTTGGGCTTCCCCCCCCCCTTGCTGCAGCTTCAGAGAAGCTGGCAGCCATCTTTGAAGCAGAGCACAGAAGCTCTGTGAAGGGGCTTGATTTCCCCTGAAGATACCAGACTGTCACGAAGACCCCCATGCTTCGTGATATGACCGTGGTGGAACGACCTTGTCTGGGGTTACGTAGTCCACGGAAAGACCCCCGTTTGAAGACGGAGGGCCGAGAGGGGCTTGGAGACCCCCCTCGTGTGTATTGGCAAGGATCCAGCTGCAACTGCTGCCTGAAAGAGAAGAAGAAAGCCTGCTGCCTAGAGAGAGACCTGTTGCTCAGAGACTGGAAGGGGTCTTTTCTTCTTCTTCTCTCCTGGACTTTTATTTGGAGGGAGAAGAGATTTGGCCCATTGTAAATATTATTGTCATGGTAGAGATAGATATAGAGTTAAGATGGTATGCAATGTATTATAGTATTTATTTATGTGTATAGTCTTTGTAATATATTCCTTCCCCCATATTGAGTCTCGTGTTTTTGTCTGGAAAACCCATCTCACATGGGGTTGAGATGTGGGTGGGGGGCTAGGAATCAGAATTGGATTTTGGGCCTGCTCAAACCATGACAGTTATCACACAGGTGCCTCTGGAATTGCTTTTTGGCTCAGCTTTGGGCACTGGCTGGTCCATTTTGGAGCCACCTGAAACTGGCTCTCTCTGACACAGAGTCAACTCTTGATCTCCTCTTCCCTAAGGGGAACCTGCAGCGCCCTCACCGCTACCAAACCTGATCCACAGGGTCATTCAAGTGCCCAGGAATACAGGAGGTCATTGAGCCCATAATTCCTCAGGCTGGTTAAACAAGACTTTGTCTTCTTCCTGTCCCTGACTGCAGGTTCTTTCTGTCAGAGCAGAGCTGGGCTGGACCTCAGCCGTGCTTTGCTGCAGAGCCTGCTGGGGTGGGGGCAGATGGCAATGGAAGAGTTGGGTTGGACTGGCTGATCCCTGTGGGTCCCTTCCAGCTCATCCTATTCTGTCATTTTGTGTTTGTTTGTGTTTGGTTTGGTTGTGTTTGATCTTTTTGCCCCCCTTTTAAATTGCCTTTCCTCTGACCTATGAGTTGTTTCTTCATTGTCCTGGGCCTTGCAGGGCACTTGATGGCAAGACAAGTTTATCCAACTCAGTCATCTTGACTACATTTTTTGTACAAGTCACCATTAACTAGACGAGGTTTCTCACAGACTCGCTGCAACTTGGCCTCATCCACAAAGGATTGGAAAGTGCATTTCATCCCATCATCCAGAGACATAATAAAGATGTTCCATAGGAATGGTCAAGGGCTGGTCCCTGATGGATGTCACTTGGGAGTTGCTGCCCAGAGGAATTGGTGCCATGACTTTTGACCCTCATCAGTCATTCAACTTCCCACCCACCACATGTTTCACTTGTCCAGTCCTGCTGTCACCAGTCTGGCTCTAAGGAGACACAGGAGACCACGCCAAAAACCTTGCTGAAGTCTGGGCACAAAACATCCCCTTCTTTTCCCTCCCACAGGGGTTCTGAAATCCCTGCCTTGTCCTTCCCATGCCTGGGAATGGCTGCAGAAGGACTTGCCAGATCCCCTTCCCTGCTGAGCCTGAGCAGTCCGGAACTCTGCCAACCCTCCTTGCTGCCCTGTTTGCAGACTGCTTCCATGTCTGCCTTTGCCAAGGCCCCAGGAAGCTCTGGGATGGCTCTGGCCTTTCCAAGGGTTTGGGAGAGGTCTCCCAGTGACACCGCCCAGCCTTCTCAATATCCCTGACATCAAAACCTTTTCTATCATCCCATAGTTGCAGTTTAGTGCTCAGGACACAACACATATTCTCATGGTTCTTTAGGAGAAAATCAGAAGTGATTCCATTCTAGAGGTCAACTGGTGGAGCAGCCCAGTCTGGTCTGGCCCCACAGCAGTGCCCAGCCCAGGGGGCTGCAGAGCTCTGGGCACTCCCCCCACAGCCCCAGCCCCTCTGAAGGGCACAGCAGCTCCTGGGGCACAGAGAGGAGTCTCAGCATCCCCATCAGCTCAGGGGCTGCACACTCAGCATGGCAGGAGGAAACGGAGGTCAGGGAAACTACAGGAGCCCTGGTGTCACCTGCAGGAGATGCCCAGCACAGCCTGACTGTGCCCCTCAGTGCCAGCCCCTCTGCCCAGCCCAGCACAGAGTCCTGGCCCAGGGACAGAGCAGCCTGTCCCCAGGGGGGGCTGCAGAAAGAGCTTTCTCTGTGTCAGGGATTCCTCTCTGCACACCCAGAAATGCTCCCTTGCTCTTCTGCAGGGACATCCCTTGGCCCAGGTCAGTGTGTCCAGGCTGCCTTGGCCAGTTGCAGATCCCAGCCTGGGATCCCTGCAGGGCCCTGAGCTGGAGGTGCTGCTCTGCACAGGGAGGGGCTGTGGCACCGTGGGCTGACCCTGCACTGGCCATGCTGGTCAGGGTGGGGAGCAGACCCAGCAGGATGGGGATCACTCCTCTCCACCCTCTGCCATAGTCCTGGAAGGCTCAGTAGCCAAGAACAAGGCTGGGCAGGACCATGGGCTGTTTCCAATGGCACAAAGGGCAGGGCAGGGCTCCACTGCATCCAGCCTGTGGGCTGGAGAGTTCTTCAGGACACCCTCCTGGAAAGGCCACCCCTGGCTCTGGTACAGCCCTCCCTGAACTGGGGAGGCACAAGGGGAGGTCACTGTGGGTGAGACGAGTCACTGGCCAGAGTCCTTTCTCTGTTCCTGCTGTGTCCCCTGGGGTTGCAGAACTCTCCTTTACCAGTTCACAGGCAGATTTAGTACTTGATCTCTGGTAACTCCACCCTGGGCAGGATTCTGCTCCAGGGTTCCATTCCCTGCTGACTGGATGGGATGCGCTGTCCCTGCAGATCCTCTGTGCTCTCCTGCACTTCCTGATTTCCTACAGACAAGTCCTCACCTGCCATCAGAGCCCTCACAAGCTGCAGAGCCCCAGGCAGGTGACTTAGAGACCATTTGCCACTGGCCACCAGCACAGAACATCTGAACCAGCCCTCAGGCCCTCAAGTACCCCAGTGAGTCGCTTCTCTCACTGCAGGGACTGAATGGGGAAACAAGCAAAGCAATGAGACTTTGGAGAGTCTATTCCTTGGCCTTGTTCTTTACACCAACTATTCAAAAAGAACAAAGTCCTCAGGAACTGCCCAGGGGGATCCCCTTCCCTGATGGAAATGATGTTAAGGAACCCAGCTCTGTGCCAGCAGTGCCCAGGGCCTGTCCCTGCCCATGGTCACAGGACTGACACACAGCAGGGACTGAGCTGCCAGAGCACTCAGGCCTTGGGCAAGGAGCAGAAAGGAGAGGGAGGCAGTGGAAAAAGAGCATCTCTGAAAAGGCCAAGAGCTGCTGCTCCCTGGCAGTGCTCCTGTACCAGGAGTCTTGACCCCTTCTCCTCTGCACACAGGCACTGCCCTCCAGCTTTAGGGAAGATCTTGGAGGCAGAATCACAAAAAAAAAATTCAAGTCCTTTATTATACTCAGAGATTGTGATTCCTCATGTAAAGAATAACAAAGGCAGAATGTTTGACAAAGAAGTTGCTGCAGAAACTTTTATTTTATTTAAATGCACACAGAGAATGATTCTTCATTTACACAATTGTGGGTCAAAAGAAAGAGGTAGAGAGCAAATTAGGTAAGAGATGAAGAATAAATTTCTGTGTTAACAAGATCAAAAGAGTAAAAAAAAAATGTAGGAAACGCCCCCCACCACCACTCTCAAAAGGTTTAGAAGGCAGGCTTGGCCAGTAAAGGGTTACACAATGAGTGTTCTGCAGAAGAAAAGAGGCACTTAATTGTTCCCGAAAAGCATCCAGTCATCATTTTCCTTATGGTATCCTTGAGCTCCTGGTTCCTCAGGCTGTAGATGAGGGGGTTCAGTGTTGGAGGAACTACTGAGTACAGAACTGACACCACCAGATCCATGGATGGGGAGGAGATGGAGGGAGGTTTCAGCTGAGAAAAAATACCAGTGCTGACAAAGACTGAGACCACAGCCAGGTGAGGGAGACACGTGGAAAAGGCTTTGTGCCGTCCCTGCTCAGAGGGGATCCTCAGCACAACCCTGAAGATCTGTGCATAGGAGAACACAATGAAAACAAAACAACCAAATATTA
>NW_020925946.1:0-7715 GCF_003984885.1 Neopelma chrysocephalum
CCCCTTCTTTTCCCTCCCACAGGGGTTCTGCAATCCCTCCCTTGTCCATCCAATGCCTGGCAATGGCTGCAGGAGGACTTGCCATATCCCCTTCCCAGTCTGAGGTGGAACTCTCCCAACCCTCTTTGCTGCCCTGTTTGCAGGCTACTTCCATGTCTGCCTTTGCCAAGGCCCCAGGAAGCTCTGGGATGGCTCTGGCCTTTCCAAGGGTTTGGGAGAGGTCTCCCAGTAACACTGTCCAGCCTTCTCAGTATCCCAGACACCAAAACCTTTTCTATATCTCACACTTCCAGAGGAGTGCCCAGGACACAACACAGGTTGTCCTGGTGGTTCTGGAGAATGAGAAGGGATTTCTTCCTCCAGGCCAACCCCTCCAATTGGATTTGAGTGCAGCTGAAAGGTTCCCTCAGCATTTTCCCTGGTGCCTCCCTGCCCTGAAGGTTTGTGGCCATCAGGCTGGAGCTGAGGGGGTTGGGCAGGTGCCTGAGGAGGGTGTAGAACAAGGGCTGTGTCCAACTCTGCCAGGAGGGCTGTGCTGGGCAAGGCTGAGGAGGCTGCAGAAAACAGTGGCCCTGGGGAGGTGAGAGGAGCAGCTGGAGAGACCTTGTGCCTGCCCACGCTGGGCAGGAGCTGCCCCAGGATGGCGGCTCTGAAGCACTCACAGGATGTCCCTGTGAGCAGAAGGGGAAGACTGGATCTAAAAATGAAACCTGGAAAGCAGAGAGCAGGAGTGTCATGGTGACACTGCAGGAGAGTTCCAGCCCTGGAGCAAGGTCACAGAAGAAGTGACCCAGTACATGCCCTGCCCTCAGAAGATCCCACAGCATCCTGGAGATGCTGTAGGGGAGCCCAGCTGTGCTTCACAAGTTCCTAGGGCCTGTCTCTGCCTGTGCTCCAAGGGCTTCCAGCCCCCAGGACTGTGCTCAGAGAGCACTCAGGCCTTACAGCGAGAAAGGGACTCAGGAGAACAGTGTGGAAGTGGCAAGAGAGCAGCTCTGCAAAGACCAAGCCCTGCTGCTCCCTGGCAGTGCTGCTGGGCTGGGATTATTGTCCCCTTCCCGTTTGCAAAGACACCCTGTCCTGCAGTGTGCTGTCCTTTAGGAACATCTAAGAAGAAGGATCTTGGACAAAGAGGGCACTGCAGGGTCCTTTATTTTGTTTAAATACTCAGAGAGCACAATTCATCATTTATACATCTCTGGGTCAAATTCAATGGGTAGACACTAAATTAGAAGGCAGATGCATAATAATATTTAATTGCACAGAAAATTATTGCAAGAAGAACCCAATGACGTCCTCGAAAAACCAGAACAGGAAGGCTGAGCCATTAGTGAGTCCCATTCTGAATGCTACACAGCAGAAAACAGGCACTTTATTGCTCCTGAAAAGCATCCAGTCATCATTTTTCTCAGAGCATCCTTAAGTTCCTGATTCCTGAGGCTGTAGATGAAGGGGTTCAGTGCTGGGGACACCACCGAGTACAGAACTGATAGTACCAGATCCAGGGATGGGGAGGAGAAGAATGGGGATTTCAGGTAGGCAAATATGGCAGTGATCAAAAACAGAGAGACCACGGTCAGGTGAGGGAGGCACGTGGAAAAGGCTTTGTGCCTTCCCTGCTGAGAGGGGATCCTCAGCACAGCCCTGAAGATCTGCACATAGGAGAAAACTATGAAAACAAAACAACAAAACCCAAAAGAGATGGAAAACAAGAGAAACCCGAATTCCCTGATTTAACAGTGTGAGTAGGAGAGCTTGAGGATGTGTGGGATTTCACAGAAGAACTGGCCCAGGGCATTGCCCTGGCACAGGGGCAGGGAAAATGTACTGGCTGTGTGCAGCAGAGAATTGAGAAAGCCAGTGGCCCAGGCAGCTGCTGCCATGTGGGCACAAGCTCTGCTGCCCAGGAGGGTCCCGTAGTGCAGGGGTTTGCAGATGGCAACGTAGCGGTCGTAGCACATGATGGTGAGGAGGAAATACTCTGCTGTGATGAAGAACAGAAAGAGAAAGACCTGTGAAGCACATCCTGTGTAGGAGATGGTTGTGGTGCCCCAGAGGGAATTGTGCATGGCTTTGGGGACAGTGGTGCAGATGCAGCCCAGGTCTGTGAGGGAGAGGTTGAGCAGGAAGAAGCCCATGGGGGTGTGCAGGTGGTGGTCGCAGGCTACGGCGCTGAGGATGAGGCCGTTGGCCAGGAGGGCAGCCAGAGAGATGCCCAGGAAGAGCCAGAAGTGCAGGAGTTGCAGCTCTCGCCTGTCTGTCAATGCCAGGAGGAAGAACTGGGCCATGGAGCTGCTGTTGGGCATTTGCTCATTCCCAGCACAGGGACACTGTTCAGAAACAGAAAAGGACGGGGAGAAGTTAAGACAGACTCCTCAAAGCAAAGACACTTTATTTCTCATAGAAATCCTCTGAACTGAAAGGTTTTTCCCTTCCCATCTTTGTGCTGGCTGAGGGTGCTGTGAGGAGCAGGAACTCTGCCCATGTGCTACCAAGGGCTCAGTTTTCCTCTGCTCCAGTGGGGACATGGAGCTGGTCTGTGACAGCATCAAACACTTCTAAGGGATGTCAGGCATCATCCACCTTGAATAGAAAAGTTCAGTCTCCACTCTCCAGACATGGAACAGTGTGTGCTTCAGTGGAAAGGCTTAGCATGTCCTTTAAATAATGTTGTCTGTGTTTATTATTTTCTATGGTTGCATCTGGTACCTGTTCTTGTTAGGAGTACAAATCCTCATTTTTGATGCAAAATGTAACGAGACTTTAAACAAGAGAGGACAAACAGCTCAGCTCTCTGTAGCTTAGTGCAGAGCCAGGAGAGCTGCAGTGTCACTCCCTCTGTTCGCACATGCCCTGTGCTTTCCCTCGTGCTGCCAGAACATAACTTCACATGCAAATTAAGTTTTAATAAACCCAAATACCTACAGTCTGATGAGTGCAGGGCAGCACTGTTTAAAAGGGCAGCTTTGTTAAATCTTCTCTGTTCCAGCCCAGCAATGTAGCATTGCCCAGGGGAATCTCTGGCTGTGCAGGCTCTGATGGCAACTTCAGAGCAACCCTGAGGAGGCTGGAAAAGTGACCCAGAGCTACATGTAAGGCACAGGTGTGGTGATTTCTGATACTGCCTGGTCTCTTCTTCTCTAGGAGGAACAGATTTGGAGTTTCAGTGCCTCCTCCTGAACTGTGAGATTATTTTTGATGACCAATTTCTCACTCAGAAAACACATATTTGAAGATGGAAAGAACAGGATCCTACATTGTCAGGTATCCCATGACTTGCTGTGCTTCCTTAAAACTCCTTTGAGAAATGTTCTGTAATGACCTGGAGCTATGAGCAGACCTCAACCTGCAACCTACTCTAAACAGGTGAAGAGCCCTTCCCTGCCTTCATAGGGGTTGCTCCTTGCCCACAGCCCTTCTGCCCCAGCCCTGGAGCAGCTCCCCGGGCCGGCTGAGAGCTGCCCCTGGCAGGCAGCAGAGTCCCTGCCCAGCACAGCGCCCTGGGCTGCAGGACCCTGCTCTGCCCCACAGCCCTGGGCACCCCTGGCTGCACCCCCAGCCTCACAGCTCTTCCAAAGTGCCCTAAAACAGTCCCTGCTCACCCATCCCATCAGCTGGGGCTGGGCCAGCTTTAGGAGATGCCTCCAGGAGCTGCACCTGCACTGCCCTGCAGCCACAGACTCACCGTGTGCAGCCCTGCCAAGATTCCTCCTGCAGGGAGCTCTCAGCCCTCCTGCCAGTGCTGAGCCCCTGGAAGCTCTGTGTGTGCCCTGCTGGTGTCCCTGAGCTGCCCTGGCAGTGCCCTCAGCCCTGCTGGGCTGTGCAGAGGAGCTGCTCACCAGCAGAGCTGTCTCTTTGAAGCTCTTCTTGGTTGCCAGGAGCTCCCTGTGTGCCAGGAGCCCGGCCCAGCTCAGCAGCACAGCAACAGCCCCAGGCATTTCATGACCCTTGGGAGGGTTTGTCGTTGTTTACATGAGACTCAGTCCCTGAGAGGAAGTTCAAACAACTTCTCAAGAAGTCAAAGTGAGATTGAAACACTGAAATTTCTTGTAGTGCTAATGAGTCTCACTGAGGGACACAACTGAGAACGTGTCCCCAGGTTCCAGTTAGAGCAGAAAACTGCAGACAGTGATGACAAGGATGGACAAGCAAGGGAAAGGTGTCTCTGATGCTGAATAAACCTTGACTTGTTTCCTTAATCTAAAAGGCCAAGCCCTGACCCCCAGTCGCTGGGAAGGCCGATCCTGTCCCTGCCTCATTCCTCAGGGCTCTTCCTGGGGCACTGGGATGTGGGATGTGCAATGCCAAGGGCAGGACCATGGGGTGGCACCTGCCAGGCTGCTGAGCAGGGACAAGGAGGCCATGAGGCCCCAGGGCTGCAAGGGCCACTTGTCTCCTCCTGGCATCAGGGCCACAGACAGCAGCCATGGCCAAAGGCCTGCAGAAGGTGGCTCTGTCAGGGCCTTTCAGCTTCTCCCCCTTCCACTCTCCTCTCCAGCCCAGGTTGTCCTACGGTGTCCATGCCCTGCCCCTTTCCCTGCAGGCTGTCGTCATCCCCCCGGCTGCCCCACCTGGCTGGCATCTTCCTGCACTGACATCTCTGTGTCCTCCCTGGCTCTTCCTGCACACACAAAGCCTTGGGCTCATCCAGACTCCTCCTGGGTGAGGTGTTTCAGCACAGTGTTTTCCATGGAGTGAAATTCCTTTTTCCTCAGGTCCACTCAGGACCTCCCCAGCTGCACTTGGCATTAATTCTTTCTTTCTCATGCTCTTTTCTGCTATGACAGAAGGATCCACCATCTCTAAATCCTCCCTTCAAGCCCTCTGAGGGCTGTCCTTTACAGTCCTCAGTCTCCACACCATTGAGGCCACAGCTCCTTAGCCCCTCTCTAGTGCTCATGTGCTTGAGACCTTTCAAGCCCATTTTGGGAGATCTCTGGGCACTCACAGATATTTTTGCAGATGCAAATATCGTGCTCATAGTCTAAAGAAATAACAGTTGCCATGACAACCGGCATACATTCCTATTGCTACGATCAGTTACCATGGCAAATAGAATACATTCTCATTGCCATGGTCCGTTACCATGGCAACCATCATATATTGCCATTGCTATGGTTGGTTACCGTGACAACCGTCAGACATTCCCATTGCTACAGTCAGTTACCATGGCAACCACCATACATTCCCATTGGAATGCTGAGTTATCATGGCAACCAGCATACATTCTCGTCACTACAGTCGGTTACCATGGCAACCATCATACTTCCCACTGTCATGGTCAGTTACCATGGCAACCATCACACATTCCAATTTCTACGGTCAGTTACTATGGCAACTATCATACATTCTCATTGCTCTGGTCGGTTACCATGGAAAACAGCATACAGTCCCGTTGCTATGCTCAGTTACCATGGCAACCATCATACTTCTCACTAGTACAGTTGGTTACCATGGCAACCATCATACATTTCCATTGCTATGGCCAGTTCCCATGGCAACTATCATTCTTCCCACTGCCACAGTCAGTTACCATGGCAATAAGCATACATTCTCATTTCTATGCTTCGTTACCTTGGCAACCATCATACATTGTCATTGCTATGGTCAGTTACCATGGCAGCCATCGTACATTCCCGTTTCTACAGTCAGTTACCATGGCAATCATCACACATTCCCATTGCTATGGTTGGTTACCATGGCAACTATCATACATTCCCATTGCTACAGTCAGTTACCTTGGCAGCCAGCACAGATTCTCATTGCCACTGGCAGTTACCATGGCAACCAGCATAAGTTGTCATGTCTCAGTTCACTTTCCATGGCAACCATCATACAATCCCATTGCTACAGTCGGTTACACCGGCAACCATCATACATTCCAATTGCTATGGTCAGTTACCACAGTAACCATTATACATTCCAATTTATACAGTCCGTTACCATGGCAACCATTATACATTCTTTTTGCTCTGGATGGTTGCCATGGCAACCATCATACATCCCACTGATACAATCAGTTACAATGGCAACTATCATACATTCCCATTGCTATGGTTGGTTACCATGGCAACCATAACACATTCCCATTGCTATGGTCAGTTACCATGGTAACCATCATATATCCCATTGCTACTGTCAGTTACCACGGCAACCATTATACATTCCAATTTATACAGTCCGTTACCATGGCAACCATTATACATTCTTTTTGTGCTGGCTGGTTGCCATGGCAACCATCAGACATTCCCGTTTCTACAGTGGGTTACCATTGCAACTATCATACTTCCCACTGATATGATCAGTTACTATGGCAACTATCATACATTCCCATTGCTACAGTCAGTTACCATGGCAACCATCATACATTCCCATTGCTACAGTCGGTTACCATGGGAACCATCAGACATTCCCATTGCTACTATCAATTACCACGGCAACCATTATACATTCCAATTGATACAGTCCGTTACCATGGCAACCATCATACATTCTTTTATCGCTGGATGGTTGCCATGGCAACCATCAGACATTCCTGTTTCTACAGTGGATTACCATGGCACCTATCATACATTTCCATTGCTATGGTCGGTTACCATGGCAACCAGCATACATTCTCATTGCCACAGTCAGTTACCATGGCAACCATTATACATGCTTATTGCTATGGTCGGTTACCATGGCAACCATCATACATTCCCATTACTATGGTCGGTTACCATGGCAACCATCATACATTCCCATTCCTATGGTCAGTAACCATGGGAACCAGCATCCACCCCTGTTGCTATGGTCGGTTACCATGGTAACCATTATACATTCCCGTTGCTACAGTCAGTTACCATGGCAACCAGCACACATTGTTGTTCTTACAGTCAGTTGCCACGGCAACCATAATACCTCTCAGTGCTACGGTCAGTTGCCATGATAACCATCATACATTCAAATTACTACTGTAAGTAACTATGTTAACCATCCGGGATCCCTATTACTACGGACAGTTACCATGGCAACCATCCTACATTCCCGATGGCAACTCAGTTACCATGGCAACTAGAATACTTCCTACTGGTACAGTCAGTTACCATGGCAACCATCATACATTCCCATTGCTACAGCCGGTTACCATGGTAACCATCATACATTCCCATTGCTACAGTCAGTTACCATGGCAACCACCATACATTCCCATCCCTATGGTCAGTTACTATGGCAACCTCTTGGTTCCTCTTGCACAGAAGCAGGTGCAGATGAGCCTCCCTGTTGTCCACCAACCTGGCAGCTGTGCTCTAAAGGCCTGGGTCCCAAGGGCTGTCTTGACCAAGACCCTGCACAAACCTCTGGGACTCTGCATCCTGTTGTGGTGCCTTTCCAGCGAATTCCAGGGTTAACAAAGCCAACTTGAATGGGCTCTTTGTCTCACTCCACAATGTCTCTCAAACCAGTCTCTCCTCTGACCCTCACCCACAAAAGTTCACCCAAGTTGTTCATCCCCTAGAGCAGCTCCACAGGTCCAAGAAGCTCCTTCCCATTGAGGACACCTCTCTCCTGCTCTTTCTCTCCTCTGTCTCCTTGGCCTTCTCTCCCAACCCATCACAGCACCAAAACCTGGGAACTGTCTCAGCAGCCCTGGGCTGTTATTGCCTCCCAGTGGAGTGAAGAGAGACTTGGGGCTGCAGCTCCTCCTGCCTGTGCCCCACACGCAGGGCATTGGG
>NW_020925947.1:0-7558 GCF_003984885.1 Neopelma chrysocephalum
AGTCCTAGAATTGGTCAGGTAGGAAAAGACCTTAAAGCTGTTTCTGTTCCTTCCCACAGCAATGTCTGCAAGGAAGGAGGTGCCAGACGATCCCCCCGAGGGAGATGCTGGCCAGGGTGGCCTGGCAGAGACATGGAAGGGTGCAGAGAACCATCTCACTGTGCTGGAGAAGGAGCTGGGAGCTGCTGGCACAGGTGAGGGTACCAGGTGAGGGACCCTGCAGTGCCTGATAGCCCAGCCCAGGCCAGAGGCCACCCCCACTCACTCCAGTAGCTGCACTGGGACCCCTCTCAGCCCACAGCTGACACCATGGCCAGGGGCACCTGCACTCCCAGTCTGACTCCAGTAGCGCCCAAATCCACTGCCACCCCCAGGTCTTCCCAGTACCCTCAGCCCTCAGTCCCTGCAGCACATGCTCCCCCTGCCCAGCTTTGGTTCCTGTCCCTGGCTCAGTGGCTGCTTTCTCAGCTCTGGGGCTGGGGAGAGTTTGAGCTCGTTCCCTTTTGTCCTGCAGTTTCCCAGCTGAGCAGCTCCCGATCAGAGACCCTGGCTGGGATAAACCTTCTCAGCCCTCTGTCCATGGCACACACCAGGCTTGGGTCCCACTGCTGCCTCCCTTGTCACCTGCCACTCACATTGGTTTCCCTGGAGCTCCTGCTTTGTGGCTTCCTATTTCCTATTTCCTGCCCTATTTCCTGTCCCTTCAGACAGTGAGGGTGGTCCTTGACCAGACCCCCTGAACCGAGCAGACCCTCTCCTGCCACACGCCCTCCCCCAGACCATGGCCCAGGGCCACCCCCCTGTCACCTGCCCCTGTGACACAGCACAGACGCTCAGTCACTCCCAGCTGGGGCTCCCTGGACAGAAAGGACACAGGGACCAGGCCAGTCCAAAACAGCTCCTTTATTATCAAAGCCTCCAAGGGATTCCACTGAAGCAGCTCATCAAGTTGGTGCTTCCTAGAGCTGCCTTTGATCTTCCTCTGGCACTTGGGCTCCACCTTGGCCATAGGACTGATCACCACAGGGAGGGTTTTTGTTTTTCTCAAGGACAAAGCAGAGGGAAATGTTTGTGGCAGGAAGGGAAGAGGATTCTGGTTGATCAGGAAGCGAGGGAGTTTCTGAGTGAGGGCTGGAGTAACAAATTTGTGAGCAGTTGGATACCATTGTCTTCCTGTGGCTTGAGAGCATAAGCATTGAAACAGCATTTTGTGGACAGCCTTGTTCTCTGTTCTTCTAAACTGCAAAGCTGTGGAGGTTCTTCCTTCCCATCGGCATGGCCAAACACTTGTCCAGCACGGCAAGTGCTTCCTGCTTGGTAATTCTCTGCCACTCCTTAGGGATTTCTCCTTTGCCCTGAAATTTCCCATTGTACAAGGCTTCTAGATTTTTTCTGAAACGACACACAACCCATTTCCAGTATACTTGCATGGATGGATCAGGAAGAATCTTCCAATTGGAAGATTTAGAGGCACTTGCAACGTTGCTACGACAAATCTCAATGACCAGGTGGTCCGTTCCAAGCCACTTCCGTCCTGTCAGAAATTGTGGTCGATGGAAGACAAGCTGATGGTCCCCATCGTGTCCCCGTATGGTGTTTGTGCAGACAGCCCCACAAAAGGGACACTGCGCCCAGCACCCTGAAAACTGCTCCGCCAGGATGGTGTGAGGCTGCCTTTCAAACCAGCTCAGATCAGCAGCAGCAAATTTTCTCCTGAGCCCATCCTTCAAGGCAGGCAGTGCTTCCTCCATGGCTTTGTTCAATAACTTGATGTCTGTGATCTCCTGATGCTCAATCCACATCAGGTCACTTCTGGGCAAGTTGATCACCTCTGTCAGTTCCCTACAAAATTCATCCAGCCAGAGAGAGGTTTTGTTCTCTCTGTCATTTCTATCTTTGACCTTTTCAGTTGATGAAGAAACAGCTGACAGGATGTTTCCATAGAGAAGATCAAGGGAGGAAGCTAAAAACTTCTCCAGCCTCCTGTTCTCATCTAAACAGTAACTCACAACACGTCTCTCAATGTACGTCTGAAAAAACTTCTTTGGGTGTTTAAGGTACTGCTTGAAATACTTAAACTTTTCTTGTTGTGCCAGGAATCTCAGGATACAAACCTCCAGATTGGCTCTGTTGCCCTGGAAATCTGGGAATTTCCCCTGCATGTCTCCAGCAATGGCTTTAGCTGTCCTCTCACAGACAGCATGGAAGAGAGATAGGTCAATCTTTTGACAAAGGAAGCCAGCAACAGTTGTGACAGAAATGGCTCCTTGGCAGGAAATCTGGAAATGTGTGAAGAAATCTTCTCTCTTGCTGCTCAGGTAGGTGACTGGGTTATTTGCCTTCCAGAATGCTTCGTGCATGGCTTTAAACCTTTCCCCTGCCATTCTGCACAGGTAGAGAGATAATTCTAGGCTGTAATCTCTGGTAAACGTACATGATGCATTGTTGGGGACAGAGTTCACACCTTTCTGTACTTCATTGAGTATTTCATGCAAAAAATTTCGACTGTAATCCATTTTCTCCTGTTCCTTCTTATCAATGTTTTCCCTCACACACTTTATGATGTTGTCTGTGATGTCCTGCAAGTTTTTCACATCATGAAAGTTCGACAGCAGTAAAGCAAACAGTGCATCCTTCATGACATGTTTCTCCAAGTCCAAAGAAAATTCTCTGTGTTTGGGAAATGACCTGATCTGTGCATAAATACCAGGCTCCTCAAAGTGCTCCAGAAGGACATCTTCTATTTCTACATCAATATCCACCTGTTCCAGAGGGAAGCAGCACGGGAGACTTTAGCAATCCACTTGACACAGAGAGGAATATAGATGAATCTCAGTACTGTCAGACGGCTAAGCTCGTCTGTCAGACGGCTAAGCTCGTCTGCCATACGGTGCATGTCCTTTTCCAGAATCAGAGCAAACTCCCTGCCCCATCTCAGGAGTTCTTCTTCTTCATATTCCAACTTTGCATTGAGTCTTCTCTGGTTCTTCTGCAGTTCAATGAGATTCTCACATTTCTTTTGAGTTTCAAGAAGAAGAGACTCTTTCAGATATTTCATCTTCAGCTCTGTGATGCTTTTCCACTGGACCAGCATCTCACAGTCTTTGTCTTCCCTGAAATACTTTTCCATGTCTGTCATGATGGCATCACTTGTCTCTTGCATGAGCCCTTCCAGGTATTCTCTGGTGACTTTCTGCAAGTCTCCATTCCGAATTCTGTTGCCCAGTCTCATTTGTACCTCTGAGATGTGACTCCTCAGCCTCCAGGTCCACTGACTAAAGGCAGTTTCCAGTTTCCTGTACACAGCAATCTCCAGTGAATTCTCAAAGCTGAAAACAAAGTTCTCATTCAGCAAAGCATTCCAGAGGTCACCAATACGAACTTTCAGGCTCGAGAGCCTCAAAATGCTGCCTTGTGACTCCTTCTTGGCAGCCTGGAGAATTTTTCTCTTTAATTGCTGGACATTGTGGCTGTAGGTGGGGTTGGGTGGTGCCATTGGGGGATTTCCTTCCCACAGGTGAGCAAAATAGTGAACGTGGGTGTTCACATCAAAGTGGATGATGTCGCTGAAGGAGGAGACATCATAGAATTCCTGCTGGGGAGCTGCCACAGTAATTTCATCCAGCATCTCCTGAAAAAGTCTTTGTCCTTCCAGGTTCTGTTCCTTGGCAGTAACTTCTCTGACACTTTGGTGGACAAAGAGGCAGCTTGGGGAAAGATGTACTTCCTTCATCCTCAGAAAAGCCTGCACAGTGATCTGAAGAATATCCTGCATGTCTGAGGGATTTTCCCCAAAGATGTTGATCAGGGTCATGTTGCTGATGCCAATGACAAAGGTGGCCAGCTCGTTGTCATGACTCGGGGACTGTTTACTGGCCATGAGTGGGGCACAAAGCCCCTCTGTGTCAACAACCAGCATGTAATCAAAGCCCACGTCCTGTTGCAGCTCCTCGTCCAGTGGAAGGAGCTGCATAAACGCTCCCCGGGTGCATCTCCCCGCACTGACGTTGAACTGCAGCCCAAACATGGCATTCAGCAGGGTTGACTTCCCTGTGCTCTGGATGCCGAGCACGGAGAGAACAAACACTCGTTTGTCCCCCAGCCTCTCAATTAGGCTGTCAAAGATTGCTCCCACCCAGCACAGAGGGAGGTAAGAAGCATCCCCATCCATCAGCTCCACAGGATACCCCGAAACCATCAGATCTGCTGCAATTTGGGGCAGTTTGACAACATGCTTTGAGCTCATTAATGGGAGAGCTTCATAAATCTGCCCTACTTCTCTCAAAAGATGCTCAAGGCCAATGGATGAATCTTGGATTTCTTCAGAGAGGGCATTTAACTCACTGGCTTTTTCCTGGTCTTTCTTTCTTGCGCGGATTTCGGACCGCAACTTGTGTTGGTCTCTCCTCAGTTCTTCAAGGCGACAAGAGGACAGGTCATCCATAAAGACCTTCATCCACTGCAGGAAGTATTTCTTGGTATCTGCTGGCTGTGACTGGAGAAAGCCAAGGAATGGCTCCATCAGCTGATTGAGGGGGAAAGCTTGCTCTCGTTGCTTTCTTCTTATTGCTGCCTTCTCGGATTCAATTTGGCTCCACTGGTGCCACAGTTTTCCTTGAAGAGGCAGGAGCTGGGATTTGATCTCAGACAGCTTCTCTTTCTTCAGAAGGGTCACCAACTCCTTTGCCTTTGCTTTGGCTGTCACACACTCGGGTCGATCTTCATCCACTAAGAATCCGTGCTGGCGAGCTTTGTCCAGGCAGGCATCCAGGCTGAAACGTGGGTTGGACCCTTTCAGGAGATTCCTGATTGTTTTGCTCAGCTCGTCCAACATTGCTGCTTCATTTCTGTTCTTGATCCCTATTGTTATGTTTTTGCTGGATTGTCCAGCTGCAACCTCCTCTTGTTCAGTGAGAAGACAAACCAGAGGCCTTTGCGACTGCCACAGGTCATGCAGAAGTTTGTTCCCTCTGTCGTCCATGTGCTCAGACTCGGATACAAGAGCCACGTTCACAGCAGAGATCTCCTGTAAGAACTGCAGCTGTGCTCCGTGATCCCTGGCGTCCCCATGCAGGTTACAGAAAGCCACACAGCACTCAAAGGTGTCATCAGGGCTTCCCCGGGGACAGTACCAGGCGATCTCCACAACACCTGCCATCAGCAAACACTCTCTGGTGCTGCCTCGGCAATGGCGGTGGAAAAAGGTGTCGTGTCTTTGTTTGCTCAGCAGAGCATTGAGGAGCTGAGACTTGGAAGAGGAGGCAGAGGTGCCAATGCGGATGAAGGACACGATGGGTGTCTCTGCCTGATGAATGAGTTTGTTATTGTAACTGCTCATTCCGGGCTGCTGTCCTGACTTCTCCACCTCCTTCCAGCTCCTTTTGATTTGGCTGAGGGCCCAGAGTGGGAACTCGATCTGGGCAGTGCCCGGCTTGGGCACCAGCAGAGGCAGTGCCAGCTGGCAGAAGGCGAGCTTGGTTGCAATGGTCTGTCTCAGGAAGTCATTAGCACAGTGGAAAATTGCCATCTGGAGGTCCATGGGGTGCACGTGGCACTCCCTGCTTGCACGTTCAGAGGTTCCTCTCTTAAAAGCATGGAGAAAGTTTTCAAACGAGTCTGAGGGTTCTTGTTCTTGCTCTGTGGTTTCTGGCACAGGGGCAAGTCCTAGGTTGCTTCCTTCCCTGCAAGTCAGGTACCTCACCCGATAATCCACGGTTAAGAGCTTCTGCAAGAAGTGAAATGGAAGTTCCTGGTCCTTGCTGGGCTGTCTGTCATGCAGAGATGTCTTGCAGATAATGTGGAAATCTCCCATCCTCATTTTTCTTGGATAGTGACTTTCTAGTCCAAGGCGCTTGAGCAAGTGGAGGAACTCTTGGTTTGCAGTGGCTTGATTTGCTTTGGATTTGCTGCCACTTGACATGGTTTTGTACAAGTCACATTTCAGCATCTCCCAGTCTTTGCATTCCCTGTGCTTCTGGAGGAGATTCTTTATCCCTGTGGACCATAACCCTTTCATGTGCCTTTCCATGAAAACTAAACGCTCCCTCTTCTGCTCCGGGGACAGCTCTTTACTTTCAGGTGTCACAGTCAGACCTGTCAGCAGAAGGGAGGCCTCAGCTCTGTCAGCATCTTGCTCCTTTAGATTCACATACTGCTTATGTGCCGCTTGCATTGCCTTTGCCATGTACTGAATTTCTTGATGTTCAAGGAGGCGCTGAAAAGTGCTGCTGTCAACCTGATACCCTGTGCTGGTCACAATTAGGAGCACTAACAGTTGCATGTCCTTCTGAGCCCTTTCCTGGAGAGACTGGAGTAAGGAATGAATTGCATGGATTGTACTCCAGGTGGCTTCTATCTTTGCTTTCTGAACGGCAGTAGCAGAGGTTCCTGGTGTGTAGGTGACAGCATGGATGTGCTCCATCACTTGCTGCAGTGTCTCCAGGAGCTGTTCAAGCTCAAAGGCTTTGGGAGTTTGGGGAAGCCTGTGCTCAGTCGGGAAGATCCATTGCATAATGAAGGAAGACTTGGGGAAGTTCTTGACAGAATAGATATGAGGATCCAGGAGGCTCCACAACAGTGCCTTGATAGAGGTGGAGTTTTCTGGAGGTGACTCCTGGCAACTCCTCACAGTGTTCACCAGGAACTCCTGCAGGGCTTTGTCCGACAGGCACACCTCGATCCACACACTGGGGTTCTTGGTTTTTGCATTCAGATCCTCTTTTAGATCCATCAGCTTGAGCAGTTTGCTTTCATCCACTGTCCCCTCCCAGGTCTTCACAAACTCCATGAAATGTCTGGCCTCTTCCACTGCACCGGCCAGTTCCTCTCTAACAGTGGTGTCAATGCTCTGATTTGTCAGTGCTTTGTACGCAGCCCTGAGGGCGCTGCTCATTCGATAGACGGACTGAAAATCCCTCCTGTGATTGCACAGGATGACATCCCACACTGGGATCAGCTGGAAGCCGCGGTCGATAACGCACCACGTTGAGTTATTGGACACAAGCCCTGTCTTCCACTGAGGAAGAGAATCTGTCTCTGTGGGGCCCCCTGTGTTGACCACGTAGAGCTGAATCGCTGTGTGGGAGCTCTCTCTGGTTTTGCCCTGGACAGAGGCCTTTGAGCTGGATTTGGAAGCAGTTGCGGCCACTCCTGCACTGGCCCCAAAGCCGCCGAGACTGGCTCCGACAAAACTGTTCAGGGCTTCAGATGTTTGTCGCTTCATCTCCTCCTGGTGCTCATCTCTGAATCCTTCTGTAGATGCCTTCCACCAGAATATTCCTCCAAAGTGGAGGGGACCCTGGTCAATGTGGGACCCAAACCTGTGGAAGAAGCTCTCCAGCAGTTTGGGCTTGTCTTCTTCCCGAGTGAAGCTGAAAAGCTGCTCCATGTTTTGCAGCTCCCGCAGGGCTGCATCCGAGAGGAGAAGCTGATGCCTTTGGAAGAAGCAGGAGGCCAGAGGGATGTACTGGTACTTGGTGATGCAAAAGTAGCTCTGCTCAGAGTTGGACTGGTGGGTGTCCTCTGACTGTGAGGAGCTGCTGTAATCTACACCAAGGCC
>NW_020925948.1:0-7859 GCF_003984885.1 Neopelma chrysocephalum
CATGTTGTCCTTCTGTGGAGAGAGGTTGAAATCCCACAAAATACCACAGACCTGGGAATGTGAAGCTGCTCCTGTCTATCTGTAGAGTCCTCATCCCCTTACTCTTTCTTGTCAGATGGCCTGGAACAGCCTCCCACTCTGATGTCACCCAGAGCTCTCCTCTCTTGAATCCCAACCCAAGAGCTCTCCCTTGGCTCCTCACACATCCCCAGGGGAGCTCCATGGACTGCAGCTGCTGTCACATAACAGATAACTCCTGCTCCTCATCTTCCCAGCCTTTCCCTCCTAAAACCTCGTGTTGGCTGCATTGCAACACTCCACTCATGGGACCCAATTCACCACATCTCCCAGACCCCAACAAGGTCACAGCCTTAAAACCACAGCCAGGTGTCTATCTCATCCTCTTTATTCCCCAGAGGGGCTTCATTAGTGGACAGGCCCTTCTCAGAAGCCCCTCAGCACAAGGACTGCCCAGAAAGGGCTTGGGGGTTTCTCCACAATGGAACATTGTCAGAACTTCCTGGGGAAAAAATCACTCGGGCCCCCGTGACCTGTGCTACCACCCCCAGAGCCCTTCCTTTGGAGTCCATGGAGCTCTCCTGGGGATGGAGGTGCCAAGGGAGAGCTCTTGGGGTAGGATTAAAGAGAGGAGAGCTCTAGAGGAGACATTTGAGTGGGAGTCTGCTCCAGGCCATCTGAGCAGGAAAAACAAGGGGATGAGGGAAGAAAGGAATAGAGAGGCAGGAGCAGCTTCACATTCACAGGTCCTGGTCCTTGTGGGGGACAGCCCCAACAGCTGCTGGAGGGACAACACAGAAGGACACCAGTAATCCAGGAGATCCCCGCAGTGTGTTGTTGAGAAGTTCCTCCTCCAAGTGATAAGGAAGCTGTAGTGTCCCACTCTGAAGGGGAAGGCAGCACACAGGTACAGAGGTGCCCATGGTCAGAAAGGAACAACGGAAATCAGAGGGTCCACAAAACCTTACAAAGTTTTTAAGTAAATTGTACACTTGGCCTGGACATTGGTATAAGTTAGTCCCTTATACTATTAACACACAATGGTTGTTTTCAAATAAGGGGTGAAAGAGAAGAGAGAGAGAAAGGGAGAAAGAGAGGAAGAGAGAAAGAAAGATCATCAGTCCTTGCACCAGTGTCAATCCAGATGTTGGGGAGCCCAGGGTCCTGGGGGCATCACCCAGGCTTTATTGGGGCACCCATTTATAGATAACTTTTCCTTCCCTGGAGAAAAGTTTCTTGATTTCTATGCAAAGTAATTATCATGCACAGTTTGTTCTTCGAGACCTTTCTGGAAATGGGACAGAGGGTTCAGGGGTCTTTGTTGGTCTTGATTCCTCCCTACAGTCCACTCCTGCTTGTAGAGGCCCAGAGAAGTTGACTTTAGTGATGGGGTGGATTGTGGTGGTTCATCCACCTTCCCTCCCCCAGGCCACACTATGATCTGAGAAATTCTGGTTAGGCCTTGGCCTTGATGAACTGCACCTGGACTAAGCCCCTCTTGAGCTTGTCAGAAACACTGTCTGTTCCAAGGAATTAGTGCTGTCTAATAAGCACCTGTTTTTTATTGAACAGCCTTGGAAGCTTATTTTTCTTGTTTGAATAAGAACCCAAGTGGAATAATATTTTTGTTACTGAACCTTCAAAGAAAATTACCGACTCAAATTGTGGCCAGGATGGAAAATTACTCTGACTAAAGCCCACTCTCTAATGGTCTTCCAAACAGCAGTCCAAAGTGAGATCCTTTTGAGCTCTCAGTTCCCAGAAGAGAAGGGATTGATGTGTTTGTCTCAAACACCGATAACTGGATGGCTGTGGAGCCAACCAAGGACTGTTGGTATTAACACACTGTGAGAAAGAACAAGATTTTGCTGGAGAAGGGAGTCAGGCAGAGACAGGGCAGCAGTTTTCCATGAGAAAGAACCACAGGAAAGAAGCACAGGAATGAGTGGCAGTAAGTGGCCATGGACTGTGGGGTGCGATTAGGAGCACCAAAGATCCCTGAAGCCTCCAACCCACTTCTAGAAAAGCCTGAAAGAATGGACTGTGCATGATGATTTATTTACACAGAAAGTGAGAACTCTGTCCTTGGGGTGGAGAAACCTGTCCACAAAAAGTTACCCCCACCCCCAGGCCTGGGCAGCTCCTCCAGGACCTGGACATCCTACTGGCTGTACCAATGCTGGAACCAGGACTGCTGGTCTCTTCTTCTCTCTCTTTTTCTCTCTTGCCTCCTCTCTTTCTTTAATCCTCTCTTTTTCTCTCCCTTTTCCTAATTCTTTTCCTTTTTTTTTTTCCACTCTTCACTTTCACCCTACCCCTTTATCCAAAATCCACTGCCATGAGCTTATGCAGTAGATCAGGGACTGCTTTAACAATTTCCATTCCAAGTGTGTCACTTACTAATAAAACTTTCTGACTGCTTGTGGACCCTCTGACTTTTGCCTTTCCTTTAGACCACGAGCATTTACAAATCTTAGGTGCTTCCTTCCCCTTAAGGGTGGGTCATCTCATCGCTTCCCAACCTCACTCCTGCACGTGCTCTGTCTGTGTTGTGCTGATGTCCAGGAGCAGAACAAGGATGTTTGTCCCAGGAAAGCGTTGCCCTACCTCTGTATGGCCCCTTCTCCAGCCACATCCTGTTCCCTCTCACAGCATGTTCTTACCAACAGTTCTTGGTTGGCTCCAAGGGTTATCAGTGTTTGAGACACACGCATCAGTCCCTGATCTTCCAGGTTTCTACAGCCTCATTGGTGTTCACCTCGCTGCCCACTTACCCAGCTCGTACTTTGTCAGCTTTTCTACAGGGTTGTTATTGCAAACGTTGCCAAAAACCTCAGAAAGCTGAGATAAACAACATCCACTGCTCTCCCCTGTCCATGAAGCTTGTCCCTCATTGTAAAAGATATCAGATAGCTCAGACATGTTTTGCCCTTTGTAAATCCATGTTGGTTGTTCACAGAATCACAGAATTGTTCAGTTTGGAAGGGACCTCTGGAGATCACTTAGTCCAACCCCCCTGCCAAGGCACTTAAATGCACTAATTAGATCTCCTCTCAGTCTTCTCCAGACTAACAGTCTCTCCTCATCAGAGAGATGCTCCAGACCCCTCATCATCTTTGTGGCCTCCACTGGACCCTCTCCAGTAGTTCCTTGTCTTTTACATACTGAGGAGCCCAGAACTGACTCCAGATGCCTCACTAGGGCCCAGGAGAGGGGCAGGATCATCTCCCTGACCTGCTGGACACACTCTTCCTGATGGGCCCCAGGATCCCATTGGCCCTTCTGGCTCCCAGGGCACACAGCCAGCTCGTGGTCACCTTGTCCCCCACCAGGACCCCCAGGCCCTTCTCAGCAGAGCTGCTCTCCAGTAGGTCACCCCTAACCTGTGGGGCTGTTGGTACTGGGGGTTGTTGCTCCCCAGGTGCAGGACCTGCACTTGCCCTTGTTGAACCTCACTAGGTCTCTCTCTCTCTCTCTCTCTGCCCAATTCTCCAGCCTCTCAAGGTCCCTCTGAATGGCAGCACAGCCTTTGGGTGGATCAACCACTGCCCCAGTTCTGTACCGTCAGCAAACGGGCTGAGGGTCTGTTCTATCCCTTAATTAAACAAGTCAAATAACTTGACAAATATCCAGAACTGATCCCTGGGGAACACCACTGAATACAGGCCTCCAACTGGATTCCCCTCCACTGATCAGGACCCTCTGGGATCTGCCATTCAGCCATTTCTGAATCCACCTCACTGTCCATTCATCCAATCTACATTTTCTGAGCTTTCCTATGAGGATGTTATAGGAGACAATGTCAAAAGCCTTGCTAAAATCAATGTAGACACCACCCACTGCTCTCCCCTCATCGCCCCATCCTGCCATGTCATCATAGAAGGCATCAGGTTGGTCAAGCAGGATTTCCCCTTGGTGAATCCATGCTGACCACTCCTGATGACCTTCTTTTCTTCTCCATGCTTGGTGATGACCTCCAGAAGGACCTGTTCCATCACCTTTCCAGGGCTGGAGGTGAGGTTGACTGGCTGGGAGTTTCCCAGGTCCTTCTGGCCCTTTTGGAAGGTGGGAGTAACTCTGGTTTTTCTCTAGTCATCGGACACCTTTCCTGTTCTCCATGATTTTTCAAAGATTATAGAGAACAGCAGAGCAACAACATCCGCCAGCTCCCCCAGCACCTGTGGGTCCCTCCCATCAGGGCCCAGGGATTTATGGATGTTGAGTCTGCAGAGCCAATCTCTAATCACAGCAGCAAAGACAGACCCCAGATTCTTTCCTAGATCCAGGGTTCTCCCCACCCAGATCCCAGATTCACCCCTCCCAGATTATACCCCCCCAATCCCAGGTTTCCCCCAGGCCCTCCTACCCAAATCCCAGGCCTCCCCCAGTCCAAATTCCTCTCCCCCCCCATCCCAGACTCCCCCAGACCCCAAATTCTCAGGTTTTGGTTCTGTGGATCAAGTGCAAAAATTCCTGTTTATTAAGCAAAGAAAATGGGAGGGAGAAGGTACCCAAAAAAGGGGCTGTCCATGAGGTTCTAGGGGTGTCCACAAGGATCCAGTGCTTTCCACAAGGTTCTTCTGGTGCCCATGAGAGTCTGATGGTGCTCAGGACAGTCTCTTTTTCTGGTGTCTACTAGTTCTAGGGGTGTCCATGAGGTTTGGGTGGTGTCCACAGGGTTCCACTAACAGTCCTTGTGAAGGTTCTAGGGGTGTCTGTGATGTTCTAGGCGGTCCATGAGGTTCCACTCAAGGTCTTTCTGGTGCCCAGAAGTTTCTTCTCATGCCTACAAGGTTCTGTTGAAGGTTTGAAGTGTGTCTACAAGGGTTTATGGGTGTTCATGAGGTTCTGGGCGTGTCCACAAGGGCCTGGGAGTGCCCCTGAGGGTCTAATGAAGGTTCTTCTGGTGCCTATCAGGTTTTTTGGGGGAGGGCCAGGAAGTTCCTCTGGTGTCTCTGAGGTTCTTCTAGTGCCCATGAGGTTCCAGAAAAGGTTTTAGGGGTGTCTGTGAAGTTCTACTGAAGGTTCTGGTGGTGCCTACAAAGTTCCAGGGGTGTTCATGAGGGTCTGAGGGGACCCACAATCATGGACCTTCTGATGTCTCGAGATTCTGGTGATGTCTGGGAGGTTCATCTGATGGTTCTTTTGGTGCTTAGGAGGTTTCAGGTGAGTCTATGAGGTTCCAGGGATGTCCATGAGGTTCTGGGGGTGTCCATGAGGTTCCAGGGATGTCCACAAGGTTCCTCTGCAGGTTCCAGAGGTACTCACAGCACCTGGACATGTTTTCATTTGCTGCAGGTCTCTCTCTGGGGTTCCATCCCCGAGGCCTCCTGTCCCTCCACCACTATCCTGATGACAGACCTCCGGTTGTTGGACATGGTGGCCATCACCTTGATGTGGCCAAAGCTCACCTGGGCGGGCTCCTCGGAGGTGTCCAGGCTGACAGAGTGGTAGGACTCCTTTCCCGTGGTGGTGGGGGTGGGGGCGGGTTTCCTCTTGGATATGCGGTCATAGATGTCCTTGGTCGGCTCAGGGCCATCTGGAGCTGTCGTTGTCTTGTACAGCTCCAGGGTCAGTTTAGTGGAATACAGGCCGTAGTTCAGAGGGTTGGAGAAGTAGATGGCCAAGGTGAAGGTTGTGACCTTGTAGACCAGGACCCCTGTGCAGCCCCAGAACGGGGGGTTGGTAAACTGGAAGGTGTCAGAGGAGCCGGGGGGCACAGAAGGGCTGGGAGGATTAGAGCTGTAGCCGCTGTAGAAGTGGGTCCTGGGGAGGAGAAATAGGGGGGTGGGATCATGGAGGGGTGATGAGACCACTGGGACACAGGGGTGGGATGACTGGGAGGTGGTGGGATCAGTAGGAGATGATCCCACCACCATTGGGAGGTGCTGCGATCACTGGGGGATGCTGGGACCATTGAGAGGTAGTGGTGGGACCAGTAGGAAATGGAACAACCACTGGCAGGTGATGGTGGGATCACCGGGAGATGATGGTAGGACCGTTGCAAGATGCTGAGAGCTCTGGGAGATGTAGGACCAGTAGGAGCTGGACCAACCCCTGGCTGATGGTCCCACCATGGGATGATGATCCCACCTGGACCTCCCACCCTGGGTCCCCAGGGGCCCTCCCCTGTGCCACCCACCCACCTCTCCTCACCTGGGGTTCTCCAGGGTGATGTCCCGGGTGGTGTTGGAGATCTGGATCTCCACAGTGCGCACCCGGAATTTCCACATATGAGCACAGCACTGGGGGTCCATGGGGCCGGAATGTACTCCACAGATCTGGGGTCTCCACAGCTCTAGGGTCTTCTCCTCCAAGCCGGAATCTTCTCAGCTCTGGGGTCTCCTTGAATTCAGAATCTTCTCACGCCAAGGTCTCCCTCTCAGATCTAGAATCTCCTTTTATCCAGAATCTTCTTCTTGGCTTCAAGGTCTCCTCAGCTCCGCAGTCTTCTTTGCTCTGGAATCTTCTTCTTGGATCCAAGGTCTTTTCCTCAGCTTTGGGGGTCTCCTTGGAACCAGAATCTTCTCCTCAGCTCTGGAATCTTCTCCTTAGGTTTGGGTTGTTCTCAGCCCCAGGGTCTCCTCAGCTCTGGGGTCTCCTTGGATCCTCTGCCCGGATCCAGAATCTCCTCCCTGGCTCCCAGTCACTCCTGGCAGCCACAGCCTTCCCTTTCCTATGGTCCACCCCGAGCACCTTCTGGGTCCTCACTGTGACCGGGAATGTCCCGGAGTGGCAGAAAAACTGAACCAACTTCCTGGTAGTGACGTCCTGGGCAAAGTCCCTGGGTCCTGACAACTTTAACTGATATAAATGGCAGCTGGCTGTGCAAGTTTCGAGCTGGCTTCCTACCAAGTCTCCAAAACTTGACAACAGGGTCTGCTTCCCAGAGAGGGAAGAAAAAAACCCAAGCAGCCAAAGCTATAGCAAGAATATATATATTTTACATATAAAAGAGATATATACAGTGAGAATATTATATATATATATATATATATATATATATATATATATATATATATATATATATATAACCCCAGAAGGCCTAAATAGCTTCCCAAAGGGAACAGGTGAAGGGAGAAGGGAAAAAGGACAAAATAGGATGAAAAGGGACAAAAACAAAACAGGTCTGCACGATCTAAAAACCCGATAACCAGCAAACTGAAGAACTGGCAAAATCTCACCACTTCCCTTGAGAGAAGCAGGATGTCTGGACGTGGCCCAGCACTCTCCCCTCACACGTGGCAGATAACAGCAGTCACTGTAGGCCTCAGCTCCAGATAAGCCAGACCAAGACAGGGACCCACCGTTCTCGAACCTCGCCGGAAAGGGAGAGAGCGAGTTCTCTTATCTATACCCTCTTTATACCCCAGGTTACATAAAGGAATAGCATGGAATACTTCCTTTGTCGCTTTCCTAGTTCCTTCCTGGTTACAAGCTGGTCTCCAGGAAGGCCTAGACTGAAACCATCACACTGGCTTAACTGGTTTAATTATCTAATGTAACTTGCAGTAATTTATTTAATTTAATCTAATTTATCTAATCTGACCTAATTTAACCTGCTTAAATGGTTTAAATTATTCAAATAGTTTAAAAATAAGTTTAAATGTTTTAATTGGTTCATCTAATATAACAAGTTTCATTGGTTTATCTACTTACACTGGTTTAATTCCCTCACTGCTTTAATTAGTCTAAGTGGTGTAGGAGACGAGAGTTACAGTTTACTGTCTCAAAACAACCCTGTGGGAAGTGGTGGGGGAACAGGGAGAGCTCTGTGAAGGTGGGATGGGCACTGCTCCCACCCCCGGAGCCTCAGTCAGCCTGGAATGGGCCCGACCCAC
>NW_020925948.1:7869-17035 GCF_003984885.1 Neopelma chrysocephalum
CCTTGAAATGGCATCAACCTATGGCCTGTGACACCTTGAAATGGCACCGACCCACGGCCTGTGACAGTCCCAGAATGGCACCGACCCACGGCCTGTGACAGCCCTGAAATGGCACTGACCCATGGCTTGTGACAACCCTGGAATGGCACCGACCCATGGCCTGTGACACCTTGAAATGGCACCAAGCCATGGCCTGCGACAGCTCTGAAATGGCATCGACCCAAGGCCTGTGACAGCCTTGAAATGGCACCAACCCACGGCCTGTGAGAATCCTGGAATGGCCCCGTCCCATGGCCGGCTGTAAGACCCAAAATGGCTCCACGTAGGCCCCACGTGAAACATGGAAGTGCAGCCACAGCTGGGGGAGGCCCCAGCGCAGAGGAACAGGGAAAAGGATGGCGACACTTGTGCCGAGTGGCTGCTCTGATGTCTGGGATTTAAAAGCAGCTGAGACCACCCTGGATCCCGGGAGGGTGACTATCTACCTTACTCTCTCCCTTTTCTTTCTCTTTCTCTCTCTCTTTCTTCTTCGGACTTCTTCTTCTCAAAGTATGTTTTAAGCAGGACCAAAAAATTCCAGTAAGTGCCTTGTTGTGTCAGGACACCCCAAGAATCCCACCATGTGCCTGAGAGCGTTGTCCAAATGCCCCTTTAACTTTGTAAGGTTTGGTGCTGTGACCACTGCCCTGGGGAGCCTGTTCCAGTACCCGACCATCCTCTGGGCAAAAAACCTTTTCCTGATATCCAACCTAACCCTCCCCCAACTTAGTTTCATGCCACATTCTGGACTGCAGTCGCTGATCATGCGAGTGAAGAGATCAGTTCCTGCCCCTACATCACCTCCCACCACCACTCTTGTTTGTTTGTTTGTTTTACTCTAGGAAACTGCTTTTGGCTCACTTCCATGTTAGAGCAAAATTAATTTAGTTGAAGCACTCTACTTATTACAGACCTCTCCTTTCTTCTCCATATAGCAAATACAGAGGCCAGACCAGGTCTCTGCCTGAACAAAGCTGATGGGAAACACCCCTGTGTCATTTTCTCAAACTGTGACACTTCATGGGCACAGTGTTACCAGGAGCAGGGTGCCAGGACATCCACAGAGCTTTACTGAGCAACACACTGGCTTACATTATGCAATTCTAGATGGGAAAAGGAGGCCTTGCTCAAAGGGGAGAAGAGTTGGACTAATATCACCCCCAGCATCTTCGTCAGGGGCAGCGCAGGACCAATCACTGCCCATCCAAGACTGGCTTGGCAGCAGAAAGCTGTACATGCTGTCCACCTCCTCCTAAATGAAGTCAATGGTTGATGTTTTCCAAACAGAACCTCTAGCAACAGCAACAGCTGCAGCCTAGAATTGCTGCACGAATTCCCAAACCATCTCTAGTGTCTTCTCCACAGCTCCAGCAGCTCTTTGACGGGAAGGTGGCTTTGGGGCAGAAAAATCCAGTTGAGAAAAACAGCCTTCTGATAACAACTGGTCCAAATCCTCTGAGTTAATGGTCTTTATGGGTCATTTCTTGAGATATTTGAAGTGTTTGGGCTGGCAAGGTGCACTTGTGTCTATATTGCAAAATGATGGTGCTGGATTCAAGAGAAAGTCAGTTTCGGGGTACCTGGTGTTTTTGTGATCACAGGAGTTAAAATGCGAGGATGTGGACAGCGACAGGAAGTGAATAGTAATGAAAATATTGATTTTTTGTTGGGCATGATCCTTATCTGGTGCTGCACCTTCTGGCACGGGCAATAAATGCCCAAAGGTGCTGTGAGATAAATCCTTGTCCCATGAGAGGAGGGGTTTCCTTGAACCCTTTGTATTTGATCACTCTATCAGCACCCAAACAGCCCATTTTGGGGACCCCACTGAACAGTCCCCTGTGTCAGAGGGTGGAGTAACCTGTTCAGGGTCACACACTGACAGTGTCCCCACTCTCAGTTGGATATTAACAGTTTTGTTGGGTGTGTTTTCCCCTGCTGGCCATGCCAGCACCCTTGAAGGACTCACAGTAACACCTGATTAACACACACACTGATAACAGAAGCTCTAAGACAATTAAGGTTCAGAGGTTGCCATTGGTAGTAATTGACTGCAAAAACAAATCAATTTGCCACCCAGACAATCTCTAATCAGCAATAAAAACTTGAGATAATCATTTAGTGCACCTGGAATGTGGTTCTTACCCAATCGATGTCCCTACAAGGGGAAGACAGGTTCATCCTACAGACTGATCCCAGAACTCACAATGGAAACTTCTCAAACCTCCCTCCCCACTTAAGAGATATTTCCTCTCCTTGGGGGAGAGGAAAAGTAAAGTTACAGTTGATGTCATTTCTTGTTTAGGTGGAGTTTGTGTGAGTTTGGTCATTAGCAGTAATACGTATTTTCTAGTCAATGAAGCAAAGTTCAGCTTCCGATTGTCGCCTGGATTATTCCTGTGGCTTAGTTCCCATTAAATGCATTGTTTTCCACAGAGCACGACCACAACACCTCTGTGTTCCTCCATCCTTTGTGCCACGTCTCCCTTGGAGCTCGGTCAGTGTTCCTGGTCCCAAGTGTGCAGACAGTCTGTCCCTGGTGAACTGTGGCCAGCACATGCCCTCCTTCTTGCTGAACTTTGGTTTTGGTCTTCTGCTCACAATCATCTTGCAGATGATGGGATGGTGAGGAGTGTCAGGGGGAGGACAAGGCACTTTATGGCAGTTCTTATCAAAGAGTCATAGAACAGTTTGGGTTGGAAAGGTCCTTAAAGAAAATCTTGTTCCACCCCTCTGCCATGGGCAGGGGGATCTTCCATTAGACCAGGTTGCTCCAAGCCCCATCCAACTGGCCCTGAACACTTGCAGGGACAGGGTGTCAACAGCTTCTCTGGCAACTTCTTCTTCCTGATGTCTGGCCTCAGAAGGACCCACCACATATCTCAAAGGAGATACTACAGGCCTATCAGCATTACTTGAGTCCCTGGGAAAGTTATGGAATGAATCCTCCTAGGGGCTGTCACGAGTCCGACGAAACACCTGATTGGGAGCAGCCAACACAGATCCCCAGAGGCAAATGGTGGTTGACAAACCTGATCCCTTTCACAACAGTCACTTGCTCAGCTGGTGTGGGGTGAGGAGTGGACATCATCTACCTGGGTATCTCCAAGGCTTGTGACACAGCTTCCCACAGCCCCCTCTGGGAGAAACTGCTGCCTGAGGGTCTGGACAAGGGGTCTGTGTGGTGGGTGGGGAGTGCCTGGCAGGTGGCACCCAGAGGGTGCTGGTGAGAGATCCTTCTCAAACTGGGAACCTGTCAGAAGTGGAGGTCCCTCAGGGATCCATATTGGCCCCAAAGCTGTTTAAAATCTTCGTGAGTGATTGGGATGATGGGACCAAGCATTCCCTGATGATACCAGCCTGGGACCAGCTCTGGGGAAAGGCCCTGGGGGTCCCGGTGGCCAACAAGGTCAGTGTGAGTGACCAGTGAGCTGCTGTGGCCAAGAGCCAGCAGGATGCTGTGCTGCACCAACGAGGGCATCACCTGATAAACAAACCCGTCCTCAGTCCCACGCACCTCACGGGGCTCCCAGCAGTGGTGGAGTGGGGTGAGGTGCTGTCCCTGCCCCTGTCCCTGGCCTTGTCCTTTTGTCCCCATCCCTGTTCTACTGGTTGGCCTGAGGCAGCCTGGGTGCTGCATGGGGGCTGTCCCCCTGCCCTGGGTGCTGAACAAAGGGTGATCTCCCACCCCAGGGCATCCAGGCCTGGCTGTTCCCACGGTTCCTCCCATGCCTGTCCCAGTGTCAGTGCTGGCACCCAGACCCAGGCAGACAGAGGGGCAGAGATCACACACACTTATACCCAAAAAAAGTGAAGGGAATTTTGAGAGCTCTATCAGCAGAAGAATGGAGAAAGCATAGTGGTGTGGATCTGGGGGGCTTGGGATAGTGGCACTGCATCTGTCCACTTATTAATGGGTGAAAAAGGTCTATTAAGCCCTGTAGACAGTGAGGATCAGATGCACCAGGGATGTGTTCAGTGACAAAATATCAGGGGTCCAATGGGCAGGATGTTGCTGCACCTACATGGTGTCAGTGGTTGTGTGCAGCAGTTTTAACAGCATGTGAGACACTGCCAAATTCCTGCCATCCCTGGGAAGTTGCTGTACAAGGGCAGAAGGTGTGAGTTCCCTGTGGCTGATGGGGGTGGCTCATGTGCCAATTACAGGATCTGGTCCAGATGGGGCAACAGGAATCAAAACAATCAAAATTCAGCTTTTGAGAGGGGCCCCACTTTCACTGAAACCCTTCATTGTACCAGCATTCATGGGTGCTACTGGTAACAGAGGTGCCCTGGCAAATCCCTTAAGGGAAACTGGGGCTGTGGAACCAGCTGTCTGAGTGGTGAACGAAAATCAGCCAGCAAACATCAGAGTTTCCTCATGGGTGATGAGGAACAAAACGTGGAATGATCTTGTGCAAGGTGGTGTCTTACAATCAGAAATAAATGGGATCACAACTTCAGAAATGTTTCATCTTTGGCAAAATTTAGTACCTATGAAAAAAATTCTTCCCCCTCCACCCCACCTGCCACCTCACAGCCAGGCACTGCCTGGCCAATGCCAAAGCAGCAGAAATGGGCTAGGAAGAAACTTGCTTGGCACTGGACCTGTTAAACTGTCTTTATCTCAACCCATGAGTTTTCTAGATTTTGCTCTTCCAATTATCTCCCCCACCCTGCTGGAGGGGGTTTGAGCAAGTCATTGTGTGGGGCTTGGCTGCTGGTTGGGGTTAAAACATGACAGGCCTTTTTGGCACCCAAGGTAGGACTCAAAGGGTTTGAGATAATCACAGATTTGATTAGGTTGTGCTAGATAGAATTTATGGCTGACAAAGAGAATTGTAAATGACTCAAGTGGCCTTCAGCTGGGAATTAGTCCTGATAAGGCCATGTGAATAGCAGCCCGTGATCCTCCAGCCTGGACTGGATTTAATGGTGCCTGAGGCTCTGCTTGTGCACCTCTGCTCAGGTGTTGCTTCAGGGTTGCCCTGTTACTGACCTAACAGAAATAGTTTTACTCTTTCCATTCCAGCCATGAGTTTGTGTTTGTTCCAGCTGCCTGCCTGTGTCCATTCCCACAGGGCCCGACACTGTTTGATATCTTCACGCAGAGCTGCTCTGGGGAGGGCAGGAGGATGATTGCTTCCTCCAGCTCCCAGGGACCTCGGAGCCAAGGGGGCAATTTCCAACCCCTCTGAGGGAGTTCAGATCACAGTGTGAGGCTTGGCAGATGCTGAAGTGTTTTAAGGAGCCAGAGGCATCCACCTGGAACCACAAACCCACCCAAAATACACTCCGATGCGAGAAAGCTTCTTCCATGGCCATGACCCAAAAGGCCCCATTGCCCTGGGATGTTACAGGATACAAATTGTGTGAACAATTTCTATTGCATTTCTGTAGGCCTTGCTTGACATGGCTTTAGAAGTTGTAAGCTGTAATGTTTATACTTATAGACTGTGTGAAAATATGTAATGTTTATACTCGTTAGCTGTGTGTCTAATTATAAGGTTTGAGAACATAGTATGTTTAGAGCAAGAAAGCCTTGAGAAAGTATAGATAAAAGTACACCTGCAGATTTCAGAAAGCCCCTAATTAGGAAGGCCTCTACATGCCAAGTATGACTTCAGGTCACGTGGACAGAACATCAGGTCCAATGAACTGGAGACATGAGACATGTCTACAGACTGAGCTCTCCAATCACCTTGTTGTAAGCATGTGCCCAAAAACAAACTAAACTGTATAAAAGTTGACTTATTTAAATAATAAATGAAGTTAGCTGATGCTCATATTGAGTGTCTCTTTCTTCCCTCATGGTGATACTCTCCCAGACTGCACCTGTGCCTTCCACAGTCCCTCCTGGAATGGGGTTGAGCTGCCCAGTGACAGCCCTGGAGATACAAAGGGTGGCTGGAGAGACATGAAGGGACTCTGGAGGTACACAGGGATAGAAAGTGGAGACGTCTCTGGCCTGAGCTCAACTGAGGCATTAACCAGAGTCTCAAAATTCATGCTAGTACTCTGCTACTCCCTCTCCTTTCTCGTCTTGACTCTGCTTTTCTTCCCAAACCTAAACCCCATCCAAGAGTCATTTGATACCCTGGCTGGACTCAGAATGGCCTGTGGCATTGGAATGTTAAAATACCATGTGAGGTCACAAGGACACATATAAAGGACCTTAAGGACAGGGTCACCCAGAGGGACCTGGACAAGTTTGATCATGGGAATCTCATGAGGTTTAACTGGACCAAGTGCAAGGGCTGCACTCAGGTCGGGTCAACCCCCAGTGTCAATCCAGGTTGGGGAATGAACAGATCAAGAGCAGCTCTGCCGAGAAAGACTTGGGGATGCTGGTGGGTGAGAGGCTGAGACATACCTCAGCCATGTGCACTGACAGCCCAGAAACCCCCCCTGGCCTGGGCTCATCCCTACAGCATAGTCAGCAGGGAAGGGGAGCATTCTGCCCCTCTGCTCTGCTCTGGTGAGACCCCACCTGCAGTGCTGCCTCCAGATCTGGGGTCCCCAACATAAGATGGCCATGGAACTGCTGGAGCGAGTCCAGAGGTGATCAGAGGGACAGAACACATCTCGTATTAGGAAAGGCTGAGAGAGTTGGGATTGTGCAGCCTGGAGAATAGAAGGCTTTGGGGTGACCTTATTGCAGCCTTTCAGTACCTGAAGGGAGCCTGAAGGGAGGGACTTTATACAAGACCATGTAGTGACAGGACAAAGAGGAATGGATAGAAACTGAAAGAGAGTAGGTTTAGATTAGATTGTAGAAGAAAGTTCTTCCTGTGAGGGTGGTGAGGCACTGGCACTGGTTCCCCAGAGAAATTGCTGATGCCCTATTCCTGGAAGTGTTCAAGGCCAGATCAGATAGAGCTCTGTGCTTTATTGCACAGTTGCCACTCTTTAGACTCAAAAAGTGCTGCCTAACAAGCCCTGACACTTTACAATACACTTCTCAAAACAAGCTCTTAATTTTACAGTGCACTTTGATAAGCTCTCAAGTCTGCAACAAACTTCTCAAAGGTTCTGGCTCACAAGCCACAACACAATTCCACAAGTTCCCACTCCCACAACACACCTCAGTATGGTGTGTGGGTTAGAACAGGACAGCCATGTTTTGCCCAGACAAAGCAAGGGAGGAGAGAAATAAAGGTGGAAAAGAGAGAAAGAGAACAAAGAATATCACCAGTCCTTATATCCCGTGTTGGTCCTGCTGCACATGGATGGCCAAGAGCTGGGGTAAACAAATGGAGGAACTGAGAGAAGAAGAGAAATTAAGCTGCTGCTGTGCTGCTGATCAGCTCCTGTGCTGTGCCTGGGAACACTTTGATAACAGCCCTGGCCATGGACCTGGGCTGGCAGGTGTCCAGGGCATCGCTGCTGTGTCTGTGCTGCTGCACTGGACAGGCTGGACCTCCACTGGGAACTTGAGATGAAGGGACTGGGACCTGTGAATGAGTCCACCATGGAGCAGAGACCCCCCTGCAGCTCGAGGAGGACCCCATGCTGGAGCAGGGGATGCCCAAAGGAGGTTGAGAGCCCGTGGGAAGCCCCTGCAGAGCCGTGGAGAGAGGAGCCCACATGGAACAGGCTCCTGGCAGGACTTGTGACCCCGTGGGGGACCCATGGGGAGCAGCCTGTTCCTGAGGGACTGACCCCATGGGAGGGACTCAGGTTGAAGAAGTCCATGGAGGACTGTCTCCCACGGGAGGGACCGGGGCTGGATAATGCAGGGGAAGGACTGATCCCTTGGAAAGGGACCCCACGCTGGAGCAGGGGAAGGACTCCTGTCCCTGAGGGTGAAGCAGCAGCACAAACATGTGCTGAACTGACCATAACCCCCATTCCTGTCTCCCTGTGCCACTGGGGGAAAGGAGGGAGGGAATAAGGGATAAAGTGAAGATCAGTGGTTTTTTAGGATTTGTTTTACTTCTCCTTCTCCTGCTCTGATTTGGTTGGTCATAAATTCAATTAATTTCCCCAAATCGTGTCTGTTGTGCCCGTGACAGCGATCAGTGAGTGACGTCTCCCTGCCCTTATCCCGACTCACGAGCCTTTCCTTCTGTGTTCTGTCCCCTGCCCGGGTGAGCAGGGGAGCGGCTTTGGTGGCCCCGGGCCCCCAGGCAGGGCCAGCCCAGCCCAGGAATCCCTGCAAGAATTCCATGGGGCTCCATCGGTAACGCCGGCGCACGGCGAGTCCGGCTGCGCGGGCGGGCGGCCCCAGAAACACCAACTGGGCACAACGGGACAGGGGCAGGGGGTGCCGGGGGGGGGGAATCTCCTTCCTCCGAGCTGGCAGGGAGAGGACGAGGGAGAAACTGGTGCAAAGGGGAGAGGAGGAGGGACGAGGCTGGAGCCGTGGAGGGCGCTGGGGACGGCCATAAAGCAGCCGGGACTTGGCTTTCCACATGTCTGGGGTTAAAGGAAGCGCCGTGAAATCCGTCATGGAAAAGAGAGGAGAAAGCAGGTGGTGGAAATGGCCGCCCGTTCGGACTCAGTTTGTCCATCTGGGTGACAGAGCCGACAGAGCCCGAGCGCCGCTGGACACCAGTCCCTGGAGCGCCGTGCCCCGAGGGATCCCAGCTCCTCCCGGCGGGGCTGGAAGCTCCATCCAGCAGCTCCGCGCCTGCTCCGCGCTCACCCCGCAAAGCCCGGGATGGACTCTGGGCTCTGGGACACAGCCCCGTTCTGGAGGGGCAGAGCCACTGCTGGGGGCACCGGGGGGTCGGGGGATCCTTTATCCCCCTCGTGCAGCTCCTGAGGGCCATGTCCCGGTTTCTAGGGTTGTCCCCTCCCCAATTTGTTGGGTTTGATTCCAAACTGCAGCGAGCCCCCCCTGCCCCATGGCAGCAGCTGGTGCCGTGACACAGCCGGGGGAGTCGGGATAATGCCCAGCGGTGCCCAGAAGCGGCTGAGGGGAGGGCAGTTCACGGGAATCCCACACAGCCCCTCGCTACCCACGAGGGGGAAACGGCCCGAGGGAGCGGGGGCTGCGGGGGCTGTTCGCTCTGTCCAGGCGGGGAAGGGGCCTGAGGGAACCGGGGGTCCCGCTCATCCCCGGCTCAAGTGCGACCCCCGCTCGGATCCACCCCAACCCCTCCCGCTCGGATCCACCCCAACC
>NW_020925948.1:17045-40173 GCF_003984885.1 Neopelma chrysocephalum
ACCCCAACCCCTCCCGCTCGGATCCACCCCAACCCCTCCCGCTCGGAGCCGCCCAAATCCCGTGACTGAAGGCGGGCCCCGGAGGGGGGAGGGTCTGCGCCTCTCCTCGATTGGCTGCTTTCCCCGTCACTCCTCGCTCCCGCGCGCTGATTGGCCCGAGCGGCGCGGGGGGGCGGGCGCTGTGCCCATTCCTGGGAGGAGCCGCTTCGCGGGCCCCGCTGAGGCGGCGGCGGAGCCCGGGTGGGACCCGCGCTCGGTCCTGCCGCGGCTCGGGGGGTCTGGCGGGCTCGGCCCCCCGTGTCCCCTCCCCAGGGGCCGCTGGGGGAGCGGCTGCCCGCGGGCTCCTCCTTCCCGCTGAGCCCCGGCGCGTTCGGAAGGAGCCGGTGCCGCAGCAGCGCTGGCTCGTCCCGGTTCTTGTCGGGAGGACAGAGGGGGCTGTCCCGTTCCCGCCCTCGTGGGACCGGCCATCCTGGCTAGTGGACGATGTTCCCAACGGAGCAGGGGCAGGAGGGGAGGTGCTTTTAAGGTCCCGCCCAACCCAAAGCGTTCTGCGCTCGGCTGCCGGGCGCGCTCGGCGGGGCGGGCAGAGCCGCGTCCCGCCCGGGCTTTACCGACTTGGAGCCACTTCCCTTCTGCTTTTCCTGCCACGGGCCGGGTCCCGTGGGCAAGCAGGGCCACGAGTCGGCTGTGCCAGCGCTCGGTGTCCCCGGGCTGTAAACTGCCGGGGCAGGGGCCGCTGGGGACAAGCCTGAGCCCCCTCTGGGTGCTGCTGCCCCCACCTTGGGAGGCTGAGCCCGCTCTGCAGCTGCCCTGAGCCAGCAGCTTCCCGGCGATGGCACCCGCGTGTCGAGCCAGAGGGGGCCGCGGGCCGGGTCCTGAGCTCCCGTTTGTCTCCCCGGGTGCTGCAGCGGCATCACCGGGGAGCAGGGACAGGGCAGGACCGAGCTGGCATCGCCTTCCTGAGCCCGGGGGTCCCAGCTGTGCCCTCTCCTCGGGTACTCTGAAATCTGCCCTGACAGTGGGGGTGACACTGCACCCGAGGCTGGACTGAAAGAGGCTTTGTCAAGAGGATTTGATGCCTTGGGTGCAAGATCCAGCTTATCACGAGCAGAGAGATGGCACTTGTGACTGCAGTTAGTCAAGGGGAGGAGAGGGAATTCTGCCCCAGTGATGGGATTGCAGAGGGTTCCTCGGGTGCCCAGGATGGATTGGCAAACGGAGATACAGACAAAAGGACCCTCAGAAGACTTTTGGGTGAGTGCAGGGCCACCCCTGTGGCCTGTTGGGAGGGGACAGTGTCATCCCACAAGGATAGGGCTGGCAAGTGTGAGGCTGCTCCAGGTGTCTGGAAGAGGCCTCGTGCTCTGCTTGGCCCCGTCAGTGCCTGGTACCAACACCCCCGGCTGCCCTCGGCCATGGGCAGCTCTGCTGCCACAGGCTGTGCCCTCAGCCGTGTCCCTGGCTATGTCCCTGGCTGTCCCTCATCTGTGTCCCTGCCCCTGTCCCTGTCCCTTGGCTCTCTCCCTGCCAGCTGAGTGTGGGGCACACGGGCTGGGGGTCCCTCCCAAGCCCCCCGGGCAGCCGGCGTTGGCTGGGGGGATGTGAGGGCTGGGCCTGCTCAGCACAGCCCCGGCCTCGTGCCCAGCGCCTCTTTCCTGCCCCACACAAGAGCTTCCCGGCCCCCCCAGGGCTCCCCTGCTGCTGCCTCTGCTCCTGGCCCTGCCTTTGCTGCTCCCTTGCCTGGGCCAGCGGCTGCAGGGGGGGGATGGCAGCAGCTTCAGCTCCATGGCAGTTCCTGGGGGGAGCTCAGCCTGGGGGGGACGGGCAGGGACCTGATGGGGATGGACAGGGGCCCAGCAGGGACAGCCAGGGCCTGCAGGGGAAGGCACAGGGATAACCTGGCCCCCCACACTGCCAGGGCTGGCTCTGCTCCTCCTTGCAGGCTCCGGGGCCAGGCACAGTTTGTGTTCCTGGGTGCCACCATCTCAGCACTTGCAGCCGCTCAAATCAGCGCCCGCAGCTCTGCAGCAAAGCCCCAGCTCACCTGGCACACAGGGGATGGACACAGCAGCTTCTCGGGGCTGGGAACTCACAGCTTTTTCTCTTCCCCAGCATGGGGCTGTCCTTCCTCAGCAGCACGTCTGCCTTGCAGTTATTCTCAGGGTCACCTCTGTGCCTCCTGACAGATCTCAGGATCACCTCAGTGCTATTAGTGGTTACTTAGCCTAATAAATTGCTCCTAATTAGGGGGCAGAAGTGAGGCCTCAGGGCTTCCTGTCCCACGGAAAGCTGGGCCATGATCCCACAAAACTGGATTTGTGTCTATTTTTAAATAGCTCTGGCATTTCATTGATCGATTATTGATATTTTATACCTCTTTTCATGATATTTTCTTAATTCTCATCTCTTAGAGATGAGGACAAACACCTTGATCTTTTATTTTCACCATTTTGGGGGAGTGAGGGGGGGTTTTCTCCCTCAGTACCTGGTGCTGCAGCACCTTGTCCTTTCCCCCAGTTTTCCTTCCTCTGGAGACAAAACCCCCACTCCCCGTCCCCTCAGGGTGCAGGGACTGGGGGGTCGTGTCCACTGGGCCCCCCCAGCTTGGTGAGGGAGAGGAACTCGTGGGGGGCAGTGCTGGGCATGGGGTGATGCCACCCCTCGGGTCCCCAAGAGCTGCTCAGGGTGGGGAAACTGAGGCACAGATTGAGGGAGGAGGGGCTGGGAGGGCTTTTCTGGAGGCTGTGGTTGGCTGCTGTCCCACCCCCCCAAAAGAGGGAGCAGAGGGATTTTTGGGGGCACCCAGCTCCTCCTGCTCCTGTGCAGGGGGGTCTGCAGGGGCCTGGGGGGTCTCACCAGGGGGCTTTGCCCCAGGACACTCTGCCTTGGGCTCTGTGAGGGTTGGGGGGTGACAAGTGCTCTTGAGCTCCCCCTTTTTTCCACACTCCTTCCCCAGCTGCAGGATCTGGCATTCCAGAGCCCCGGGGGTCCTCACCACAGCCCCCCCCCCCCCCACTGTCCCTGACCTCGGGGCCCTGATGGGATGTGGGAGCCCGGATGGGGGATGGGAGAGATGGGGAGGGGGACGGGAGAGCCGGGAGGGGGATGTGGGAGATTTCTGTGCCTCCACCCCCTGTTCCCACCCCTTCCTTTTTCCTCCACCTGTTTTTCACCCCAAAACACCCCAAGCTGCAGCCTGGAGCAGGAGGAATTTGGGGGTTGGGGACAGGAACAAAATGCTGCATCAATTAAACCTTATTAAAAATTCAAGCATTTGGACAGGAAAAACATCCTTTTGGGTCTTGCCTTTGCAAACACAGGCAGGGGGTTCTCACCTGGAAAATATTTACCTGGGGAACCACCAGCCTGCTAATAATTTTATTTACAGTGGTGATGCCAAGAACACCTGCTGGGCATTGCTGTGGAGGGTTTATATAGTAATTATAAAAACACTTTGCAGTTGCCAGTGACTCAACAGCAGAGTCCACAGGTATTCCTAGTCTGTGTCAGTCGAGCCTTGTTCTGGTTTTTGGATTTTTTTTCTTATAAATATTCCACAAATCACTCCTATGGGGCCAGTTTTGATTTGCTGAGAAGAGCTGTGACTGCTGGGGGCCTTGGGGGGATTATCAGCTTTGTGTGTTTTTGTGGGAAAACGAGTGAGCTGTAGACAGCTTAGGCCTTGAATCTGAGCAGTTACAGCTGTGAGGCTGTAAAAGAATGTAAACAATCAAGGATGAGAAAGCTGAAAAGAAGAAAGAACTGCAGTAAATAGCAGGTGTTATTTTGAGATGTGCCAGCACACAAAGGGATGCTGACCACCTGTATTAGGGAGGAGGGGGAAGGTTCGAAGATATACTGAAGCTTGAAACCATGACACCGTTGAAAGCTTAACAAAAACCAAGATTTATTACCAAGAGGGTGGCCAACAAAACGAACAAACCCAAAAGGGAGGAAGGAGGAGAGAAATAAGCCCCGGTTACCCAGCTGTTGCCCATAAGGTTATCTTACCGACCTAGCATGCCTATAATTACCCATAGCAGAAGCGGCATCCTTGGAGAGTCAGTAAGTTCACAAACTGGCAGGTGTCCCCGTCGAAAGGCAACGTTGTCCTTGATGTGAAGTTAGCTGCACTCCAAGCAAGCACTATCTACTTTTATACAATTAACTGAGTGGCCACAACCTCCCAGGTGTGGCCAGCACCACCCAGCCAGAGGCCCTCAGTCCCACCTCCCGGTTATGTGAGTGCAGCTCTTCTGCGCACGCGTGAGGACTTTGGAAATCCCCTCACGCAGGCGCAGTGTGTTTTGGGGGTCTTTCTTAATTGAGTCTGGGGGCGAGCCTTCCTCCCCTCCTCATCACTTTGTCCTCCAACTGCCCTTGACAAGCAATTGACCAATCACAACAGACCAATTAAAACAGTTTACACAGAAGTTCTTCCTCCAAGGCCAAGTTCACTGCTTTATCAGAGCACTTGGCAGGAGAAAAACGTAAACTTCTGCAGGTGGCTAGGGCCAAACACAGACCAAAAATAATAACATTCCAACTTCGTCCCGATACACCACCTATTAGAGGATGAGCTTGGACGCGTGGACAAGAACACATAACCAGTGGGTTATGGTATATTTGTGTGTGGACAGGAGAAAAAGACTATAAAACTAACCCTGCTGAAAATAAAGTGTTCGTTGTTCCTTGCCTGCCAGCTTGCTGTCTGAGCATCATTTTAGGCCGTTGCAATTAGTGAACCCCGACGTGTTTTATTGCAGTAATGACCGCGGAGAGCGAGCGGTGCGACAGAGCTCAACACAGCAACAGCCGGTGGACCTGAGAGCCGGAGTCTGGACCTAATTACTTACACCTGGAGAGAAGGCGAGCCATTGGGAACATAAATAATGGGAGTGCAGATATCCGTGGAGGAGGAATCTGTTGTCATAGTGCTAACAGAGATGCGAGAGAAGCTCGGTATGAGATATGAGGAACGTGCGCTCAGCACCTTGCATAGTTAGTGCAAACAAAATGGGGGCGATGCTCAGACTGCATTTTGCACAGACATTTGGGGGACTGCTGGGAAGGTGCTTTTTGATGCAGCCACTGAGTCTCTTAAGCATGCTGCCAGCATCCTGAAACCATGGTGAACTGTCTTTGAAACTTTAAAAGACCACGCTTCTAAAAAGTCACCACTCTTCAAGCCGGAAAATGAAGAAAAACCCAGCAATTCACCCCCGGAGGCAGTGAAGGGAGAAGGGCTCCCCCCTTCGCCGCTAATACGAGACTTTTCAGCCACGTGGGTAGGACGGGAGTGCCCAGGAGCCGGCGGGAGGGCGGCCTGGCGGCAGCAGTGCAGGAAAAAACAGGAACGGAGCAGCCCCGGAGAAGTGCTACAACTCCCGCGGGGAGCACTGTCCCCGTGTCCCCGGGGAGGGGCCCCTGCGCTCTCCCACCGCCCTCTCCTCAGCCCCGGCCTCCAGAGCAGCACGAACCCGAGCCGGGCCCGACGGCGTCACGTCCTCAGCCCCGCGGCCCCAGCGCTCACCTGGGTTCTGGCCGCAGCCGGCTGCCCAGCGCTCAGGCGCGGCGGCACGAACACCCTTAAATAAAAACCAGAAGACACATAACCCTACATTGAATGGAGTTCCATTTAGAGAAGTGTTTTTAGATTGAATAAAAGCTCTCAAGAACAAACCCTATATTAGAAACACGTTTAAGCAAAAGTTAAGGAGCACAAACCCTGAGGTCAACAAGTTGTTAAGTTTGGTTCAAAGCCATTTGTTTATGGGTTGGTTCTGGTAAAGTGTTGAAACAATAAGTTAAATAAGGTTAATTTCTGATAGAGAATAATGGGAATAAATTAAGTAGTTTGTTTAAGCTAACTAAACATGTTTTATATTAATCCATAGTTATTTAATTTAACATTATTTAGAATTTTTTTCTTTTTACATTGTTCCTTGTTTATTTCTCTATATCTAACAAATGTTTGATAGTCTTTCTTGATTGGTTAATATTTTAATGTTAGTGTTACATTTAGGAAAATAGTCATTGTGACATTATTTGGAGTTTCGTGCATTTTATTATGTGTCCCCTGTTTGATGTCTTGTGTTCAATGAGTGATTGGTCAAAATTTCTCCCAAGCCTTTGTTTTTTAGTTTAAAAACAAAAAGGGGGAATTGTGGGAAAACGCTGACCGCCTATTAGAGGATGAGCTTGGACGCATGGACAAGAACACATAACCAGTGGGTTATGGTATATTTGTGTGTGGACAGGTGCCACGGAAACCGGACTTGACCTTTGCCCTGGCCCCGCCCCCCGCTACCCATCCATCTCTAGAGGGAGGTCTCTCAGGTGACGAGGCGGAGCTGGAGGGAGAGGGCGTGCATGTGGGCGTGTCGGGGGAGGGGTCCCTGACACGCGCAGGTGGGGACGGAGGCGGTCTGGAGGGTGGTACCGAAGGGCCCCACCCCCTCCTTTCCCGCACTGGTGGCTCCCACGGCGACTTTTCCCGCCTTCGCTCTGCGTGTTTTCTGCCTCCCTCCTTCCCGACGCCATTTTGCGCACGCCGTGATGTCTTTCTTCCCCTCCCGCCATCTTGTGTCAATTTCGGTCTGGTAGATGTCTCTGGGAGGCTGCTATTCGTGCTCATCATTTGGTGCTGTAGCACCATCAGAACAAACCTCCAAGCTATCAGTGCCTCCCTCGCTGTCCGGTCCCCCCTGTCATCATCTCGCCACAGGCTGTAACCGATAGCTTGCCACTCATGTACAGAGGTGTCATTTGCAAGCTTATGACCTCTACGGTTCAGCCACTTGGCGAGCGCTTTCGCAGATTTTTTATCCAGGGGGTGACCGTGGTCAATAATAAAGTCTTTAAGGCGCCTATAAATAAATTTCTGGGAGGCGGACAGCGAGAGTCCCATCTTGATGTTATGCGGATCTCTGCGACAGTCCTTGTTGGTATTAATCCTCCCTTTTTTGTTTTTTGTGAGTGTGGGTGTTGGGGTGGGATGAGGTATGTCCCCAGCTGCTCACCTCTCTGGTGCGCTGACCCGTGCGACTCTGCACATAAAACACAGTATAAACTGGGGGATAACAAGTCAGTCCAGTAGAATGTCAGTCCATTTAAGCTCCGTAGATCTCTTTCCAAGCTTGGTATCTTTCCCAATCTGACTTCTTCTCCTCCACAGACAGGAGAAAAAGATCATAAAACTAAGCCTGCTGAAAATAAAGTGTTTGTTGTTCCTTGCCTGCCAACTTGCTGTCTGAGCATCATTTTAGGCAGTCACATGTTTTTATTTGAGGAGCACAGGAACATCCCGGCAAAGTGCCAGGATAGAGTCACAGACCTGAACTGGGGCCAGGAGGGACAATTCTTGTGCCTCAAGCCCCTTCTGTGGAGGCCCCATAACCAGTGGTACTGAGCGAGACCCTTGGAGCTCTCCAGGGCTGCAGCAGCTGCAGGGACTCTGCTCCAGCACAGGCTTCCCACGGGCTCACATCCTTCTTTTCGGGCATCCCCTGCTCCGGTGTGGGCTCCTCCTTGGGCTGCAGGGGAATCTCAGCTCCAGGCCTGGAGCACCTCCTGCCCCTCCTTCTGCACTGCCCTGGGGGTCTGCAGAGCTGTTCCTCTCCCCTGTTCCTACTCTGCTCTTCTCTGCACCCAATTCCATCTGCACAAGGACTTTTTCCTCCTTCAATATGTTCTCCCTGAGGCATCACTGCCTTCTCTGATGAGCTCGGCTTTGGCCAGCAGTAGGTCTGTCCTGGAGCCAGCTGGAATTGGCTCTGCTGGACATGGGGGAAGCTTCTGGCAGCTGCTCACAGAAGCCACCCCTGCTACCAAAACCTGGCAAACCCAATACACTGCCCAGCATGGATCACCTGGAACGTGGGTCACCAGGTCTGGGCCCAAAGTGGGTCCCTGTGGATCATCCAACGGGGGTCCTCCGATGGCTGATGGAGTTGGAGCAGCAGATGAAGCTCTTCCCACAGTCAGGGCACTCGTGGGGCTTCCCTCACCGATGGATCCGTTGGTGGGAGGTCAAGCTAGAGTTCATGGTGAAGCCCTTCCCACACTCCCCACACTTGTAGGGCCTCTCCCCGGTGTGGATGCGCCGGTGGGTGACGAGGTGGGAGTTGCGTTTGAAGCTCTTCCCGCAGTCGGTGCAGCGGAAGGGCCTCTCCCCCGTGTGTGTCTGCTCATGCATAAGGACATGGGAGCTGGTCCGAAACCTCTTCCCACATTGAGAACACTCGTAGGGCCGTTCCCCGGTGTGCATGGTCTGATGGCAGATCAGACCGGACCTGTAGCTGAAGCTCTTCCCACATTCCAAGCACTTGTAGGGCTGTTCCCTGACGTGGGTCTGCTGGTGGCAGTTCAGGTGGTAGCTCCGCCTGAAGCTCTTTCCACATTTGTCACATGTGTAGGGCCGTTCCCCGCTGTGGATGCGGCGGTGGGTGCGGAGCCTGGAGATGTCGCAGAAGCTCTTCCCACGTTTTCCACACTCGTAGGGCTGTTCCCCAGTGTGGATCTTCTGGTGGCGGCTCAGGTGGGAGCTCTGGCTGAAGCTCTTTCCACATTCCCCACACGTGTAGGGCCGTTCCCCAGTGTGGACATGCTGGTGGGTGAGGAGGATGGAGCTGCTGATGAAGCTCTTCCCACATTCCAAGCACTTGTAGGGCTTCTGTCTGGTGGGAGGCTGCTCAGGGACCACCAGGTCAGAGCTCTGCCTCAAGCTCCAGCTGCCTTCCCGGCACAGGCTGGCTCTTTCCTCCTCAGAGCACCCTGGGCTGGCTTTGGAGCCCCTCCTGCGGGGGGATCTCTGGGCCTTTTCCTCCCCACTGCCTTCCTGCGCCATGGAGCCCTTCAAAACGGCCTCTCCCACCAGGCTCTGCCGGGGGGATTTGTCCTCCGGGCTCTCCGTCCTCAGCTCGGGGCCTGGGGCAGGAAGCAAGAAGGACAGGGAGGGGATTTGCCTCCGGCCCACAGGGAAGGCCAAGGACATCCCCCCAACTCCGGCCCCGGCAGGACGGCGGCAGCAGCGGGGTTGTCCTGCAGCCGGGGGCGATGCTCGGCTGGGAGATGTACAACAACAATGGGGAAAAGGAGCACTGACTTCCTCCTCACCTGCCTGGGGGTCCCAGGGCATCTTCTTCTTCCTCACAGCCTCCTCCTCCATCTGGCCAAGGTTAGGGAAGGAGAAATCCTGGTTTGGGGGAAAAACAAGGTGTGAGAGCTTCAGGGTTCCTCCTGCCGAAATCTGTCTCTAGATGTCACCGGGCAGCTTCTGACCAGGAAAACCTCCAAAACACCAAGATTCAGCCCAAAAAAGCCCTCCCAGGAGCTCCTCCTCTCTGGTCTCTGCACTTTGGGATTCTGGAGGTCCCCCCTGTTTGGGCTGCTGGGAGTCCTGTGTGTATTTGGGGTATCCCCTCTGCGGGGTCCCTGCCCTCTCCAGGCTGCTGGGGACCCCAGGAATCCAAGGGTCCCCCATCTCCCAACTTCAGAGTTCTGGGGGACATCCCTCTTCAGGGTCCCCCCACTTAGGGAAACCAGGGGTTGTGAGGGTCACAGGGGTCCCTTCTCCCCTTACTCTGCTCTAGGGTTCTGGGTACCCAGGGCTTCCCCCTCTCTGGGTTCCCCCCCTCACCAGGCTGATGGGGGTCCCAGGGCTCCCCCTTTTCCACGGGTTCCCCTCTCTGGGCTCTTCAGGGTCCCGAGACTCCCCGCTCTCCAGACTACCCCCTCTCCAGGCTGCCAAGGGTCCCCCTCCTTCAGGCTCCCCTTTCTCCAGGGTCCCCCTTGTCTGCACTGCCAGGGGTCCAAGGGCTCCCCCCTCTCTGGGCTCCCACTTCAGTGTTTCAGGGGTCCCAAGGGTACCCCCTCTCCAGGCCCCTGTTTCAGGGTTTGGGGGGTCCCCCAGTTCTAGTATCACTCCTCTCTGCTCTCCCCACTCTGAGGGTGCTCTTCCTTCCCCTCCTCCTCTTCCATCCCTTCTCCTCCTCCCTGCAGGATCAGCACCCACCTTTGGCCCCACCTTCCCCCCAAACCCATCACATCCCGTGGGAGGAGCAGGGATGGAGCTGGGGCAGGTCGGGATGGGGCAGTGCTGGGCTCTTGGCTGCTTCCACCCCCTGGGGGGATCCCAGGAAGGGCAAAAGAACAGGAAAAGAGGGAAAAGGGGTGGCTGGAGATAAAAATTTGGGGGTTGTTCCCCCACTGGGTGGGCACTTCCACCCCTTTGGGCTCATCTCAGGAGCCTGGAGATCTTGGATGGGGGAATGCAGAGATGGATGATGGGGAATCCCGAGGGATTTTGGGGGCAGCGTGAGGGGTTGTGGGAGCCCCTTGCTGGGGGGTCGGGCTGGAGACCCCCCGTTGCTCCCGGGACCTCGGGCTGGAGAGTTGTCACCACCTTCCCCTGCCTGGGGGGCTCTGGGGGGACCTCGGCTCCTGGGGGCTCTTCTGCAGCCGCAGAACCTGGAGGGACCCTCCTCTGGGTCCTCCAGGTGTTCCAGGAGCTTTGGGCTCATACTGGGAGCGACTGGGCTACACTGGGATCATACAGGGAGTGTCTGTGACCATACTGGGGGTGACTGGGACCACACTGGGGGCAACTGGGACTATGCTGGGAGAGACTGGGGTCATACTGGGACTGCTTGGGACTCTACTAGGAGCACCCGGGTGCAACTGGGGTCACAGTGGAAGGAACAGGGAGACACTGGAACCATGCTGGGAGCAGCTGGGATCATACTGGGATCACACTGTGAGCATCTGGGCCCATCCTGGGGAGACTGGGATCACAGTGAGTGGGACTGGGATCACACTGGGAGTGACAAGGAGCATGCTGGGAGCAATTGGGACCATGTTGGAACCATGCTGGGGGCACTGGAGCCACACTTCGGGCTACTGGGAGCAACTGAGAGAAACTGGGATCATGCTGGAAGCAACTGGGAAGGACTGGGTTCATGCTGCAGGCAACTGGGCCATCCTCGGATTGTCTGTAACCATACTGGGAATGACTGGGATCAAATTAGGAGCAACTGGGACCATGCTGGGGGCAACTGGGAGCAAGAGGCAGTGACTGAGTCTATACTGGGGACAACTGGGTGTGACTGGGAACCTGCTGGAAGACACTGGAATCATACTGGCAGTGACTGGGACTATGCTAGGGGCAACTGGGTGCAACTGGGACCACACTGGGAGGAACAGGAAGCAACTGGGACCATGCTGGGGGCAACTGGGATCATACTGAGAGTGACTGGGATCATACTGGCAGAGACAAAGAGCATGCTGGGGACAACTGGGATATACTGGGAGCAACTGAAACAATGCTGGTGACTGGGTCAAACTGGGAGTGACTGGCACCACACTGAGGGTGACTGGGAGTGGCTGTGAGCAACTGGGATCATGCTGGAAGTAACTGGGAGGAACTGGCAGTGACTGGGAGCATGCTGGGGGAGACTGGGATATACTGGGGGCGACGGGAACCAGTGACTGGAATAATACTGGGAGTATCTGGGAGTGACTGGCATCATACTGGGGGTGAGGGGGAGCAATTGGAACCATGCTGGGAGTAAATGGCATCATACTGGAAGTGACTTGTTTCATAGTGGGAGCAAGTGGAACCATGCTGGAGGGAACTGGGATCATACTGGGAGTGACTGGAAGGAACTGGCATGATACTGGGTTCATACTGGGAATGGCAGGAGGTGACTGAGGTCATACTGGAGCTGACTGGGACCATACTTGGAGCAACTGGGATTACAGTGGGTGTGAACGGAACCTTACTGGGGGTTACTGGAAGCTTCTTGGCCCATGCTAGGAGCAAACTGGGATCAACTGGAAGATACTGGAACCATGCTGGGGGGATTGGGACCACAGTCAGGGCAGCTGGAATCATACTGGGAGTCTCTGTAACCATATTGGTGGTGAGTGGACTACACTGGCAGCAACTGGGATCAACTGGTAGTGACTGGATCTACCCTGGAGGCAACTGGAAGTGTCTGGCACCCTGCTGAGGGAGACTGGGATCATACTGGACTCATACTGGGAGTTACTGGCACTACACTGGGGCCAATTGGGACCATGTTGTGGGCAAGTGGGATATAGTGGGAGCAACTGGGCTTATACTGGAGGTGACAGGGCTCATACTGGGAGTGACTGGGCATTGGGAAGCACAGGATGGGGAGGAGGGAGAGGGCAACCCCCCTCCTGCTGCTCTTGCATTCCCAAAATCCTTGTTCCCAGTTCCCACTCTGGCCCTGATCAGCAGATCCGCTCTGGGATCCCTTTCCCTGGGGGCACTTCCCTGCCCTCTCCCTGCCTTCCCATCACAGGAAATCGGCACCTTGGAGCCTCAGCCCATTGTTTCCTCCTTCTCTTCCCTACTATTATTGGGACCTCCTTGCACCCTCTTTTCTCAGGCACTGGAACCCCCTTCCCAGCCATTCCCAGTTTTCCAGCCCCCAGAACCCCCTTTCTTTGATTCCAGGACCCCCCTGCCTCCCCTTTCCCAGTCATCTCACCTCTCCCAGCACTTGGATCTCCCTTTTCCTTCACTCCCATTCCCGGCCATCCCAGGTCACCTCGCCCCCAGCCCCCCTTTCCTTCACCCCAGCACCCCCTGCAGCCCCTTCCCGGCTCCCTCAGCTCCCCCAGTTCCCCCCTTTCCTTGACCTTGGGACCACCCCAACACCCAAATCTCCGTGTCTCCCCAGTTCCCCACTCCCAGTGCTTCCTGCAGGGGGGTCCTGGGGTGTCTCAGGGACTCCCTGAACCCCCCATTCCTGTGCACTGAGCCACACCCCCCCTGCAGCCCCTTATCTGGGACCGGTACCCCCTGCACCCTCCTCACCTCTCCCACACTCCCTTTTCCTTGAACCTGGGACCCCCTGGAGCCCCACTGCTGTGAATCAGGACCCCCCTGCACCCTCTTTCCTGACCATCCCACCTCTCCAAGACCTCAGACCCTCCCTTTTCCTTGACCCTGACACCCCCTGGACCCCCATTCCTGCCTCTCCCAGTCCCCAACCCCTCCTTTCCTCAACACCCAGGATCCCCTGAACCCCCTTCTGGGACATCCTGGGTCTCCCCACCCAATGAACCACTTTTCCCTGACACTGAAGGCCCCTGGACCTCCCTTTCCTGGGCACAGGGACCCTCTAGACCCGGTCTAGTGCTAATCCCTACATTCCCCCTTTCTCCTTGATTATGGGACCCCCCTTGAGCCCCCATTCCTGGCCACAGGAACCCGCTGCACCCCCTAATCCTGCACCAATAACCCCCTGCACCCCCTTTCCCAGCCATCCTGCCTTTTCCAGCCCCCAGGCTCCCCTTTTCCTTGACCCTGGGACCCCCTGGACTCCCATTCCTGCCTTTCTGAAACACCAGACTCCCGTGGTTTGAGCACTGAGGAACTCCCTGAACCCCCTTTCCTGCCAGTCTGCATCTCCCTACCTGGTGACTCCCCTCTCCCCGACATAGAGGACCTCTGGATCCCCCTTTCCTGGGCCCAGGGTCCCCCTTGACCCTCCATCCCACCTCTCCAATCTCTGTACCCCGCTTTCCTTGGCCCTGGGATCCCCGGGAACCCCTTTCCCCAGCACTCCCAAGACTCAGCCCAAAATAATCCTCCCAGAAATTCCCCCTCTCTGGTCTCTACACTTTGGGGTTCCCCCTCTACGTGTTCCCCGTTTCGGGGTCCCAGGGGTCCCCCGGCTCTCCTGTTCTATCCCAGCCCACACCGAGCTCTGGGGGGCACGGAGGGGATTGGGGGGCTCTGCTGGGCCTGGTGAGCCAGTGCCTGGCAGGAGTTTGGGAATGCGGGGGGAGCTCCTGGAAGTGTCGGGGACAAGAAAACACAAGAGCTCCTGACACGGGAGCGGGTCTTTGTTCAGCCTGACGGGAATTCAGAACGAGCAGCGCGGCCCCGACCGCTCGCCAGGGACAGGGGGCTCAGGGGTCCCCTCTCTCCAGGCTCCCCCCTCTCCAGGGCCCAAGGGATGGGGACACGAAGGGGCCCCAATGGAACCCCTTTCCCGCTGTCCCACCTCCCCTTATTCCCCCTCTCCCACCACCTTCCCATCGTCCCCCCAAACCTCGGCTCCTTCCCGGCTCTGTCTGGGGGTGACCCACCGCCCCTCGCGCTCAGTTTGGGGGTCCCATCCCCTCTTATTCACAGGAAAGAAAGCCTGGAACCTTTGGCTTTCCTGGTGCACGTGGTGGGCCAGCCCTAGCACTCCATGGGCAGCAACAGGGTTTTTGGTGGTACCTTTGCTCTGGGAGGAATCTTCATCTGTGTGGAATATTGGGAGTGGAATTCACAGTTTCATTGCAGGGCTCAAAAAAGCAAACAAAAGCTCTTATTCACAGGAAAGAAAGTCTGGAAACTTTGGCTTTGTGGTGCACTTGGTGGGTCAGCCTGGGCACACCGTGGGCAGCAAGAGCTTTTCTGGTGGTACCTTGGGTCTGGAAGGAATCTTGGTCCATCCCCTCTTTCCCCCTCTCCCATCGTGTCCCCCCCGCTCACCCACCCCAGAGCTCCGCGGCCGCAGGGACGGACCCGGAGCAGGCGGAGCGGGAGGAACGGGAGGGGATAAAGGGGGAAAGGGAAACGAGAGAGGATCCCCCCGCCCCATCTCGGGGGTGCCCGGGAAGGGGGAGCTCGTCCGAAGGATCTTGGTTGTTTTCTTTTTTCGTGGGGAGTAGGGGGGCGAATGTTTGGGTCTTGCAGGACCCCAAAGCTGAGCCGCAAATGCCCCTTGGGGGGATATTGGGGGCCCCCGGGAGGTGATTTTTGGGGGTCCCGGTGTGGGTTCCCGGCGGTGGGCGGGGGGATCCGGGTCCTCCCGCATCAACTACCTGAAAGGAGGGTGTCGCCAGGTGGGCGTCGGTCTCTTCTTTCAGGCAACTATCAGGAAAACAAAATTATTCATCTTGCTGTGGGCATCATCAGGCAGCAGTTCTGTGGGGGCAGGGAGGGGTCAGGATGCCCCCCAAAACCCTAAAGTCTGCTCTGGACCCCCCACATCCCCTCACAGCCACCCAGCCCACCCTCCAGGAACCCTCAAACCCCCTCCCAGCCCATCCCAGTTTCCCAAAACCGTTTCCTGGCCCCCCACCAGCTGTGTTATAACCACACTAGGACCCCCCCCAAATCTCCTCCCAGCCCCAGAGCTGCCCCCAGGACCCCCTAAACCCCTTCACACACCACTCAGGATGCCCCAAACCACTCCACAGTCCCCCCTCAGGACCCTCATACCCCCTCACAGCCCTCCCACAGGACCCCCTCACAGTCCCCACAGGACACAGACTGACATCGGAAATTCATTGGGAAGAGTGGATTTGTTGACTTTAGACCCCCAAAGAATTTCACCTGCTCCTTCCAGTCATTTCTTCTGGTGGCATCAAGCAACACTGGATGATCTTCGAGATCTTTTCCAACCTAAATAATTTTCTGTTTCTAATTCTCTGTGGCCCATGGGCCACCCAAACCAACCTCACAGATACTCACAGGATGCTGACATGTAAATCCTTTTATGTTGGCCCTGATTTTGTTTTGATCCATCTTCATTCCTTAAAAACTTCTGAAACTGGGGTAAAAATAAAGAAATACAATAAAGATATTTAAAACCCTGCCATTTTTCTGGGATTCTGGGGGGGAATTTGGGGTTCAAGGGGATATTCAGGAGGATTTGGGGGTTCTGGGGGGATATGGGGGAGCTCTTCCCCAAAACTGGGGGTACCCAGGCCAGGTGAGCTTTCTCCATCATTTTGCACTCCAAAAGCTGAGATGGATTGATCTGTCACCTCATAATGACTCAATCCCACCCCAAAATGCCTCAATCACACAGTCCCTCCAAAGCCACCCTGCGGGGTGTCAGCAACCAGAGAGGGGGAAGTTCATGCCCAGGAGTGGTGGGATGGGGTTGGGAGGTTTGAGATGGGGCTTAGAGAGAGGTGGGATGGGGTTTGGAAAGGGTGGGATGGGGTCTGGAATGAGAAAGCTGAATGTTGGGGATGATGAGGCCAGGAGGGAGCCCTTTCCTGAAGGGTTTTTGGGGTATCCCATGTTCCTCAGGGGGCTTTGGGGTACCCTCTAATACTGAGGTGCCCCCCAATCCTGAGGGGAGGTACTGGGAGATGGAGTGGGGAATGGGTGGCTCCAGCATTTGGAGTGGGACACCACAAGGGACAGGGAGCCTGTTTTGAGGACGGTCCTACTGCTTTCCACCAATTTTTGGAATTATAAACATCCTTTGGGGGTCCCCCTCCTCATTTTCAGGGGCTGAGGTGAACCCCTCACATTTTGAGATAAGATGGGGGATGAGATGACCCCATTTTGGGCAGGATCCTGCTGTTTTCAACCAACTTTTAGAGGCTATAAATGGCTCTTGGGGGTTCCCTCCCCCCTTCATTTTGGGGGATTGGGGTGACCCCATGGCTCCACCAATGGCTGAGGAAGGGTTATAACCCCCAGTTCTGTGGGGTTATAAGGGGCTTGTGGGGGATCATTGAATCCAACCCTTAGCCCTGCACATGGGCCTGAGAGTATCATCCAAATGCTCCTTGAGCTGGGTCAGCCTTGGTGCTGTGCCCACTGCCCTGGGGAGCCTGGTCAGTGCCCAACCACCCTCTGGGGGAAGAACCTTTTCCTAACATCCAACCTAAACCTCCCCTGACACAACTCCAGGCCATTCCCTGGGGTACTGTCCCTGGTCCCCTCGGAGCAGAGCTCAGTCCCTGCTCCTCCTCTGCCCCTCCCCAGGCACTTGGAACTGCAGGGAGGTCTCCCCTCAGTCTCCTCTGCTCCAGCTGAACACAACAAGTGCCTTCAGTGTCCTCACACGGCTTCCCCTCAAGTCCCTTCCCCGTCTTCGTTGCCCTCGTTTGGACACTCTCCAGTGGCTCAATATCTTCCTTACATACATATCCCACAGGAACCCTGGCAACCCTGGAGGAGCCAGAGATGTCCCAGGGCCCAAACCAAACATTCCCCCCATCCTGGGGGGTGTCAGCACCAAGGAGGTGCTGCTGTCCCTTGGAGGAGTCTGGGGCTGCTACCTGGGATCTCGTCTCCCTTGAGAAGGGGGCAGCTGGGGGCCACCCAGGCCAGGCCTGGGGAGGGGAATAAACTGGATAAAAAAATCAGGAAATTGATATTTCTGCTGTTTAATCTGTTTATTCTTCCTGTGTGGAAACCAAAGGCTTGATGTGATCAAGGGAGGTAAAAATGCAATGAAATTACAAATTTTGGGACTATGGTGTCAAATTTCTGTCTATGGTGTAATAATTAATTATAGTTATAGAATTATTAATTAGAATTAATAGAGTAAATAGCATTATTACTCTACTAATATATTAATATTTTTCTACAGAATTATAGTCAATACAATCATTGCATCTGTTACTGGTCATTACCCAGGACCTGGTGACCTATAAAAGATCAAGGAACCTCAATGGGATGCAAACAAAGAATGTCCAAAATCAACAAAATATTTGAGTGGAAATGGCCTCAAGTTGTTCCAGGGGAGGTTTAGTCGGATATTAGGAAAATTTTTTGTCATGGAGAGGGTTGTCCAGCCCTGACACAGGGCAGTGGTGGAGTCACCATCTGTCATAGGTTTACTTGTTCTAAAAAACCAAGCAGGGAATTTTCCTTTCCCCTGCATCATTGTGAAAGAAAGATGTTTAATGGGGGAGGGTGGTTTGCCGTGAGCCTGTGGGAAGAGCCCTTTTTTCCCCTTTTCCTCTTCCTCTTCTCAGTGGGGGGGAAATCTCCATTCTGGCTTCTCCCGTTGTTATAGTCAAAAGAGAGCAAACTCTTTTAAAGTTTGTATAAAAGTTTTATTTAAGGCAAATGAGTAAAACAGCGCTGGGCGGACGGGGGTCTCTTGCCCCACCAACGGTCCACAAATTCAATAAGTTTCAGTTTGTCTTTTATAGGTTTGTAGCTTCCCGCCTTCCCCAGGGTCTCCTCCTGTTTTCTTTTTTATTTTTTTCGTTATCAGTTCAGTCTGTGCATGCTCTGTTCTTGTTGCTAGGGGCCCCTTCTTCCCTGTTTCTTTTCTTTCTTATCAGCTCTGCCTGTCATCATCTTCTTATCAGGTCTCTCTGCCTTCTTCCTCTTATCAGCTGTGTCTGCACAGACTCTGTTTTTGTTGTTAGGGGCCCCTTCTTCCCTGTTTCGTGTCTTCCTTGTCAGACTCTGCTCTTGTTGCTGGGGAAATCTCTTTCTACATATATATCTAAGATCTACGGGTAACATAATAGAATATAGTTCATCATGATAACATAACATTACAGTTTGCAATTACAGTATTACAAATGCAATTTGATAAGCAAATTATCTTGTCTTTATTGGCTATCACACCTTGATCCAGGGACCCCTCGGGGCAACCGCCAGAGCCCAAGAGCCCTTCCGACCGTGGTGGGAATTGCACCAAAAGGCAGAAAGTACTGAACTGGTTTTTTGGAGGGAACTTGGGGTACAGGATTATTGTTTAGTTGTTTTTGTGTTCTTTCCAGTTGTTCTGCCAATACACATATATCCTTTCATTCTTGGGCAGGATGAGCTCATTAGCCTTCTGGCAGTCATCCTAGGAGAAGGACAACTCTCATACCAAACCCGGGCAGATGGAGCTCGCTTAGCCCTGGAAGGCCATCCATCTAAGAGAAGGTCACTCTAATCAAACCTACGTCCTGAGGACCTCGCTGCCACCGTCCAAGCTTGCTCGGCCCTGGCAGATGAACCTCAGGATTAAAGGGTGGGTTCAGTTCCGCGCATACTGCATCTCACCTAAAAAATCCATTGCGCAGGCTTGAAGGCTTTACCCACATGCAGAATCCTTAGGGTTCTCCCTCAAGAAGAACAAAGACTGGTTTGATGAAAACAATCATGAAATCCAGGAATTGTTGAGGAAGAAGAGAACCGCCCACCAAGCACACCTTGCACTGCCATCCTGTCCCACAAGAAAAGTAGCCTTTCGTCTTGCATGCAGCAAACTCCAACAGAAACTCCGTGACATCCAGAACAAGTGGTGGACCGATCTAGCTGCAAAAGCTCAACTTTGTGCAGATACAGGGGACCACAAAGGATTCTATGAGGCCCTCAAAACAGCATACGGGCCTACATACCAAATCCATAGCCCACTACTCAGTGCAGATGGTCAAACGCTTCTGACAGATAAAACCTCCATACTGAATAGATGGTCTGAACACTTTCAGACTCTTTTCAGTACCAACCGTGTAGTCCAAGACTCAGCAATTCAGTCCATCACACAACGACCGGTGAAATACGAATTGGATACTGCCCCCACTTTAGGAGAAACCCTCAAGGCCATACAGCAGGTGAAAATTGGCAAGGCGGCTGGGGTTGATGGAATTCCACCTGAAGTCTGGAAACATGGGGGCCTTGCACTCCATGCTAAATTTCATGAGCTTGTGGTGCGCTGCTGGGAACTAGGCGAACTACCTTCAGACCTTCGTGATGCAGTCATCATCACCTTATATAAGAAGAAAGGTACTAAATCAGACTGCTCAAATTACCGTGGTATTACTCTGCTCTCCATTGCTGGCAAATTCTTGGCAAGAATACTCCTGAACAGACTAATTCCCGCTATAGCAGAAGAAATTCTACCTGAATCTCAGTGTGGCTTCAGAGCCAACAGGAGCACCACAGACATGATCTTTGTTCTCAGACAACTGCAAGAGAAGTGTAGGGAACAGAACAAAGGTCTCTTTGTAACCTTTGTCGACCTCACCAAGGCTTTCGATACTGTGAGCAGAAAAGGTCTTTGGCAGATTTTGGAACGTCTAGGTTGTCCCCCCAAGTTCCTTAAAATGATCACCTCACTTCATGAAGATCAGCATGGCCAAGTCAGATATGGCAACACACTTTCTGAGCCCTTTCTAATAAAGAACGGCGTGAAACAAGGCTGCGTTCTCGCTCCTACCTTATTCACAATCTTTTTCAGTATGATGCTCCAAAGGGCCACGGCAGACCTCGATGATCAGGACGGTATCTACATTCGATATCGTACTGATGGAAGCCTATTCAACCTAAGGCGACTGAAGGCCCACACTAAGACCCTGAACCATCTTGTCCGGGACCTGCTTTATGCTGATGACGCCGCCCTTGTCGCTCATACAGAAGCAGCTCTGCAGCGTTTAACATCCTGCTTTGCAGATGCTGCTGAGCTCTTTGGGCTGGAAGTCAGCTTAAAGAAGACAGAAGTTCTCCATCAACCTGCACCTCAGGAAGTCCTCCATCATCCCCACATCACCATCGGCCAATCAGAACTCAAATCAGTCCAACAGTTTAATTACTTAGGCAGCCTCATCTCCTCAGATGGTAAGATTGACGGGGAGATAGACAATAGGTTAGCGAAGGCATATAGTGCTTTTGGAAAACTCCATAAAAGAGTATGGCGTAATAAACACTTGAAGAAAGGTACCAAGATCAGTGTCTACAGAGCCATAGTGCTGTCTACTCTTTTATATGGTTCCGAAACATGGGTCATCTACCGCCACCACCTGCGTCTCCTAGAACGCTTCCATCAACGCTGCCTCCGCACAATCCTGAACATCCGCTGGTCAGATTATGTGTCCAATACATCTGTTCTTGAACAGGCAGCAATCACAAGTATTGAGGCCATGCTACTGAGAACGCAACTGCGATGGGCAGGGCACGTCTCCAGGATGAAGGACCACCGCCTCCCTAAGATCCTGCTTTATGGTGAACTTGCCTCTGGCTGCCGCAAGAGAGGAGCTCCGAAGAAAAGATACAAGGACTCCCTGAAGCAACAACTCAGCCTTGGGCATATTGATCACCATAACTGGTCCACTCTGGCCTCTAACCGGGAGGCCTGGAGACAGTCCATTTATAACGCCGCTGATGCTTTTGAGAAAGCACGCAGGATCACTCTTGAGGAGAAAAGACAACGCAGAAAGAATCGAGCCTTGCAGAATATACCATCTAAGGAGTCTTTCTGCTGTGTCTTTTGCAACCGGACTTGCCTTTCCCGTATTGGCCTTTTTAGCCACCAACGCGCTTGCAAGAATAGTGGGTAGAGCCCTTCCCAAATCTTCGTTCGCGAAGCCTAGCCATGATGATGATGATGATGATGACACATATATCCTTTAATAAAGGGCTGTTATCTTTTCTTTCTCCATACTTCCTCAATTGGAGCCTCTTAATTTCAAATTTACAATGGCTTAGAGGGGGGAGCTTGGTCTTCCTCATAACTCATCCTCCTTAGCAAAACACTTCAGTCTCATTAAACTGAGACACCATCCCTGGAGGTGCCCAAAACAAGTGTGGATGTGGCACCTGGAGACATGTTTTAGTGGTGGCCGTGGCAGTGGTGGGTTAGTGGTTGGACTTACTGATCTCAGTGGGTTTTTCCAACCTTGACCATGAGATGACCGTGAACAAGAGATGATTGTGACCATGAGCTGACCATGAGATGATCATGACCATCGTGATCAAAGCCATGAGATGATTCTGACCACTAGATGACCATGAGATGACCACAACACAATCATGACCATGAGGTGAGAAAAACCATGAGATGGCCATGACCATGCCTATGAGGTGCCCCTGAGTTTCCCCTGAGGTGACCATTATGCTGAGATGCCCCTTCAGCCCCTTCCCCAGCTCCAGGACCCCCTGTACCCCTTTATCCTGCACCTGAGACCCCTTTCCTGGCCATTCTACCTCTGCCAGACCCCAGAGCCCCTCTTTTCCATGACATTAGGACCCCCTTGGATCCCCATTTCTTGGTTCAAGGACCCCCCTGCAACCCCTTTCCAGCCATCCCGCCTCTCTCATTCCCTGGATCCCCTGTTTCCTTGACACTGGGGACCCCCAGATCACCATTCCCAGCCATCCCAGGGCGCTTCACCCTCAGTCCCTCCTTCAAACCAGGACCCCCTGAAGCCCCTTCCCACCTCTTCCAGTTCCCCCTTTTCTTAATCCATGGACCCCCCAGAACCCACAGCCTCCATGTCCACCCAGTTCCCTGCTCCTGGTGCTTCCTGCATGTGGCTCTGTCAGAGCCCGTGTCATGACCTGCCCTGGAGGCACCACAACAGGTTCTTTCCTGAGGGGTCCTTTGTAGGGGATGAAAGAAAAACGCCGCTGGAGAACTGGAATGACAACAGGAATGGCTTTTAATTTTGGCACCTCTGGAACTGTAACTGGGAAAACCGTAACTGGGAAACGCGTCACTGGGAAAGGGGGTCTTACAGCCTGTGAGATCCTGGATCCAAATGTCACTGAATTATTGATATGGGTCAGAACCAACCCACTGTGAGTGTGGTGTGTGTGGGGAAGGGCTGGGCCTGGCCCTGCAGGTACCTGGCAGAGCGAAGGCCCTGCAGCCAGGCTGTCAGCCAAGGCAGACCTGCCTGGTACCCCACCCACACCATACCCCTGTGTCACAGGCTTACTTGTTCTGAAAATCCAAGCATGAATTTTTCTTTTTTTCTGCCCCACTATAAGAAGAGGGAAGTTGAACAGGGAGACGGAAGGGAGCAATTAGCTTTACAAAGGAACTAGCTGTCAAAACTGCATTCCTGGCTAATGGCCCATCTGGGGCTGCAGTGAGGGGGGAGGAGTTTTTCTGCTGCCCTCCTCACAAACAGGAGAACAGTTTGGTTTCTTTACTTGAACGGAGGCAAAGTGTCTGAGTGCATTTGGAAAAGCTTTTAGGCTGTTTTTCTTGCTCTCGACCTCATCATCTGAGCACTTGCCTCGGTTTGCTCACACGCTGCCCCTGCCTCCAGCCCAAACCTGCTGCGATTTCATCGGAGAGTTTGTGTTCGTTGGGAAAAAGAGGAGCCTTGAACACTGCCAGCCAAAGACAACAGTGAGTTCTGTGGGAAATAAACTGCCCTTCTTTCCCTTCCTTCCCTGCCCCTTGAAAACAGCACACGGACCTACAGACCAGGTCCAAAGCCCTCTACTCAGCGCAGATGGTCAAATGCTTCTCACAGATAAAACCGCCGTCCTAAATCGATGCTCTGAACACTTTCAGACTCTTTTCAGGACCAACCGTGTAGGTCAAGACTCAGCAATTCAGTTCATCACACAACAACCGGTGAAGAATGAATTGGATACTGCCCCTACTAGGGG
>NW_020925949.1:0-1292 GCF_003984885.1 Neopelma chrysocephalum
GCTTTTTCAGCACCCAGTATTTAACAGCTGCCTTTCAGGGGACAATGCGAAAAGGGGGGGAGAACGGGAGAAAAGGGGGGCTGGGACCTCCAAAGTGATCGAGGAGGGGGCTGAGACCGAGCAGGGCAGAGGGGAAGCAACACCCTCAAACTGAGCTGGGGGGCAGCTGGGGGTGGTGGGGATGCTGGGAAAGGGGTGGGAGAGGGGAGAAAAGGGGTGTTGGACAGTGGGCAGGGGGACAGAGGGCAGGGGGTGCCCAGATGGGTCTCCCCTGTCCCCCATCACTTGAGCCCTGGAGTGGTTCCCGGGGCTCTGGGAGGGGGCAGATCCACCCTGGGAATGTCCACTGCTTCTGGAACCCTTTGTGTGCTTGCTCTGGTCCCGATTGTCCACAGGTGCCCAACCCCCCTGTCCATCCCTGGGGGGCTGATGGGGGGACTCCCCCACCCAGCAGCTGGTGCTGCAGCAGCTGTGGGGCAGAGGGGGGTGGCAAAGGGGGGTCTGGGATGGCTCCCTGAGCTCCCAACCTGCTGTGGGGGCTGAGGGCTGCTGGGGGGCACCCCCTGACCTGTGTCCCTGCACACCCAGGGCTGTTCCAGGTCCTGGGAAAAGCCGAGTGAACGGCCCCGACCGGGAGAGGTTCCTGCCCTGGTCCATCTCCAACTGGGAGCAGCTCAGGCTCTTCAGCAGAGATTTGGGCACCTGGGGGGACACCCCGTGTGGGGAGACCCAGGCCAGGCACTGGAACAGCCAAAGGGAGCTCCTGGAGAACAGACAGGATCAGGGGACATCAACTACTGGCACAACTATGAGAATGTGGCCCCGTTTGCCCGGCCTGGGAACCCCCATTTTTGGGGTAATCTCCCCCAAATCCTCCCAAATCCTCCCCTGAATCCCCAAATGCCCCCAAATCCCAGTAAAATAGTGGGGCTTAAGATGTCTTTGTTCAGTGTCTTTCTTTTAAATTCAACAAATCAGCTCTCCCCAATGAATTTCCAAGGTCAGTTTGTGACCCCATGGATGTTTCTCCCACTGTGTTCACCCAGGTGCCTGTGGGGAACCAGGAGGATGTGGAGACCACCAGCCAGGTGTCTTCCCAACGTGGATCCTCTGATGGGTGATGGAGTTGGAGCAGCAGACGAAGCTCTTCCCACAGTCAAGGCACTTGCAGGGCTTCCCTTACTGGTGGGTCCCTTGGTGTGAGGTCAAGGCAGAGCTCTGGGTGAAGCTCTTCCCACACTCCCCGCATCGTAGGGCCTCTCCCCGCTGTGGGTGACGAGGATGGAGTTGTG
>NW_020925950.1:0-5465 GCF_003984885.1 Neopelma chrysocephalum
CGCACATCGCCGGCTCATGGCCGGCCTCTCATCCAGCCCAAGTGCTTCTGGGCAGGGCTGCTCTGCCCCTCTTCATCCCCCAGCCTGCACTGATACAGGGGCTGCCCTGAGCCACGGGCAGCATCTGGCACTGGCTCTTGTTAAACCATCAGGACATTGCCATGGGCCCACTTCTCCAGCTTGGCCAGGGCCCTCTGGATGCATCAGGTGTGTCAACCACACCCCTCAGCTTGGGGTCAGCTGCAAATTTGCTGAGGGCACACTCCATCCCTTCCTCTGGATCATTAGTGAAGAGATTAAAGAACACTGGTCCCAGTCCAGAGCCCTGAGGGACACCACTCGGCACTGATGGCCCTCAGGACTCTGAGCCATTGATCACTACCTCTGCATGGGACTGTTCACCCAATTTCTTATCCATCTAACAGTCCACGCATCCAATCCATCTCTCTCCACTTTGGAGAGAAGGATGTTGGGGGGGACTGTGTCAAAGGCTTTCCAGAATGACAGGGAAATGACATGGGTAGCCCTTGTCCACTGATGCAGTCACTCCATCTTAGAAGGCCACCAGGTTGGTCAAGCAGGACTTGCCCTTGGGGAAGCTGTGCTGGGGCTTCCAATCACCTCCCTGTCATCCATGTGTCTTGACAGAGCTTCTAGAAGGATCTTTTCCATGACCTTCCCAGGCACACAGGGGAGGCTGACAGGTTGGCAGTTCCCAGGGCCCTCCTTTCTACCCCTTTCAAAGATGGGGACAGTGGGTTTCCCTTTTTCCCCTCACCTGGGACTTCACCTGACTGCCACGACTTTTCAAATATCAAGGAGAGTGTCTTGGCAACTCCATCAGACCCTGTTGGCCAATGGAGGGCAATAATGCTGGCCCAGATGTACAAGATGGATTTCCAAGGAAAATGCAGGAAGAAAAAGGAGTCTCTTATTACCACTCCAAAAAAGCATGGACTTACCTTTCCAGTTTCCTGGCTAGGCATCTTCTGGTCTTTGCTTCCTCCACATACAGCTCTTTGTACATCTCCATCTCTCCCTGCGTTGCTTCTTTACGAGAAGCACTCTCTTGTTGGGTTTTTTTGACTCTGTCCAATTCACTTTGGAGATGTCTAATTCTTTCTTCCAGCTGGATTCTCATGGAATCACAGTGACTCTCTCCGGTTTGTCCTAGTGGGGCCTGGTAGGCTGCCTGTGCCTGAAGGAGACAGTGCACCTTCAACCCCCACAAGAAAAAGAGAGCTCTGCCCAGCACAAAATTGCACAGACCCAGTTTCAAGGGCCCAGCCTTACTCAGAGAGGCGGCTGTGCCTCCTCACTCCCAGCAGCAATCAAGGCACAACCCAGCAGCTACCAGGGCAAGGAATTCTTTGCATTGGGAAAGAAGCCCAAATTAGCACTCTTCTTCAAAGCTACTAATGAAGAGCCTGTGGACACTGCTGAGAAAGTCACTTACTTGCAAAACGAGGCTGATGTCTTGGAGCTTTTGACTTCTTTCCTGGTCAGCTCGTTCTTCCACCTCTCTTTGACATTGTTCTCTTTGGCTGCCATCCAGTACCAAAGTCTCCAAATGATGATGGAGTTTTGTCACCTTATCTTGCAGCTGACATTTGCTCTTCTCCAGTTTTTCACACTTCCCAAGCAGAGTGGACAGCTCTTCTTGCAAAGCCTGGTTTGGGGCCTCTGGCTGCATGCCTGTTCTAGGCTCCATGTCCAGCTGCTGGGAAAGTTCACCACCCTGGACACAGGAAAAAAAAAGAAAAGGAAACTCAGGGTGATCTAAAGGCAGTGAATTCTGGGAAAACCTCTCAAGGGGTGGCCATGGAAACTGTATTTATCATCTACTGGAAACCAGCCTAGAAAACACTGGAAAGAAAGAAGAAACTTTAGACCTACTGAAGAATTTTTGAGACACTTCTGGGAGCAATACTTCTGGGTCCCTTGGAGCTCAGGATGAAACTCCTCATTTAGAATCTAAGAATTCCTCAAGTGTCCAGCACAGCAAATACCCTCCGGGCTTTTGTAGCAGCTGGGGAAAGGACCAGGCTGCTTTCTGAGCAGCCTCTGCTGAGGAGAAGGCAGAAACTGAGCTCCCCTAGGCTCTCCAGGAAAACTTCCTCTGACAATTGCCCCACACAAAGAGGCAACTAGGCTCAAGAGTCACAAAAAGGCAAATTTAGGACCAGCTTACTGAGGCAGAGGCTTGCAGGGCTCTCGGAAGGGCTTCAACGCTATCGCTTGGCTGCTGGACAGTGGCTTCCAATCTGCTGTTTTCCCTTGCAAAGCTTAAAAAGAAATACAGGTCTTATTACCAGAAAATCCAATGTCAGACAAACTGTGCTAAGGAACAGAATCCACAGCAGAAGTGTCCTTCAAAATCCCACTGACTCTGCCCTTGTTTCCACCCAATCCCCCAAAGCCACAGACCCCTCGCTTCACTGGGTTACTCTCTTACTGTTGCGCGTCTTCTTCCAGTTGTTTTACAGTCGGATTGGTCTCGCAAGATGCCAACAGGAGGTCCTGCAGATTCTGGGAAGAAGTTATTGCTTCCCTTTCCTTGTCATCCAAGGCAGTCTTCAAGTCAGGAACACAATGCTCAGACTGAAGATGCTTTTCTTCCTCCTCCCGCAGCTGTAAAATCACGGTAAGAATCCACAGTTGTCAGGGGAGCTGTTCCAGAGAGGAGCCAGCTGCTGCTGAAGAACTCAGGGGCTGCATGTCTGTGTGCATCCCCTCTGCCCAAAGAACTGCAAGCATTTCAAGTCCCTTCAAAGCTTCACTTCTACTCCCCAATGAACACAATGAATCCTGTTTTGTCCGTTTTCAGGATGGAGAGGAAGCAACAGGCACCCCCAGGTTTCTCCCTGTGGGGACAGGCTTTCCATACCTCCACATCAGCCCTGTCCAACTCCTCCTGCAAGCGCAGATTATCTTCCTCCAGGTGAGCCTCATGGCTTACAGGAACCACAAGAGCAGTCCTAAAGCATCCAAAATTTCATCAGAAACATCTCTGATCCTGCATCATTTTTCCCTGCTTGCTCTCAAAAGAGCTCTTCCCCCCTTTCCTACAAGCTCCGGGAAAGCAAAGCCAAGTCCATGGAAGCACTGGAGAATTTCTCTTACAAGGGGCCTCCCTAAAGCAGCTTCAGCTACCAGCTCAGGCCGTGCTGTTCAGGGCTCCTTGCACTGCTCTTCAAAGTCCCCCCAGATGTGGCTGCACAAATTCCCGGGGTGAGCCCTTCGACTGCCTGACCATCTCCATGGCAGGAAGTTTTCTCCTTCTGTGCTTGGAGCCCCTCGTGTCCCCTGGGACAGTGTTGCTTCTCTTTCCCCCAACGCTTCCCTTCAGAGCACTTAACGCACCAACTCTGCCTTGGCTTAAACCCCCCTGGCCTGCAGAGCAGCCACGCTGCTGAGCTACTGGCAAGTTTCCCCATGGCTCTGGCTCTGTGTGGGGGGAGGGCACCACAGACAAGGCTTTCTTGCAGACCTCAGCGGGCAAAGGACGAGAGCCCCGAAGCTACGAGAGCAGCCAAGTGCAGACCTGCATTTACCAGTCCCACGGGGAACTGCTTCCACGGGGCTCCTCCTTCTTTCCCCAGCTCATTGCCACACCCCTCGTCTGGGTCACATTTGCAGACTACCCAGAAGACCCAGGTGCTGTTTTGACAAAGCCCTCACCTTTCCCCCTGGGCTTGAGCATGCCTGTCAGCTGCTTTTTTCACAAGGCACTCCAGAATCTCCTCATGCTGTTGCAAGGCTGCAAGTTTGAAGGGGGTAAATCCCCACTAAAAGGAGAAAGAATCTCCATTAGAAAGACACAGACAAGCTGTGCAGCTGTTGGAAAGAGCAGCTTTAGCCACATGCCAAGGTTACCTGGTTCTGAGCATCACTCTTGGCATGATGCTCCAGTAACAGCCCTGCTACAGCTGTGTTTTTAGAGAGGACAGCCAGGTGAAGGGCAGTGTTGCCGTCAGCGTCTGCCAGATTCGGGTCGGCACCGTGTTCCAGCAGAACAGCAACACATTCTTCCTGCTCCTGCTGGACTGCCTGGGAACAACACACCAAAAGGGAAAGATTCCAACTTTTCCATCCCCCTCTCTCACAACTCCCTCAGCTCCTGAATGCTGCCATAGAAGACCATCTGCAAAGATCAGCTAACAGAGGCCTCTGCCGTGCCCATTGCAATGGGCGTGTTCCTATGGCCCTGTCGTGCAAGGAATCCTGCCAGACACCTCCCCTTTAACACACCCTCACTAAGCCCCAGCTCCAAGCTCAGAAGGCATTCCACACACCTTCATCAGGGCCGTCCTCTTAAAGTTGTCAGCGAGGTTGGGCTGGCTGTTCTTTCTTAGCAGATATCTGACGACATCTGCATGGCCGTTGGCCGAAGCCAGATGCAGAGGTGTCCTAAAAATTAAACAGACGCTCTTAACCCAGACAGACAAAGGACGAGCCCAAGCTGTGTCTCTACCCAGCACCCTGGGGACCCTGCCCAGACTCTGCTCCTCCTGCTCCCTGCTGCTGCTGCTGCTGCTGCTGCAACCCTGCCCTGATCAGCCAGAGGGCAGAAGAGAAGAGGTGAGGGCTGAGCAGCTGCAGAACAGCCCTGCAGAGAGACCACGGCCAAGCGGCAGGTGGGCAACACGCGTTTCCAACAGCGCTGGATCCCGGCCGGCAGCTCCAAGCAGTGAAAAGCTCCAGAGTTCCCTCTCCCAGCTGACAGGGCAAATCTCCCTTTTCAAGCCTTGTCCTTAAGAGAGGGCTGCCGAGGACTACTGCAGCTTGGCTCAGGAGCAGCCAAGGGGTGCCATCAGCGTGGCCCAGAACTCACCGCATCTCCTGGTCTGGCCTGTCGATGCCGACTACCTTCACGTACCAGCGCCAGCGCCTCAGCCAGCCCAGGTCGCCGCGGGCGGCCGCGCGGTGCAGCCTGCCCAGCCCCTGCTCCCGGAGCTGGGAGGTGCTGCTGGAGCTGGTGGCAGCCCAGGACTGCCCACTGGTGCTGCTGGATGGCGACTGCCCTCGCTTCTTGCTCAGAAGCCACGGCATGGCCCTGCTTGCAGCTCCCAACAGCAGGTTTTTTTTTTTTTTTTTTTTTTTTTTTTTTTTTTTTTTTTTTTTTTTCGCCCTGCGCAGTGATCGTGGCCTGCAGCTGCCAAGACGGCGATCCAGGCGCGCAACGTTCCCCGAGCGGGATGTGCTGCTGCTCCCCGAGAGGCTACAGCAGCTCTGAGCGCCGGCTGTGGGCACCAACAAAGCCGTGCCCGACTGGCGCCTGTGGCGTCACAATGGCTGGTGGAAGGCTCAGCACGTCAGCGTGGGCTGTGACAGAGGCCACGGTGCAGGTGGGGCCGGGCGGGACATGGCAGGGCGGGGCAGGTGTGAGGGCGGCCCTGCTGGGCCTGGTGGGAAGGAGGCGGCCTGGGCCTTGTGAGGGCGGCCGGCGGGAGTGGGCACTGCCC
>NW_020925951.1:0-943 GCF_003984885.1 Neopelma chrysocephalum
CATTTTGGGGGTTTTAATCCCTATTTTGGGCTGATTTCTCCCAATTTAGGGGTGATTTCTCCCCATTTTGGGCCGATTTAGCCACATTTTGTGATGTTTTCTCCCCATTTTGATCTGTTTTCTCCCTATTTTGGGGGTTTTAATCCCCATTTTGGGGTGTTTTATCCATATTTTGGGCTGATTTCTCCCCATTTTGGGCTGTTTTCTCCCCATTTTGAGGTGATTTCTCCCCATTTTGGGATAATTTCTCCCCATTTTGGGACGATTTCTCCCCATTTTTATGTGATTTCTCCCCATTTTGAGGTGTTTAAACCCTATTTTGAGATGTTTTCTCCCTATTTTGGGGTGTTTTCTCCCCATTTTGAGGTGTTTAATCCCTATTTTGAACTGTTTTCTCCCCATTTTGGGCTGATTTCTCCCCATTTTGGGCTGATTTCTCCCCATTTTGGGACGATTTCTCCCCATTTTGGGCTGTTTTATCTGTATTTTGGAGTGTTTTATCCATATTTTGGGCTGATTTCTCCCCATTTTGAGGTGGTTTATTCCCATTTGGGGCTGATTTGGGCTGTTTTCTCCCCATTTTGGGGGTTTTAATCCCCATTTTGGGGGTTTTAATCCCCATTTTGGAGTGTTTTATCCATATTTTGGACCGATTTCTCCCCATTTTGGGCCGATTTCTCCCCATTTTGGGCTGTTTTCTCCATGATTTCAGATGTTTTCTCCCCATTTTGGGGTGTTTAATCCCTATTTTGGGCTGATTTGGGACAATTTCTCCCCATTTTGGGCTGATTTCTCCACATTTTGGGGTGTTTAATCCATATTTTGGGCTGATTTGGGGTGTTTTCTTCCCATTTTGGGCTGATTTTTCCCCATTTTGGGGGTTTTAATCCCTATTTTGGGCTGATTTCTCCCAATTTAGGGGTGATTTCTCCCCATTTTGGGC
>NW_020925952.1:0-941 GCF_003984885.1 Neopelma chrysocephalum
TTTCCCCGAGGACAAGGTGGCCAGAGCAGCTTGGCCCAGCCTGGCCCGGGCAGGCCTTTTATAGCAGCCCCAGCATTGCTCAGCCCCAGCCGGGCCAATGTGCACAGGGGACACTCCCTGCTGCTGATGACACCAGGGCTGGGCCGCTCCTGCCCCTCCCTGACTCAGCATCCCCCCGGCTGCCACCCCAGCACATCCCCTGCCCCAGCCTGTGCCCCTTCCTGCCTCCTTGGCCCTTGGCAGCAGGGCAGTGCTCACTGCACCAAAACTCACACACTTCAAGAGTTCTTGGGACAATCCTCTGGGGCACATGGGATGACTCTTGTGCAGGGACAGCAGTGTCACTGGATGATCCTTGAGGGTACAATCCCCCCTGGCACATTGTGTGATTCTGGGATCTCCCTCAGCAATGGGGCTGCAGGAACAGCTGGGAGGGGCTGGGGTGGGAAGGGAGCAGGGCTGGCAGGAATCAGCCCAACGGGGGCTGCACTGGGGGTCTGAGCTGCCTTGGATATGGCAATTCAGAACCTCCCCCCTGTGCAGATGATGGACACTCAGGGCACCTCAGGAGGGCACTGGGGTGCGGGAGGCTTTGCCAAGGTCAGCACCAGGACCCCGCTGTGCCCTGGGGCTCTGCACACAAGGAATGTGGGCACCCCGAGAACAAGGCCTTGGGCAGAGCCCTGGCACTTGCAGTCAGCCTTTGTCAGCAGGAGTGTCCTGGGAGGCAGGGAGATGATGGAAGTGATGAGGGGAATGAAAGGAAGTGAGGAGCCAGCGGGGCTGGTTGGAGGCCTGAGGTGGCAGCTGGCAGCGTGTGAGGGGGTAATTGCAGGGGCTGAGCGAGCGGGTTGGGGCTGTCCAGGAGAGCCAGTCAGCAAAAGAGCCCCGTGGCAGGCAGGGAGGAGGCAGGGGCTGGGCCCCCAGCGCCACGTGCCCCC
>NW_020925953.1:0-644 GCF_003984885.1 Neopelma chrysocephalum
ACACGGACCCGGTGGCTGGGCAGGAACGGAGGGGCTGGGGCGTCCAATCCGTCGGCCCAGGCGTCACCAGGACTTCCTCGAGTTCCTGCAGGGGAGAGCCACAAGCCACCAAAGGACTAGGAAGATCATTTGAAACTCTAATATGGATATCTCCTGGAAGATGGGGAGTTTGACAAGGCCTACTGGTGCAACAAGGACACACTCAAGGCTAGCTCTAAAAGGATCTACTAGCACTCAAAAGCTATCACTGCCCTTCTTTCAGGGGGAACTCACAGGAAACTCTCTTTGCCAAGAGCCTCCAGGAGGATTTCCAGCTTTTGGGGCTCCCTTTTAACTATTTTTCCCATCACTGTAGCAGGGACTGTCACCTGCCCTACAGGGGGAAGAGCCCACAAAGTTCACTTGCAGGGATGCCGTTAACTGCGAGTCCCTTGTCGGGGGGGTCACTGCACACCTTGTCCTTCGTTTGCCCTCCCCAGCAAAGATGCTGCCAACACTTCTGAGAGATCTGGCAGACCCAGAGCTCTCCTCAGGGAATGCTTTAGCTGCTTAAAGGCTGCCCTTGCACCACCTAGCCAAGGCAGCAAATTCTTACAGGCTGTTGGAAAAGTTGGCATAACAGTCTTACCACACATCCAGAGGGA
>NW_020925954.1:0-3731 GCF_003984885.1 Neopelma chrysocephalum
AGGCACCGGGACCCGCCGCCCCCGCGGGGAGCCGGGGGCTGCTCCCAGCGCCCGGGGAGGGGGCACCCGGGGATGGGGCCCTGGGGCTCTGCCTCGTGCCGCTCCTCCCGTGGAGGCTCCGGCGGGATTGGGGCTGAATCCTGTCAGCGCGGGGATGGCTCTTGCCAGGCTCCAGCGGCAGAGTTGGATCCACGGGGGGAAACAGGAGGGGCCCCCTCGGCCCAGGTGCTTGGGGGGGGGGCGGCTCCCCCCGGGGACATCTGTGTGCCGGCCCACTGTGGCGAGGTGTGTGACGCCAGAAGCGGAGCCGAGCCTCATATTTGGGCACGAAGCAGGTTATTGGAGGCCGTGGCCCCGCAGCCGGTCGATCCCTCAGCTGATAAAGGCTCCCCTGGTGCTGCCGCCTGCACCGGCTCCGGCGCTGCCGATACATCATCCCCTGCCTGCGCTGGGGGTGCGGGACGCTGGGATGGGGCCGGTCGGGGCGCTGGGGCTGCTGCTGTGCCTGCAGCTGTGTGGGGGTGAGTGGCGGGGTGGTGGGAGCGGGGACCCGCCGGTGCCGGGCCCGGCTCAGGACCCTCCGTGCCGCAGGGTCCGGGCAGCTGCGGCTGGTGGGGGGCGGCGGGCGCTGTGCCGGACGCGTGGAGGTGAATCACGACGGTGAGTGGGGCTCCGTCTGCGTCTTCGACTTCGACTGGGAAGCCCGCTGGGCCACCGTGGTGTGCCGGCAGCTGGGCTGTGGCCGTGCGGCCTCGGCGTCCCCGTACGCCCCGTTCGGGCAGGGCAGCGGCCGGATCTGGCTCCAGCCCTTCTTCTGCCGCGGCGCCGAGGAGGTGCTGGAGGAGTGTCCGAACTTCGGATGGGGCCAGCACTACTGCGGCCACGAGCGGGATGCGGGGGTGATCTGCACAGGTGAGGGGGGTAGGCTGGCCGTGCCGGGGCACCCACCTCGTGCCGGGGTGTGCCGGGCAGGGCTGAGCCGTGCCGGTGTCCCGGTGCAGAGGCTGTGGAGCTGAGGCTGGTGGGCGGCGGCGGTCCCTGCGCCGGGAGGGTGGAGGTGAAGCTGCGGGGACACTGGGGCTCAGTGGGAGATGACAACTGGGACATGGAGGATGCCGAGGTGGTGTGCCAGCAGCTGGGCTGTGGCTCGGCTGCCGGCGCCTATGCTGCCCGCGACCGCTTTGGCACTGGGTCTGGACCCATCAACTTGGCCGTGGTGGACTGCAAGGGGGACGAGGCCACGCTCTGGGACTGCGAGATCCGTGGCTGGGGACCCTACAGCGGTATCCATGACTGTGACGCTGCCGTCATCTGCCAAGGTAGGAGCCGGGCTGGGATGGACGCGGCACTCCCAGCACATCCCTCAGTGCTAACACTGCACTGCTCCCACAGGGTTTTCCCGGCTGGTCGGGGGCGATGGAACCTGTGCCGGGCAGTTGAAGGTGCGGCAGCACCAGGCCTGGGTTGGCGTCTGTGCAGAGCACGTGGACATGAAGGTGGCCCAGGTGGTGTGCCGGGAGCTGGGCTGCGGCGCGGCGCTGGCCATCCCCAGCAGCGGCCGGTTTGGGGCAGGAATGGGGCCGGTGTGGGAGGGGGGGTTCAACTGCACCGGCACCGAGCCCCTCCTCAGCGCCTGCGCCCGGCGGGTGCCCCACAGCCAGGGCTGCGCTGGCCACGCCACCATCATCTGCTCCTGTAAGCACCGGGGACACCGGGGGGTGTTGGGGGTTCCCCCACCATCATCCCCTGAACGCCCTTTCTGCCACAGCCTACACGGGCTTCCGGCTGGGGAACAGCAGCTCGGGCTGTGCCGGGCGGGTGGAGGTGGCAGTGAGGGGCACGTGGGGGTCCGTCTGCGCCACCGCCTGGGACCTGCCCGATGCCGACGTCCTGTGCCGCCACCTGGGCTGTGGCCACGCCGTCACCGTGCTCCCGGGAGGCTCCTTCGGCAGTGGGGACGGGCCGCTGAGGCCGGACGCCTTCGGCTGCAGCGGGAGCGAGCGGCACCCGGGCGAGTGCCCCGTGGTGGTGCTGGGGGAGCCCCCCTGCACCCCGGGGAACACCGCCGCCGTCAAGTGCTCAGGTCTGTGTGGCACCTGTGGGAAGAGCCTCCAAGGGCTTTTGGAACACCCCAAGAATTGGGAGCAGAGCACTCAGGGCTGTTTTGGGATGAGGGGAGGGCTGAACCAGGTGCCACAGCCCCACGGCACTGCTGGTGTTTTTTCAGGCACTAAAGGCACCATCAATTCCGTGCGGCTGGTGGAGGGTGAGAGCCGGTGTGACGGGCGGCTGGAGGAGGCCATAACCAGCCCAGCCTGGCACCGTGTGCCTGTGGAGCAGTGGAAGAGATGGGATGTCTACATGGTGTGTGCTGTGCTGGGTTGTGGCCTGCCAAAGGAGATCTACACAGCCTTGGGTATGGCACCCACTGCACTGACCAGCAGCTCCGGGGAGGTGGATGTTGTGATGGAGGAGATGGATGTCGTGTTGAGGGAGGTGGACGACATGATGAAGGAGATGGACGACATGATGGAGGAGATGGACGTCGTGACGGAGGAGATGGATGTCGTGACGGAGGAGATGGACATCGTGACAGCGGAGATGTACGACACCTCAGGGATGGGCCCCGAGCTGACCAGGAGCCTCGAGGAGATGGAGGACGTGCCAGAGGAGATCTCTGATGGCTTATGGATGGGCCCCGCACCAACCAGCGACCCTGAGGAGATGGTCATAGTCTGCTCAGGTGCGTGTCCCGAGAAGGGCCGGAGTGCTGGTGCCCCGAGCAGCCCCCAGCCCGGTCCTTCCGTGCCCGCAGGCAGCCGGCGGGTGAGGCTGGCGGGTAGTGCCGGGCGCTGCGCCGGGCGCGTGGAGGTCTATGCCGGTGGCACCTGGAGCAGCGTGTGCCAGGAGCGCTGGGACCTGCAGGCCGCCGCCGTTGTGTGCCGGGAGCTGGGCTGTGGCGCGGCACTGGAGGCACCCGGCTCGGCGCGCTTCGGCCCCGGCGCGGGGACCCCGTGGCCGTACGTCGTTGAGTGCGCCGGGAGCGAGGAGTCTCTCTGGGAATGCCCACGCTCGGAACGGCGCGAGTGCGAGCGCGGGGCCGGGGCCGTCTGCTCAGGTCAGTGTCGAGTGTCCCCGGGGCGGGGAGCAGCAGAGCCCCCCGGGGGGTTCCTGGCCGTGCCGTGACCCCCCTGCTCCCCTCGCAGAGCAGCTCTCCCTGCGGCTGGCGGGCGGGCGCGGGCGCTGCAGCGGGTACCTGGAGCTGCTCCACAACGGCACCTGGGGCCGCGTGTGCGCCACCGGCACCAGCCCCGGCACCGCCGCCGCCGTCTGCCGGCAGCTGGGCTGTGGGGACGGGGGGCAGCTGGCACCCGCCCCCGCCCAGCAGCCGGCCCCCGCCTGGCTGGCCTGGGTGGGCTGCGAGGAGGGGGCCCGCTCGCTCTGGGGGTGCCCCTCGGCACCCTGGCACCTGCAGGCCTGCGGCCCCGGAGGGGACGCCTACGTGTCTTGTGTGGAGGACAGTGACAACCCCAGCGAGACAGCCACCACCCCGTGCCCGGACGGGGCCACCTGCACAGGTAGCTCTGCCCGTGCCAGCAGCCCCCCCGCCGGGCCGGCTGGGATCCCCCTCCCCTCACTGCCTGGCCGTGTCCCCACAGCCGTCCCCAGCAGCAGCGGCCCTGCGGTGGCCGGGGGGACTGTGCCGGTGCCAAGCGGGCAGGTGGCCGGGG
>NW_020925955.1:0-3563 GCF_003984885.1 Neopelma chrysocephalum
AGGCACCGGGACCCGCCGCCCCCGCGGGGAGCCGGGGGCTGCTCCCACCGCCCGGGGAGGGGGCACCCGGGGATGGGGCCCTGGGGCTCTGCCTCGTGCCGCTCCTCGGGGCGGTCCCGTGGAGGCTCCGGCGGGATTGGGGCTGAATCCTGTCAGCGCGGGGATGGCTCTTGCCAGGCTCCAGCGGCAGAGTTGGACCCACGGGGGGAAACAGGAGGGGCCCCCTCGGCCCAGGTGCTTGGGGGGGGGGCGGCTCCCCCCGGGGACATCTGTGTGCCGGCCCACTGTGGCGAGGTGTGTGACGCCAGAAGCGGAGCCGAGCCTCATATTTGGGCACGAAGCAGGTTATTGGAGGCCGTGGCCCTGCAGCCGGGCGATCCCCCGGCTGATAAAGGCTCCCCTGGTGCTGCCGCCTGCACCGGCTCCGGCGCTGCCGATACATCATCCCCTGCCTGCGGTGGGGGTGCGGGACGCTGGGATGGGGCCGGTTGGGGCGCTGGGGCTGCTGCTGTGCCTGCAGCTGTGTGAGGGTGAGTGGCGGGGTGGTGGGAGCGGGGACCCACCGGTGCCGGGCCCGGCTCAGGACCCTCCGTGCCGCAGGGTCCGGGCAGCTGCGGCTGGTGGGGGGCGGCGGGCGCTGTGCCGGACGCGTGGAGGTGAATCACGACGGTGAGTGGGGCTCCGTCTGCGTCTTCGACTTCGACTGGGAAGCCCGCTGGGCCACCGTGGTGTGCCGGCAGCTGGGCTGTGGCCGCGTGGCCTCGGCGTCCCTCTATGCCCCGTTCGGGCAGGGCAGCGGCCGGATCTGGCTCCAGCCCTACTTCTGCCGCGGCGCCGAGGAGGTGCTGGAGGAGTGTCCGAACTTCGGATGGGGCCAGCACTACTGCGGCCACGAGCGGGACGTGGGGGTGATCTGCACAGGTGAGGGGGACAGGCTGGCCATGCCGGGGCACCCACCTCGTGCCGGGGTGTGCCGGGCAGGGCTGAGCTGTGCCGGTGTCCCGGTGCAGAGGCCGTGGAGCTGAGGCTGGTGGGCGGCGGCGGTCCCTGCGCCGGGAGGGTGGAGGTGAAGCTGCGGGGACACTGGGGCTCAGTGGGAGATGACAACTGGGACATGGAGGATGCCGAGGTGGTGTGCCAGCAGCTGGGCTGTGGCTCGGCTGCTGGTGCCTATGCTGCCCGCGACCGCTTTGGCACTGGGTCTGGACCCATCAACCTGGTCCTGGTGGACTGCAAGGGGGACGAAGCCACGCTCTGGGACTGCGAGATCCGTGGCTGGGGACCTTATAGGAACAACCACGACTATGACACCGCCGTCATCTGCCAAGGTAGGAGCCGGGCTGGGAGGGATGCGGCACTCCTGGCACATCCCTCAGTGCCAACTCTGCACCGCTCCCGCAGGGTTTTCCCGGCTGGTTGGGGGTGACAGAGCCTGTGCCGGGCGGTTGGAGGTGCGGCAGCGCCAGGCCTGGGTTGGCGTTTGTGTGGAGCACGTGGACATGAAGGTGGCCCAGGTGGTGTGCCAGGAGTTGGGCTGCGGCGCGGCGCTGGCCATCCCCAGCAGCGGCCAGTTTGGGGCAGGAACGGGGCCGGTGTGGGAAGGGGTGTTCAACTGCACCGGCACCGAGCCCCTCCTCAGCGCCTGCGCCCGGCGGGTGCCCCACAGCCAGGGCTGCGCTGGTCACGCCACCATCATCTGCTCCTGTAAGCACCGGGGACACCGGGGGGTGTTGGGTGTCCCCCCACCATCACCCCCCTGAACGCCCTTTCTGCCACAGCCTACACGGGCTTCCGGCTGGGGAACAGCAGCTCGGGCTGTGCCGGGCGGGTGGAGGTGGCAGTGAGGGGCACGTGGGGGTCCGTCTGCGCCACCAACTGGGATCTGCCTGATGCCAACGTCCTGTGCCGCCACCTGGGCTGTGGCCACGCTGTCACCGTGCCCCCGGGAGGCTCCTTTGGCAGCGGGGACGGGCCGCTGAGGCCGGACGCCTTTGGCTGCAGCGGGAGTGAGCGGCACCCGGGCGAGTGCCCCATGGCGGTGCTGGGGGAGCCCCCCTGCACCCCGGGGAACGCCGCCGCCGTCAAGTGCTCAGGTCTGTGTGGCACCTGTGGGAAGAGCCTCCAAGGGCTTTTGGGACACCCCAAGAATTGGGAGTGGAGCACTCAGGGCTGTTTTGGCGTGAGGGGAGCACTGAGCCAGGTCATTTTACAGGCATCGTCAATTCCCTGCGGCTGGTGGAGGGTGAGAGCCGGTGTGATGGGTGGCTGGAGTTGGCCATAAGCCCTGGGGTCTGGCGCCGTGTGCCAGGAGAGGTTTTGTCTAGAGGGAATTTCAGTGTGGTGTGTGGGAAGCTGGGCTGTGGTGCGCTGGACAAGAGCGATGCTGTCGTTGGTACAGTCCCCGTGTGGACCATGAGCAATTCGGAGAAGAGTATTATGAGAAGGGTGATCCACACTCTCTTGAAGATGACCAGCATCCCCCAGGGGGTGGATGCCTTGCAGACCGGATACATACCCCAGCGAGTGACCTCTGGGCCAACCGACATCCCTCATGGGGCTGCCATCGTCTGCTCAGGTGGGTGTCCCGAGAAGGGCTGGGGTGCTGGTGCCCCGAGCAGCCCCCAGCCCGGTCCTTCCGTGCCCGCAGGCAGCCGGCGGGTGAGGCTGGCGGGCGGTGCCGGGCGCTGCGCCGGGCGCGTGGAGGTCTATGCCGGTGGCACCTGGAGCAGCGTGTGCCAGGAGCGCTGGGACCTGCAGGCGGCCGCCGTTGTGTGCCGGGAGCTGGGCTGTGGCGCGGCACTGGAGGCACCCGGCTCGGCGCGCTTCGGCCCCGGCGCGGGGACCCCGTGGCCGTACGTCGTTGAGTGCGCCGGGAGCGAGGAGTCTCTCTGGGAATGCCCACGCTCGGAACGGCGCGAGTGCGAGCGCGGGGCCGGGGCCGTCTGCTCAGGTCAGTGTCGGGTGTCCCCGGGGCGGGGAGCAGCAGAGCCCCCAGGGGGGTTCCTGGCCGTGCCGTGACCCCCCTGCTCCCCTCGCAGAGCAGCTCTCCCTGCGGCTGGCGGGCGGGCGCGGGCGCTGCAGCGGGTACCTGGAGCTGCTCCACAACGGCACCTGGGGCCGCGTGTGCGCCACCGGCACCAGCCCCGGCACCGCCGCCGCCGTCTGCCGGCAGCTGGGCTGTGGGGACGGGGGGCAGCTGGCACCCGCCCCCGCCCAGCAGCCGGCCCCCGCCTGGCTGGCCTGGGTGGGCTGCGAGGAGGGGGCCCGCTCGCTCTGGGGGTGCCCCTCGGCACCCTGGCACCTGCAGGCCTGCGGCCCCGGAGGGGACGCCTACGTGTCTTGTGTGGAGGACAGTGACAACCCCAGCGAGACAGCCACCACCCCGTGCCCGGACGGGGCCACCTGCACAGGTAGCTCTGCCCGTGCCAGCAGCCCCCCTGCCGGGCCGGCTGGGATCCCCCTCCCCTCACTGCCTGGCCGTGTCCCCACAGCCGTCCCCAGCAGCAGCGGCCCTGCGGTGGCCGGGGGGACTGTGCCGGTGCCAAGCGGGCAGGTGGCCGGGG
>NW_020925956.1:0-5048 GCF_003984885.1 Neopelma chrysocephalum
GGCGGGCGGCAGCAGGGCCGGGCTCCAGGCGGCCGCGGGCAGCGGCAGCAGCAGGCAGAGGCACAGGCAGAGCCCCAGCGGTGCGGGCAGCGGTGCGGGCAGGGGCGGGCAGGACCCCCGGCCCCCGGCCATGCCGCTCCGCGGGGCTCGGCGCTGCCCGGGCACCGGCACCGAGCGGGCGGCGGGGGAGGGGAGGAGGAAGGAGGAGGGATGGAGGATGGAGGAGGAGGAGGAGGAGGAGGAGGGATGGAGGAGGGACCCCCCGCCTGCTCCCCCTCCTTCCGCCCCGCCGGCACGGGGGTCTCGCTGACGGGACGGACACGGGGGGAAACTTGGGGGGTTGGGGGGGACACACTGGCCCGGGGGGGCAGGATCGAGGACAGAGGGGAGGTTGGGGGTCGAGGGGCAGGATCAGGGAGTCGGGGTGAGGTCGGGGGCCGGGAGGTAGGATCGGAGGCAGAGGGGAGGTCGGGGGTCGGAGGGATAGGATCGGGGAGGCGGGGGGGGGGCGGGGGGCGGGGGGGCAGGATCGGGGGCTCGGGGAAGCTCAGGGGCCGGGGGATGCTCAGCGCGGGGAGGGGACACGATGTGGGGCCGGTCCCGGCTGCCCGTGGGAGACATTGGGGACCGGTGTGAGCCCCCCCCGCGTGTGGACACGCGTGTGTGTGTGACCCTGTGTGTGTGTGGGGATACACACACACGTGGGTGACTCTGTGTGTGCATGGGGACACACGTGTGTGTGACTGTGTGTGTGCACAGGACACGTGTGTGTGTGATCCTCTGTGTGGGGGGGGCACATGTGTGTGTGTGTGCTTGTGTGTGTGTATACGAGTGTGTGCACATGGATTCACACACACGGTGCACACAGAATCCATGTTTGTGTCCATGTATTCACACACACATGTGCACACAGAATCCATGTGTATCTATGGATTCACGTGTGTGCACATAGATTCACACACGTATGCACACAGTGTCCATGGATTCACACACATGTATGCACAGAGAATCCAAGTGTGTGTGCACATGGATTCACACGTGTGCACACTGAATCCACATGTACATGTGTTCACAGGTGTGTATGCACACATGTGTGCCCACCCATGTACCCTCACACCCCTCCGTGTGCCCCGTGCCCACCCGTGTGGGACGCCCCGAGGTCTGTGTGTGTGTCTGTGCCTGCCTGTGCCTGCACGTGTGTGCATGGCCTGGGTGCGTGTTCGTCCTCCTGACTGCCTGTGTGTGTGTGTGTGTGTGTGTCTGTGTCTGTGTGTCTGTGTGTCTGTGTGTCTGTCTGTGTGTGTTTGTGTGTGTGTCTGTGTGTGTCTATGCCTCTATGTGTATGTGTGTGTCTGTGTGTCTGTATGTGTGTGTGTCTGTATGTGTGTGTGTCTGTGTGTGTCTGTCTGTCTCTCTGTGTGTCTGTCTGTCTGTTCCCAGCTGCTCTCCCAGCTGCCTCTGCCATGTGTGTCCCTGTGTGTGGTCCCCATGTCAGGGCGTGTGAGGAGTTGTGTCTGTGTGTCTGTCTGTCTGTGTGTCTGTGTGGGGTGCGTGTGTGTGCCATGGGTGTGTGGTCCTTGCCAGGGGGGTGGGTGGGGGGCCCTACAGGCAGCCTGTCTGTCTGTCTGTCTGGGCACAGCACCCTGAGACCCCCCACCCCTCTCCCCCACTGTGTGTGGGGGTCTCCTCCCCCGATCACCCCAGCACCCCCCCACACCCTGTCCCAGCACCCAGACCCCACCCGCAGTGGGGATGCAGAAGGAGGGGAGTGCTCCCCCCAGGGACCCCCACCCACCGGTGCCCTCCCCTCTGGGCAGGGGGAATGGGAGCTGCACCCCAAAGCACCACCCCCTCAGTGCTCAGAGCACGGGGGTCACCCCCCTCCCAGCCCCCCGTGTGTCCTTGTGGAGGGTCCCACGTGCTGTTCCCCCCGTGGGTGCTGGAGGAGCCGAAGGTCACCCGTGCTCCTCCCCAGACTAAACACGGCTGCTGGGGCTGGCGGGGCCCTGGAGGGGGGGCTGGAGGGGTTTGCACTGGGTGACACACGTGTGTCCCCTCCCCAGGTCTGGGTGCGCACCACCCAGCACGGGACCTTGTCCCCACGGTGCCCCTGAGTGACCCCTCCCCGTGCCCACCCCCTGCCTGATGGCTTCAGCCCTCCAGGGATCCTGGGGGGGTTCAGTCTGGCTCCAGGTCCCTGGCCCATGGCCCTGTCCCCCCTCCATGTCCCCCTCATGGTGTCATGTCCCCTCACCACGTCCCAGCTCCGTGTCCCTACTCCGGCTCCAGGTCCCCGAGCCATGTCCCTACTCTGGATTACTGTCCCCGTGCCACGCCCCAGCTCTGTCCCCCTGCTGTGTCCCCATCCCAGCTCCGGCTCCTTATGCCATGTCCCAGCTCCAGATCCCTGCCCTGGCTCCTTGTGTCCCCATCCCAGCTCCAGGTCCCCATGCCATGTCCCTGCCTTGGCTCCACGTCCCTGTGCCATGGCCCAGCCTCAGATCTGTACCCTAACTCCGTGTTCCCATGCCATGTCACCATTCCAGCTCCATGTCTTCATGCCCTGTCCCTGTCCCAGCTCCACATCCCCATGTCCCTGTCCCAGCTCCAGAACCCCATGCCATGTCCCTGTACTGGCACCATGTCCCCATGTCACGTCCTTTTTTCCCCTCCATGTCCCATCCCATGTCCCTGTGCCATGTCCCCATCCTTGTCTCTACCCTGTCTCTACATCCCCAAGCCATGTCCCCATCCCATCCCATGTCCCCATGCCATGTCCCTGCTCCGTGCCAGCCCCCAGCCCCTCATGAGACCCGAGCACAACTCATTGCACAGGTGGGCGGGGGGGGGCTCCTGCCCCTGTGGGCTGCCGGGGAGCGCGTCCCCACCGTGGGGACAGGGATGGTGAGGATGGGTGTCCCCATGCCCGCCCCGCTCCGCCGGGACCCCCGCGGTGTCACCCCGGGCCGCCAGGCCGCGTGGCCGAGGCCACCAGGTGGCACTGCGAGGCCACCGCGGCCGTGGCTGCCCGGACCCCCGACCCAACCCTAACCCTGTCCCCAGATCTGTCCCTCCATGGGCACAGCCAGAGGGACAACCCCTCTATCCCAACACTGTCCTCCGTGACAGCCATGACAACTGCCCTGTCCCCAGATCCATCCCCAGATATGTCCCTCCATGGGCACAGCCAGAGGGACAACGCCTATGTTCCCAAACATGTCCCCAGATCTGTCCCTTTGCAGGTATGGCCACATTGGTGATTCCTCTGGCCCCAGATTTGTCCCCAAACCTGTCCCTCCATGGACACAGACCCAGTGACAACTCCTCTGTCCCCAAATCTGTCCCTCCATGGGCACAGACCCAGTGACAATTCCCCGGTCCCCAAACCTGTCCCTCCATGGGCACAGACCCAAGTGACAACTCCCCTGTCCCCAAATCTGTCCCTCCATTTCCTCACCCAAGTTACAATCCCTCTGTCCCTAGATCTGTCCCCAAATCTGTCTCTCCATGGGCACAGACTGAGTGACAACCCCTCTGTCCCCGAATCTGTCCCCAGACCTGTCCCTCCATGGGCCATGGGCACAGCCAGAGTGACAAATACCCTATCCCCCGATCTGTCCCCAAACCTGTCCCCTGGCAGGGAGAGCCCCGAGCCCCCGGGCTGACAGGTGCAGCCATCGGGGTGTCCCTGGGGCTCAGGGCCTCCTGCCACCTCCTGTGCCTCAGTGTCCCCACAGGGCTGCGACATCCACGTTCTCTAAGAGGGGACAAGGTGCCCCCCCAGCCAGGCTGGTCCCCCTGGGGCGCAGCCCCCTGTGGTGTGTGTCCCCAGTGTGGGTGCCCGGCTCCAGTGCAGATGCCCAATTCCCCTACAAATCCCTCCCTGGTCCCCTAGACAGATGCCCTGTCACAGTGGTTGTCCCCGGTCCTGGTGGGTGTCCCCTGTGTGGATCCCGTGTCCCTGTGTGGGTGCCTGGCCCTGGTGCAGGTGCCCATCCTCTACATGTCCCCAGTGTGTCCCTGGTCCCCCACGAGTGGCCCCAGTGTTGACGTCTGGGCCCAGTGCCTGTCCCCACTGTGGGCACCGGGCCACAGTGTGTGTCCCCATTGTGGGTGCCTGGCCCTTGTGTGTGTCCCCAGTGTGGGTACCTGGCCCTGGTGTGGGTGCCCAGTCCTGGTACAGGTCTCTGGAGCCTGTGGCTGGTCCCCTATATGTCCCCAGTGCAGGTGCCAGGTCCCCTTGCGAGTGTCCCCACTGTGGGTGCCTGGCCCTGGTGTGGGTGCCCGGTGTGGGTGCCCAGTGCCCAGTGTGTCCCCAGTGCGGGTGCCCAGCCCTGATGTGGGTGCCCAGACCCCATACAGGTCTCTGGAGCTTGTGCCCAGTGCCCTACGTGTGGGTCCCCAGTCCTTCATGGGTGTCCCCTTTTTGGGTGCCCACTCCTGGTGTGTGTCCCTGATCCCTGTGGGTGTCCCCATTGTGGATACTTGGTCCTGGTGTGTCCCCAGTGCCCCTTGTGTGTTCCTGGTGTGGGTGCCCAGTCCAGGGACAGGTTCCCATTGCAGATCCCCAGTCCCGGTGTGTGTCCCCAGTGCAGACACCCGGTCCCCTGTGTGTGTCCCCAGTGCGGACACTCACTCCCCTGCGTGTCCCCGCATCAAACTCCCGGTCCCGACAGGTGACCCCGGCGCGTGTCCCCGCTCCTGGCGCGGCTCCCCGGTGCAGATGCCCGGTCCCTGCTGCGAGTCCCCCATCCCGGTGCAGATTCCCAATCCCCCCAAGCACGTCCCCCCATCCCGCTTCCTGGTGCGTATCCCCGGTTCCCGGTGCAGGTTCCCCGTCCCCCCCCGCCGTGCGTGTCCCCCCATCCCGGTGCAGACGCCCCGGTTCCCCCCCGCGCGTGTCCCCGCTCCCCGCTCGCGCGTTCCCGGCGAGCGCGCTGCCGGCGCGGCGTGTGCCCGCGGCCGTGCGCGCCGCCGGTGCCGGTGTCGGTGTGTGCCTGGCGCTGGCGGAGCGCTGCCGCCGCCCGGCCCCGCGCCCGCCGCTGCCG
>NW_020925957.1:0-2806 GCF_003984885.1 Neopelma chrysocephalum
AGGCATAGAGATTTGGCATAAATTTAGATGCACTCAGCTTGCTTTCTGCTGCTTTAACTCTCTCACCCATCTACCCCACCATACCTTGTGCTCTGGCACCTCTGTACCTGGTACTGCTTTCATGTGGAAATCCACAACTCCAGTCTTTTTCAGTGATTCCAACAGACAGGTTGGGTTATTTCTCTGTGGCTTTTCTTTCTGCAGCTTTGCTTCCTCCCTCTCCAGGGCAAGCCTGCACCAAAAAGTACATCCTGCCTGAAAAGAAGTGCTGTGCCAAAGCCCAGGTGCTCAATTAGAGCTGGCAGGGACCCCCTCCCACAGAACAGCAACACTCACTGCTCAAGGAGTTAACATCCTGACATTCCCTTGAAGGGAATAAGGATCTAAATCATGTTGCAGCATCAAATGTGCATCAACACTCCACCAGTGCCTATCAAAACTGAAAGGACAGGACTGCAGAAGATGAAATAATATATAATGTTATTATCATAATATAAACAGATAAACAGAAAAAGGTGGAGCAACAATATATATTTTTAAAGCCTGATTTTTACCTGTGCAAAAAGCTTTCTTTGGCCAACTCGATTTGCAGTGTCCCCCCTTTCCATTTTGTTTTATTTAGAATTGACATGCCTGCAAAACAAAGAGATGGGAAATGAGTATTTTCTACATTAAAAAAGCACAGCCCAGACTTCACTACACCTCCTCCTATGCCAAGCTGAGGTTTCTTTAGCATGAGTTTACACTTCACTGCTCACTTGGTTAAAGTCTGTATCTGAAAGGTACCCCTAAAACTGCAGCTTAAAGTGGAATTAATAAAACAACAGATTGAAACAAGCTCTGCCTTGACCACACCCTGATGTGACAACATTACATGCACTATCAGTAATGCAACTTGGCTCAAAAACACAAATAAGTGAAAAATAAAAAGATGTACTTACACTTCCTAAGATCTGCATCCGAAATGCTGACACTGACGTAAGCAAAAGTCTTCATAGGGTTCCCTGATCAATAAGAAACATCCAGTTAATTTCCACATCATTTCAGTGTTTCCTTTAAAACTGAAAATGAAGCTATTTCCTGAAAATTAAAGTGCCTCTGGAGCAAATATTCCATTTCACACTTCAAAGTGAAAAGCAATGAACTTATAAAGAATGAAGTAAAACCATTACCCTCATCATCTTTTCTGGTAATAATCTCTGCATCCAAAATACGCCCAAACTTGCCAAATCTTTCTTCCAGTTCAGCCTTGGAAACCGCGTGGCCAAGCCCCCCAACATACAAACGTTTGGAAACCTGCTCCTTGTCCATGCTGAGAAATCAAAGTATCCCGCCGGGAACACACACTCTGCTTTCCTGCAGGGAGACAACAACAGCTCAGTGACAGCGGCACTGCGGGGTTAACGCGAACGGCATGAAAAATTATGGACAAATCATCCCCCCCGAAAGCCATGAGGAACCTCACGGCACCGGCGCTCCCTGCTTTGCTCTGCAAACCCTGTGCTGCTGCACTCACCAGGGTTTAGGGTTATTGCTTTATAAACCTTTAACCACATCACTGGGGGCGCGATAATAAAGCGTAACCGGTTCTTTACGATATAACCCGAGGGTTCTCTAGGAGGGTGAGGCGAGACCCACAGACCCGACCAGATCCTCACAGGACATGCCGAGGGACCCCCGGCTCAGGGATCCCCAGATGAGGGATCCCCCGCCCTGAGGGGTCCCGGCTGAGGGATCCCCAGCCCGAGGGCTCCCAGTCCCGGCCCCGCCGCCCCCGCGGGCTCCCCCTGCGCCCCCTCACCGCCGCCATGTGCGCTCCTCTCGGCGCCACTCAATTTACCGCTTTGGGCGTAACCAACCGGGAGGAAAAGCCAGCAGTGTTTTCCGCAAATACGCGAGCGGAAATTAACCTAAACAAGCGAACGGCTCTCAAAGTAACCTTTTTCCCTCTTGTCTCTAATACGAGACTCTGGAACTGTGCCTCCAGCGGCTCTGTCGTTTCAGAAGGAGCGGGGAGGAAGGCGCGGCCGGTGCCCCGCCCCCGCTCGGGGAGCAGCTGTGGTAGCGCCCGGGCGCGCGGTTCGAAAGGCGCGGGCAGCGCGCGCCGGGTCCGGGTGGTGCTCGCGCCCCCTCAGAGCCGAGTCCGGGTCCGGGGGCTCCGCTCCTCCCGCACAGCTGAGTCCGGGTCCGAGTCCTCCTTTCTCCGCTCCCTGAGCGCCGGGTCCCCCCGACCCCTCTCAGAGCCGGGCGGGTACGTAGAAACGTGGAATATGTACTGTCAATGCACAAGCATGCCTAAATATCCACATGTATGCGATATATCCACACGTGTGATATACGTGCGTATGCTTAGGGTGAGGAGAGGTGTTTGCCTGTTTGTAGAAGTTTTTATTTACTTAAAAAGAATGAAGTAATGGGTATTTGTTTTCTGGAGTTAAAGCTCTTTGAGGTCACAACTAGTCTTTGAGTCTTCTGCAGTCTGGCGAAAGCCTTGGGTTCAAGTAGCTGTAAGCAGTTTGCGTGTCCTGTTATTGCTGTTAAAAGAGGGGTCAGCAAACCTGGGGTAAAGTTCTGGCTGCTGGAATATTTTTCTTTTTTCCCACCGTGCTCTTTATTATGTCCATAACTTTCCTCACTGTATCCAGTTAAAAAAAAAAATCCCCCCAAACTAATAGGGTGCATTAAAAGTTGAGAACTTCTATTTCTTGCAGGTTGTCATTTAATGCATCAAATTGCTTCAAAATTTCAGAGTCAGTCACGATTAGGTACAGTCTTGGCGATTCTTTCATTGCATATTCTTTATTTA
>NW_020925958.1:0-3448 GCF_003984885.1 Neopelma chrysocephalum
GCTTCATTTCCACGTTTTCCTGCTTTGCAAGTGAAGTGCAAAGGAATCTAGAACATTCAAAAGGAAAAGTAGCACAGTTAGAAGAAAAACTGTAAGTAGTAAGAAGGGAATTGACTTGGTTGACAAGATTTCATCTAACTGTGCTTCCAGCTTATCCCTTAGAGTCAGCAAAACAGGGGCTGTGTCCCTGCTGAGAAGGAACAGACATTATCAGTGTTGGTAACCTGGAAAAAATGGGATGGAATGAACTTGTAAGAACTGCTGTGTTCTTCTAAAATGACCATACAAAACATTGTTCCTTCAGAGTATTTCCAAAAGACAGACTGTACCATCTCAACCCTTTGTCTTCCAGGGTGGTGTGGGTGGGATTTTCTTGGGTATGGGATGGGGAGGGAAGACATAAATCTTGAGAACTGTTGTTCATCTCAGAGCAAGCCATTCATGTAGATTGGATGCTTCTGGCTCCTTAGACTACTAAGTTAGGAATAAGCAAGAATGAAAAAGCTTTAGAGCAGGAGCTGAAATCCTAATTCAGCAGCCAGGCATTTCACACAGATTCCCTGGACACGTGGGTGTTCTCCAGAGAGTGGCACTGAAGAGCCACTGTGGTGCCTTCCCAGTTGCTTTGTCCTGGACGTTCTCTGAACAAAGGCAGCTGCAGAGTGGCTTGGCTTCAGCAGCTCTGTGTAGAGAGAGACTGAGATCTAAATCAACACTTCCTGTTCTGCCCAAATAATGCCACTTGCAGCACAGGAACAGTGCACTGTTTTTGCTGAGGATGGTGACCTCTGAAGGATGAACTTCTGTTTTAGGTCAGTTTTGCCTGATTGGCACTGCAGCACAACTGGAATGTTAAAATACACAAAGCTGATAATGCAGGTAGTGCAGTCACAAAGAGAGGACGTGATAATTTGCTACAACAGCTGCATTATGTTTATGCATTCTGATGTTTGTGGCAGAATATGGCTCAGCATCTTTACTGCAAATGAGGAGACCATATGGAACAAGTATTAAAAGAGGGTAGAATCCCCATGTAGAGCCAAGAGCAGTTTGTCAGCTAAACTGGATTATGAAAGGTGTGTGTTACTGTGTAGCTCTGGATTTGCTTAAATATATCCATCCTAAAAACTTCCTGGGTTTAGGTCTGCTGCCGAGAGAGAGAAAGTTGTAGAAAAGTCTGACCCTGAAAACCTCCTAGAATCCATCACAGAGCTCAGGTAACAACAAATTGTTCTCAAGTTGGCTGGGGTAAGTTAAAAGGTGGTAAAACTAAGCCTGGCTTATGACTGGTGAAGTAGAACTTTGGCAATAATCGTAGGGGAGGGAAAAGAAACCAGGTATTTTTCCACACAATGGAAAGTAATTGTAAGATATTATTTTAATTATCTTTCTAAATGCCTCTGTGCTTTTTCTGGGCTGAGCAATACTGTGGAAGAGTTTTATGTCCATGTAAACCAGTGCAAAAAGTTGTTTGGAAAAGTAGGTGGAAGCAGTTTTTTCTATTGGAAACCAACACTCCTAAGCATTTTTCCTTTGGGTTGAAGTGTAAACTTACAAATAAAATTTAGTAGTAACAAGTGCCTGAATTTTCTCCTGCAGTAGTGTTACAGAAACTGCTGAGAAATACAAAGCCAATGTTGCTCAGCTGGAGGAGACACTGATTAAGAAAGACCAAGATATTGAGATCCTGAGGGATTCCCTCAAAACAAAAGAAGAATCACGTCAACTGATGAAAGAACTTAATGAAAAGTGTCAATTGCTTCAAGAAGAAAAAGGTAAGTTTTAGTACTTGTATGCTCTTCCCTCTGTAGGATGATTGACATCTCTTAAATCATCTCCAATAGGTTTGTTCTAAAATGTCACTTTAGCCTGGTTTGTTCCTGTAGCCTCAGCTGGGGCTGGGGGCCCTTTGGCCCCCAGAGGGGCTCACTGACCCCCTGCTTCCTCCTGGCTCAGACCATGGCTCCCTCCCTCCTACACTGTCTTCAGCCCCTTCTCTCCCGTTTCTGTGGGGATGGAGTTTCCGTAGGGCGCACGAGAACCTTTGTCCAGTATTATCAGTGGGGAGAACCATTGCTACCCCAAAGAAAAGGGGTTTCAAACCACCACAGCTCCCATCCCATCACCTGGGTAGACCTGATGTCCCAAACTCACCTGAGACACCCCCCCCCACAAAACTCACCTGGGACCCCCCCAGCACCCACAGGTGACCCCCCCCCCGGGACACCCCCAAATACCTGAGACCCCCCTCAAAATTTGGGACCCCCCCGGATCTCTGGGACCCCCCCCGAGACCCCCCCCCAAATCTGCCCCCATTGACTGGGACACACCTGAGGGGGGATTTTGGGGGTCCTTGGGAGGATTTTGGGGGTCCCGGGGGGGGGGTTGGGGTCCCTGAGGGGGATTTTTGGGTTTTCCAGGGGGGATTTTGGCAACCGGGGGCAAATTTTGGGGATTCCAGGGGGGATTTTAGGGTCCCGGGGGGATTTTTTGGGGTCCTTGGGGGGATTTTTTGGGGTCCAAGAGGGGTTTTGGGGTCCATGGAAGGATTTTGGGGTCCCAGGGGGGATTTTGGGTGTCCAAGGGGGGATTTGGGGTCCCTGGGGAGGATTTTCGGGGATCCAAGAGGGGATTTTGGGGTCCAAGAGGGATTTTTGGGGGTCCAAGAGGGGTTTTGGGGCTCCTGGAGGGATTTTTGGGGTCTCTGGGGAGTTTTTAGGGGTTCCAGGGGGGGATTTGGGGGTTCCTGGGGGGATTTTTGGGGCCCAAGTGGGGATTTTTGGGGGTTTCAGGGGGGATTTTGGGGTCCAAGGGCACATTTTGGGGGTTCAAGGGGGGAGTTTTGGGGTCCCTGGGGGGGGATTTTGGGGGTCCAAGGGGGGATTTTGGGGGTCCCGGGGGGGGGGTTGAGAGTTACTGGGAGGGCACTGGGTGGTTACTGGGAGCACTGGGAGGGCACTGGGGGGTTACTGGGAGGGCACTGGGGGGTTACTGGGAGCACTGGGAGGGCACTGGGGGGTTACTGGGCAGTTACTCGTAGGTCACTGGGAGCACTGGGAGGTTACTGGGAGGGCACTGGGCAGTTACTGGGAGCACTGGGGGGTTACGGGGCAGTTACTGGGAGCACTGGGAGGGCACTGGAGGATTACTGGGAGGGCACTGGGGGGTCACTGGGAGCACTGGGGGAGCACTGGGAGGGCACTGGGGGGTTAATGGGAGGTCACTGGGGGGTTACTGGGAGGTCACTGGGCAGTTACTGGGAGCACTGGGAGGAACTTGGGGTCTCTCCTCAATCCCTGCCCCCCCACAGACCACGCCCCCTCATCTGCAAACACCTTTATTGACCAATCAGAGCTCCCCTTCCCCTCTCATGGGCGGGGCTCCATTGGCCCCTCCCCTTCTCCCAGTGTGAACATTTATTGACCAATCACAGTTCCCCTTTCCCCCC
>NW_020925959.1:0-5006 GCF_003984885.1 Neopelma chrysocephalum
ATCCTGCGTGCCTAGGACACCCAACACGTGTTGTAATTTTTCCTTTTCGTTTTATTCCTTTTGTTTTGCAAACTTTTGCCGTCTTTCTAAATTCAATAAATGAGATTTTTCTCGCAATTTGGGGGCTCGTCCGTGATAACTGCCCGCCGACCACAGCTGGGGGTGCCAAGACCCCCTGGAAAGCGCGCTCCGCCCTGATTTTGGCGGCCCAGGAGGCTTTGTACCCTCGCCGGAGTCGGTCGCGGCAAAGACCCGGGATGAACGGCTGTAGAACAAAAGGAAGCGAAAGGAATCCCGGCCGGTATACAAATTAAAACTCTGGAGCCCTTAAAACTCTGTGCACGGAACCCGGTAAGGAAATAACAATCTTTAAATTCTACCGGGCGGGCTGGGTGAAATGTGTGTGTGTGTATATGTGTATGAATGTAAATGAAAGCGTCGGCGAGCGCGGGAGAGCGGAGGACCGGGGAGTACTCGGACCCCCGGAGCGGCACGGCGGGGTCGGCCCGGGCCCGGGGCCGGAGCCAAGCGGCGGGCAGTAGAGCCAGGCGGCTGCTGCGAGCGCAGCGGGGCGGGAACCGGCGGAGCGGCCGGGGCCCGTGAGCGAGCGGCGCCGGGCGGCGAAGTGCTCTGGGCAGAGGCGGAGCAGAGCTGAGCGGCGGCACGCTCGAGCGGCGAGCGGCGGCAGCGCGCCGTGGGTGTCCCGGAGCGACGCGGCGGGATCGGCCCAGGGGCCAGGAGCGAGAGGCGCTGAGCAGCGGCCCGGGGCCGGCCCGGGGCCGGGAGCCGCGCGGGGGAGAAGGCGGAACCGAGTCGGCCCCGTGGCTGGAGACGGGCTAATCTCAGGCGGGCGGCGCAGCGGCAGCGGTTGGCACGGCGCTCGCGGGAGCTTTAGAGTACGGTAGCGCGTGTGTAAGGGAGGCGACGCCAGCCAGGAGTCTGGCGGTGTGTGCGAACGCGTAAAGTGCCGGCCAAGGGCCCGCCGGTACACTAAAGCGAAAGGTGGCGCTGGACGGGGATCCGGCAGCACCACCAGCCGGGGGGCCGGCGGCGCCAGACGGAAATACACGGCTCCTGTGGGGCGGGGGTTCCCGCAGCCTAACTGATCAGGGGCCGGTGCCGAGGGAGCGAGCGGCGCCGGGCGGCGAAGTGCCCCGGGCAGCGGCGGAGCAGGGCGAACCGGCGGCCGTAGGAGCCGCGAAGCAGTGCCGAGATTACATAGTACCGAGAGCGGAGTGGCCACCGAAAATGGCGGTGGTCACGTGGCGCGATGCCGCGCGGAACAGAAAGAGTCTCGGTCTGGGAGCACGGGCGGGGGCAGGTCGGCCCCATAGCGGGAGGCGGGGGGACACAGCCCTGCCGGAGCGGCGGGGGCAGTTCCTGACCGGAGAGGCGGCGGAGCCGCCGCCAAACTGGCCCCGCTGGTGCTAGGGGTAGTGGCGGCGGTCGCGGCCGCTTCCGCCGATGCGACGTGAGCTGCGGGTGGCCCGGAATGCCCGCGGCGCTGGCTGGCACGAACTGCAAGCGGCACGGGCTGCGAGCGGGGCAGCTCTGGCAGACCACAGCGGCTCCGCTGACCGCAGCGCGCGGGGAGCCGGCGCCGCGGGGCGGGGAGGCAGCGCAGAGGGGCGGTACCACAAGCGGCCGAGATAGAAAAAGCCGGAACGAGCTGTTCCCAAGGCAAGGGGCCGGTGGCGTGCCCCGGCGGGGAGCCAGCCCTGCTGGCTGCAGCGCAGGTGGGCGCCGCGGGGGCAGTGCCAAGGGGTGGTGCCTGGAGGCGGTGCCGGAATTCTAGTTCGGCTCTGGGGGCAGAAAACCCCGCAGAAAAACTTTGACAAATGTAGAAGCTAAGCAATCAACAAGCGTAAGAAGTTTGACAAGAACAGCCCTGTCTGTGTCTATAGACTAAGCAGCGAGAAACTAGAGAGCGTTTGCAGGGGGAGCCCTGGAGGTCCTGGTCTACGACAAGTAAAGGAAGAGTCCACAGTGCCTTAGCAACCAAGAGAGACATCAGTGTCCTGTGATTGAGTTAACCAGACCTGAGCCGTGTCTCAGGCCCTGGGGGTGGGGTGAACGTACTTGACGTGTGTTTAGCATGTGGTGTTGTATAGTTGGTGAACAATTTATTGATAGTAATAGCAGAGAATTTACTAGAATGCTTTGAGAAAGAGTCCATGGGAAGCATGTGAAGTGGGTAAGTTCAGAAATGCGGCGAGAACATCTTGCCAAAAAGACAATGAATTTTGGTGTGGGAGCTGTTGGGGGACCTGTTGATAGCAGAGATGGACTTAGCAAGTGGAGATCTGGTGGCAATAGTGCCTCAAAAGATGAACTGGGGGTCGAGGGTTTTTTTGTTTTTTTTTTTAAAAAGGAAAATTGAGTGTAAATCTCAAAGTGTGTATAAGCATGTTGGCTAGAGTGAAGTCTGCAAAAGTGAAAGAGATAATATGATGAGCAAAGTATCACCTGAATGCTTGGGGGCAAATGGTTTTAACAGCAAATTTGAAAGAAATATTGTGAGCGTGCCCACTAACTCTCATCTGAGTGAGAAGCCCAATGCAAGACGAGAGTAGTAGCTGGGGCAAACCTGTTCCAGTAAAAGTGACTGAAATTAATGTTTAGAACAAAAATAACAATTAATACCTTGTTGAAAAGTGTTAAAGAAATGCCTAAAGAAATATCTAAAACTTAATGTAACTTGAAAGTAAGTTCTTTTACAGTAACTAAGAAGCAACCAACCCTGAAAAATGACCTTCAGCAAAAGAAGCGGAGCTCCCAGCTCAAGAAATGAGCCATCGATACAAAGGTCAATAGTGTAAACGCAAACCAAACCGTAAGAGTGAAATACAAATCGTGTTGTTGTTTGTCTGTTAAAATAGACTTGCATCCTATACTAAAATGTATAGTATAAAAATCATTTCTCAGCAGTCAGTCAAACAGCAGCAGAGCCTTAGAGCCTGATCAGCCAACCTACAAAACCACCCGATAGAGCGACAGAGGGCAAGACCAGATTAGCCCCTGTACTTGCCACGAAGAAGATCCTTTTTCCCCTGCTATTGGTTGCATCCCAATAGGCATGGAGAGTGGAAGTATAAGCTATACTGGACCTCTGTTCGCCTTAATCACGTTCTAGGTTGGAGTCATTACTGCTGATAAATGCTGAGAATAATCATATAAATAATCTTACAATCACCTGTCAAAGTACTTTAACAAAAATTTTGTTTTTCAATCTGACAAAAAGATAGCAGAAAAGTGACCCTAGAAAAGAGCCCAAACACTCAAGAAATACTTCAAAGTAACTCACTAGTAGTAAATTGAGCCAACTGAAAAAGTAAACATTGAATTTCATAGTGCCTGAGGGAAGACTGTTGTTTACCGTGTTTAATCCAATGTTTTATAAGATTAAGTTCTAGTGCTGCATGAGAGATACAACGAACCTCTCGGCGGGGTGGTCCCGCAGAGGTCCCACAAGTAACCTCTCGGCGGGGTGGTCCCGCAGAGGTCCCCCACAACGCCACAAGGCACGGGCTGGAGAAGCAGTACAGCCCTAGGGTGGGGTGGTCCCGTGGCGTAGCTCCTAGAGGGGGCGAGATTTTTCCCGTAATTCAATTCCTACTCCCGATACGGGAGACACAGAGGGATATGAACTGTGTGAATGGTCTTTTGATTCCAAGAGTTTGGTGAGTGCAGAGTGTGTGAAATATACGTTTAGATGTTTGGTGTAATTGCTGTGAGAGAAGTTTTCTCACTGTCTTGAGTGCTGCGGAGAGAGTTTTCTTGTTTTGATACTAACTGTAATTAGCACTTATAAAGACCTTAGTGTCTAGGAAATAACATTACAAAAAGACATCATCTTACTGTAGAACAAAGTGAGATCTCTAGTTCATAGAAAAAAGTCACCAATAAAGAAATTAGTAAAATAAATACAAGCTGAGCTTGGAGAACAAGATATAAACACAAAAGATAGATTTACATTTCACAGTGGAATTAAAACATAATAATTGCAAATATATTACCTCTTTATATGAAGCATTGCGAACTAAATAATACAGTTATCACAAGAGAAAACTTATGTGGGCAAAGAATATAATAGCTCTCACCAACCATTAAAAAGAACATAGTAGAGGGCAAGACCAGATTGGCCTCTGTACCTGCCACAAAGAAGATCTTTTACCCTGCTATTGGCTGCAAACCAATAGGCAATGGGGAGTGGAGGCACATGTCATACTGGACCTCTGCTTACTATAATAGTATTACAACTGATAATTATTACAGTTGAGAGCGACTGTCCAAAATGTTACCACAATGCTTATTATAAAGAAGCTTTACATCAATTAGAATGAAGTGTTTGGAAAAATGGGAACCCCTTTTTCACAAGCAGTCAAAAATACCTCCTATACTTAACCGAATACACAGAATTCAGAGTTACTGCCCCACCAACAAACCCAAAGCAAAGCAGAAAAAGTCAAGTGAAGTTTTTCTTATTAGGAGCTATCTCTGAATTATTGTTTTCACCCTGCTTAATCCCATATTTTATGAGATTAATTTCTAGTGTTGTCCAAAGAATACAATGTACTACTATGCCAATGGATCCAAAGACCACTACAACCAGAAGCCTGAGAATCCAGAACATCATGATCTTGCGGCCAGCCCTCAAACAAACGAAAGCAATGGACAAAACACAAGATATAATAACCGAATAAGAACAAACCCAAAAAGCCTAAGGACAATCAATAAAAAAGCTTATAATAAAACCATGAATAAAAAGAAAAAGGAGGGCTTGTGAGAAATAAAGAATCGGTTTTATTACAAGCAAATGAATTTAACAAATCACTAACATAAGACTTTTCTTTACTAACCTATAAGGCGTATCGCGGAGTTGTAAGACACCGGATTCAGCCTGGAACCGGTGTCAGGGAAACATGCGAACGGGAATAGGGAACTGTAAATGAATATTGGTAAGGAAACCCCTTATACCACATGGCTGGTCCTGGAAGCTGCCATGC
>NW_020925960.1:0-1626 GCF_003984885.1 Neopelma chrysocephalum
CTTTCTTCTTTGAAATTCCTAGGCAAACATTCTTTGTATGAGGAAGATATCACAGAAATACAGAATGATTGAGGTTGGAAGGGAGCTCTGGGGGTCATCTGGTCTCCCCTGCTCAGGCAGGACTATCTGGAGCTGTTTGTCAAGGACCATGTTCAGGTGGCTTTTGAATACCTCCAGGGACAGTGGTTCCACCCCTGGAGATACTCAAGGGCTCTCTGAACACAATCAAATATGGACACAATTAAATCTCAAGGAGAATAAAGATAGTACTGTTAAAAGGTGTTGTACCAAAGAGTTCAGCTTAGAATCGTCCCCCGTTATTCTGGTATCTCTGGATCCCTCACTGGACAATTTGGTTTTTTCTGATTTTGGGATAATTCCAAATGCAAAGGTGCTGGTTTTAACAGAGAGCATTTTACTGTGGAGCACAATTTCTCTACAAAAGCTTTCGTTTGATCATATGAGCTGGGAGAGCTGCAGACTCTGCCCTCTTCTGTGGAATTAGCCACACTAACACAATCTTACTATTGGACTGTACCAAAGCTACTTATTGTGGGATTTCTTTTGGAAAATATTATATTCTCCTGGTTTTTTTGAACTCTATGTCATGCATTGCAACTGTAAAGTGAAAAGCCACTGCTCAGTGGGAGGCACTCAGGAGGCCTCTCATGAAATGAGTGGCTCAGGTCGATTAAACACTCACTGTCAAAGGTGTCAGTAAGAGCAGGTTTAATAGAAATTTGCAAAAGCTCAGCAAAGTCCAACAGCAATGATCACTCTATTTATTAAACATACAAAGGAACATCAAATTAGAATTAATTTAGAATGAATTATGCAGAGACTGGGGGGGCAAAAAAAAGGTAGAGTTGTTAGAGAGAGACCATCCCACTGAGTCACAAGGTGCAGAAAGGACCCCCTTGTTTTCTAAACTACCTCTCAGGGGAGGTGTGGATCGAACCAATCCTAGTCCCAGACTTGATCAACAGTTTATGCAAAGGATTATAACAGCACTCAGTCATTGACCTTTCCCTCCTGTCCGCCTGATTGCACCATTTTTCTCTAAGGGAGTGTTCTTAAAAGTTAAATCTGCCTGAGAGATTGGGAAAAGGTGCAGAGTGTAAGATGAAAACGTTCAGAGTGTCATCAGAAAATCAGGATAAAAATACCAGTGAGTGACTCCCCCTGATTTACATTATGATGGTAGGATGCACTAAACAAGCATTTTACTGGATGTGGATTTGCCAGGCAAATTTCACTTCTCTTCTGCACAGGGTGAGGGTCTTCCTGCAGGTGTCTGCAGGGTCTGAGGGACAACCTGACAAAGCTTAATGAAGCAGACCTTGCAATGTTCTCTGCAGAGCCTGTCTTGAAGCCAGCAGTAACTCAGCCAGTATGAGACAAGCCTTATTTCTCCTCCAGGATGTGGTGAACTTGTTTTTCCAAACAAGGGGAGGGTTAATCTTGCAGGGTGCAATTGAGTCAGAAATGTTGGCCACAGCATCCTGCCCGTTGCTTGTGAGAAAAAGGTGAGCTGGGGCATGTGTGTGGTGGGGTCTATTAGTTCATAACCAAGTTGCTGTGGAAACTATCACCCCATCAAACCTCCACATATTATTTCCTGTTGGC
>NW_020925961.1:0-4849 GCF_003984885.1 Neopelma chrysocephalum
GGAGAATCATGAGATTCCCGGCAGCCCGGCGGCGCGGGGGCGGTGGGGACAGCGGGGACAGCACGCACTCGCCCACGGGCAGGGACACGTCTGTCCCCAGCCAGGGGACACCAAATCCCCCGGGGGGGGGCAGCTCCCCTCTTTCACCCCTGGGGAGATAATTGCTAATTGCTGCCTTAACGAGCTCCCGGGCCCCTCCTGGGGCTGGATTCCGTTCCCAGAGCTCCGGGAGGGGAAACTGAGGCAGGGGGAGCAGGGCTGAGCTGAGCTGGACGTGCCCCAGGGGGGCTCTGGGGTTGGGGGGAGTCACACTCGCCATCCCTGGAGGAACCGGGGGGGCCCAGGCCTCACCCCCGCTGGGAGGTGTGGGGTGCCCCAAGGAGCAGAGACACCCCCACACACACAAGGCTCCCCAAAATCTCAGCGGGTGGCTGCACCCACAGCCGGGACAGCACCAGCCGTGCCATGGGATGCTACGGGTGGGGGAATCCCGGGTGGGGAATCCCCGCTGTGGGAATCCCACAGCCCCCCCTCTGCCTGCACAGATGGGGGGGTCCGGGCACCCCATCTTCGCCGTGGAGGTGCTGGGGCAAGGGGGGGGCACACGGGGTGGGGAGCGGGACCCCCGCGGCAGGTCCCACGGCGCGGGTGGGTGCCGCCGGCTGCGGGGCACAGCGTGACACGCACCTGCGCGCCTGGGGGGGCACGAACATCCCCCCCAAAGCACAGCAGCAGGGGGGGCACACACCCCCGAGACCCCCGGGACCCCCGGCCGGGTCGTGCACGGCGCTGCCCACCCGGGACCCCCCCCGCGCCCCATTGCCGGGGTCCCTCCCGGAGCTCGCCCGCCGCCCCCCCCGCGCCCCCCCTACCTGCGCCCAGCGCCCCGCGGAGCAGGAGGAGCAGGAGGAGACCCCCCCAGCGCATGGTGGGGGGCGGCGGCCCCGGTTGTGCTGGGGGTCGGGGGGGCTCAGCGCCCCGCCATGGGCCGGGACCCCCGGGAGCCGCGCACCGAGCGGAGCCGGAGAGGAGCCGGGCGGGGCCGGGGGCGGGGCCGGGGGTGGGAATAGGGTTGGGAAGGGTTGGGATGGGATGGGAAGGGATGGGGATGGAGGCGCCAGCGGGACCCCTGTGCTCCCGGGGGGCTCGGGAATATCCCCCCATCCCGGGCTGGGCCGGCGCCCCCCACTCCGCGGCGACATCTCCGGGTGCTGACACCCCCCTCACCACCACTTTTTATGGGGGCTGAGGGGGGCACAAAGGGGGTTCGGGGTCCCCGTCCCCACTGCGGGCACCCCGGGCTGCCAGGGGGGGGTTGCTCGGCTGAGCCCACCGGCCCCGCGGGGGGACGTGGCCCCCCCCGAGCCACAGGACCATTGCAGCCCCCCTGTTTCGGGGTCCAGCGCCTCATCGCCCCCACCCCTCGCACCACCACACCCCCCGAGTCTCCTCATCCACAGACCCGCAGGAGACGCGTCTCCGCAGCAGGAATGTTCGTGCCCTTCCAAGTCCTCCCGGATTTTCCCTTTGGAGCAAGAGCGGCAGATACTGGGGGCTTGGGGGGGCACAGGGAGGGGGAGCACAGGGTCAGGGGCACAAGGTGGGGGTCCCGCTGGCATCGCAGAGCCCCGGGAGCCCTCAAACGCTCCAGCCCCCCCCCCCCCACTCCCTTTCAGCCAAACTGGCTTCTGGCCACCCCATGATTTGGGCAGCATTTTGGGGGTCTCCGGCTGCACCTCAGCCCCTCACCCCTGGTGCCGGGGGGGGGTGGCTCAGCCCTGGGCGCCGGGGCAGGAGGAGGGTGCAGCCCCTCCACCTCCCCCCGAAGGGATGTGCCTGTGCCCAGGGCCTGGGGAGCGATGCTGACCCCCCCCAAAAAAAACCCTGCACCCCTCCCATGGACAATCCGGGGGGTGCGGGGGGCAATGTGGGGGTCCTGCGGCCCTGCAGCTGCTCGGAACCGAGGAGGCAAAGTGGGGGGAAGGGGAGGCAAAGCTTTTGTTGGGGGGTGCCTGAGAACTGGATCCTCCTCGTGCAAGACAAAGCACCGTCCCCAGCGGGGACACCCGGGGCCGGGGGCGCGGGGGGAGCAGGACGAGCCCTCCCTTCGCTGCCGGGGGGTTGGGGGGTGAGTAAAAGGGGTAAGAAAAAGAGGGGTGGGACATCCCCCGAGCGGGAGGAAGAAAAAAAACGAGGGGGCACCCGGATTTGAACCGGGGACCTCTTGATCTGCAGTCAAATGCTCTACCACTGAGCTATACCCCCGATGGGGAAGCGGCCGCGCCGGTGTCCATAGGAGTGTCCCCAGGGCTGGACACCCACCCACGGATACCCCCCACCCACGCACACAGCCCCAACGCACCCATACACCCGTCCCCCCCCGTCCCACCCGCCCCGCACACCCGCAGTGTCCCCGCACAGCGGGAGGATGGTGGAGGGGAGCGGGTCCAGCCCCCCCCAGATGTGCCCCCCACTCTCACCCCGAGTGGTCGTGGGGGGGACACGGCACCGTCAACCCCCCCCCCCACAGGCTTCCTCTGCAGAGAGCGGGACCCCCGGTGTTCACACAGCGTCCCCCCGCAGGGTTTTGGGGGTGCGGGGAACCCCCCCCCACCCAGACAGCCCAAGGCGGGGGTTTGGGGGAGCAGAGCGGCCGTGCGGGGTCCCCGTGGCGCTGGGGGGGATTATCCGGAGCCAGCGGGGGACGGATGGGGACAGCGGCCGTGATTGTGCCCGGCAGCGGGGTCAATATTTGCTCCCAAAGCCGCTGGGCAAACACGCGGGGCGGATCCTGGTGGCCCGTCCCGGACACTGGCTCGTCCTGGGACACCGGGAGAAAGGTTTGGGGTCACCCCGGTGCGAGCCCCGTGTCCCTGTGTCAGCCCCCAGCCTCGCCATCCCCTTTTGCACGGCCGGGGAAACTGAGGCACGAAGGGAATCACACCAAACCCAAGGGAGGGGGGGTCTCCACGTCCCTGGAGACCCCAGTGAACCCCACTCCCAGCGACCGCCCAGCTCCCGTCCCGTCCTCGCTGCCCTCGGGGACAAACCTCCCCCTGTAGTGATGCCACAGCCCCTCCCCGTGCCCCCGGGAACCGGGAATCACCCGGAGTGGATGGACCCAAAGTGTATTGGAGGTCCCGGCTGAGCCCCCCCGCGTGTTTGGGGACATGGAGGTGACACCGTCTGGGGGATGCGCTCGGGGGGGGCCGTGTCCCAGCGCCGGGCCGGGAGATAAGGGCGGGGTGGGCAAACACCACATTTGCAGGAGCGTTAGGGAAGGTGCGAATCCCGTCACCCCGGGATGGGGGGGATGGAGGATGGGGATGCACCGCAGGGGACACACAAACATGGGTCAGATGCCAACCGTGTGCCCACCGCTGCCCGTCCTGGGGGTCCCAGCCTTTGCCCACCCGCTTTATCCTGTTGCCTTCCCCTTGCCCCCACCAGGAAATGGGGGATAAACCAGGGAACTGCGGGGGTATCCAAGGGGCTGGGGGGGGGCACAGGGCACCCCAAACTGTACATACCACCCCCCTGAGCTATGGGGGGACACAGGGCACCCCAGCCTACACCCACTGTCACCCCGAGTTATGGGGGGATTTGAGGGGCTGGTGGGGACCCCAGGCTGCTCCCACCACCTCCCCAAGCCGTGGGGGGATCTGAGGGGCTGAGGGGAGGACCCCAAGACATGGGGTTACCCGAGGGGCTGGCGGAGACACGGGACACCCCAGGCTGCACCCACCGCCTCCCTGAGCTATGGGGGCACACAGGGCACCCCAAACTGCACATACGACCCCCCTGAGCTATGGGGGCATCCCAGGCTGCACCCACGGCTGGCGCCGGAGCCAGACTGCTCCGGGGGGGGCTGTTTGCTCTGGGGCTGATGCCACCCCCCGAGGGGAAGGCTGGCAATTATGTAAATCCCTTAACCCCTGATTGCCTCCTCCCGCCCCATTAGGTGGGCAAACAGTTTTAGCAGCGGGGGCCGAGATAGCCGGGGGCTACATAAACCCCTGGCCCCGGCCGAGCTGCCACCGCCGCCGCCAGCACCAGCACCAGCACCATGGTGACATCTCCGGCCATCCTCTGCCTCGTCGCCTGGCTCCTGCCCCCCGCCGCCGGGCACCTCTGGGCATGGATGTTCTCCCTGCCCCAGCACCCGCCGGATGCGGCCGCCCTGGGCAGAAACCCCGGCCCAGGGAGCGACACGGAGGAGGTGAGGGGTGCGGGACTCCCGGGGGAGGGGGTTCCTGGGGGGCAGGAGGGGGTGCAGGTACGGCAGGGTGGGAGACGGGCAGGGTGGGCACAGAGGTGGGAGGTGGGGTGGAAGTCGGGGTAGGAACAGGGCTGAGAGGTGAGTTTGAAGCAGGGTGGGCACAGAATTTGCAGCCAGAGTGGGCACAGGGGTGCGAGGTGCATTTAAACCCAGAGAGGGCACAGGGGTGGGCGCAGAGGTGGGCGGGGGACTCGGAGTAGCGTGGGCAGAGGGATGGGAAACGGGTTTGAAACGGGGTGGGCACAGGGGTGCAAGGTGCATTTAAACCCAGAGTGGGCACAGGGGCGGGCGGGGGGCTCAGAATAGCCTGGGCAGAGGGATGGGAAACGGGTTTGAAATGGGGTGGGCGCAGGGGTGCGAGATGCATTTAAACCCAGAGCGGGCACAGGGATGGGCGCAGAATTTGCAGCCAAGGGTGGGCACAGCGGCGGAAGGCGGGTTTTAGACCCGGGGCGAGCACAGGGATAGGGGCGCAAAATTTGCAGCCGGGGCTGGGAGATGGGGTGGAAGCCGGGGTGGGCACAGAATTCCCACCTGGTGCTGCGGTGATCCCACATCGCGTTCCCGGGG
>NW_020925961.1:4949-5480 GCF_003984885.1 Neopelma chrysocephalum
GGCGCGCGCGGGGAGGGGCGGGGCCGGCAGGGCGCGCGGGGGGCGCGGGCGGCGCCGGGCGCTCCAGTGGCGCAATCGGTCAGCGCGCGGTACTTATAGGGCGGTACGACGCGAGCGATGCCGAGGTTGTGAGTTCGAGCCTCACCTGGAGCAGCACTTTTAGGGCCCCCCCGCTCCGCCCACACGCCCGCGTTTTCTTTTCCCCAATAAAAACAAAAACAAACCCCTGGAGTCGCTGCGGGTGCGGGTTCCCTCGGGGATGGGGCTGCCCCGGGTGGCAGAGCGCAGTTGGGCTGCTCTCAGCTCTGGTCCCCCACAAAATCACCCCCACACACCCCCACGCCCAACCGTGCTTGGCAAGGTGTGAACAGATAGGTTTTTGCCCCGTTTTCGGGCTGTCGTGGGGTCGGGAATGGGGTTGGAGATGGGGTGAGGAGTGAGATCGGGAAAGGTCTCAAGGACAGGGTCAGGAAAGGGCTCAGGGATAGGGTCAGGAAAGGTCTCAAGGACAGGGTCAGGAAGGGGCTCAGG
>NW_020925962.1:0-2005 GCF_003984885.1 Neopelma chrysocephalum
TTCTTGAGCTGCTTCTTCTTGGTTTTCCTGCAGATGCCGTTGACTCCGGGCACAGGTTTGATGTCGCTCTTGCTGACGGGCGGCGGGTGCAGGATGGGTTTGGGGGCGCGGGTCAGGCACACGGGCAGCCCGGCGGCGCACATGAGGATCCCCGTCATCCCTGCGCCGGGGAAAGGGGCTGTCTGTCCGTCCGTCCGTCCTTCCCGCCGCCTGGCAGCGGCCCGGCCCCGTGCCCTGCCCGCGATGTCACCCGGCGGTGACACGCAGCCGGCGGCCGGACCGCCCTTACCTGCGAGGGCGGGATGGACGGGGCCGGTGCCGTTCAGGTTCTTGACTGGGAGGGCCGGGACCCTGCACGGAGAGGGGAGGGGAAGGGGCTCAGCCCGGCTGGCAGGGCTGGCACTGTGCCCTCCGCGCATGGCGTGTCCCCAGGGCAGCGTCCTCCTCACGGGACACAGGGCAGGGTGTCCCCTCACCAGCCCTGGGGGGGCTGCTGTCCATTCCCACGGGGCTGGCACTGTCCCCAGGGTAGTGCCCTCCCCGTGGGACACAGGGCAGGGTGTTCCCTTGCCATCTTAGGGAGCTGCTGTCCAATCCTACAGGACTGGCACTGTCCCCAGGGTAGTGCCCTCCCCGTGGGACACCGGGCACAACGTCCCCTTACCAACTAGAGGGGCTGCTGTCCTATCCCACAGGGCTGGCACTGTCCCCAGCTCCACATGGGACACAGGGCAAGGTGTCCCCTTGCCAGCTTGGGGGACTCCTGTCCCATCCCATGGGGCTGGCACTGTCCCCAGGCAGTGTCCTGCCCATGGGACACAGGGTAGGGTGTCCTGTCCCACGGGGTTGTCACCCAGTGCCACCTGTCCATCCCTGGGCACCCGGTGGCACTGGGGACATCACATCATCCTTGACCCGGGGTGGAGCTTCATCGGGGTGTCCCAATGGTGACATCCAGTGTCCCACATCACCACGGGAATGGGGTGTCCATGGGGGGTGGGATGGAGGGACGGAAGGGAAGGAAGGGAAGAAAAGAAGGAAGGCAGGGAGAGAAGAAAGGAGGAAGAGAGGGAGGGAGGAAGGGAGGAAGGAAGGAAGGAAGGAAGGAAGGAAGGAAGGAAGGAAGGAAGGAAGGAAGGAAAGGAAGGAAGGAAGGAAAGGAAGGAAGGAAAGGAAGGAAGGACTGGGGCAGGCACTGGGATGAAGGATAAGGAGCAAAGCCCAGCAGAGCCCTGTGCCCAAGTGCTCCTGCCCTGGGGGGCGGGAAAAGCCCCCACCAGTGGCTTCATCCCCCTCCCTGCCCCCAAAGCCCCCCTACCCCTGCCATGGCAGTGATGAGTTCGGCAGTGCTCAGCCTCACAGGAACCGCGGCTGGGGGCGTTTTCCCTCACATTCCCAAAGCTCCTTCACTCCCACCAAGGCCGGCGGCTCAGCCCTCACCAGGGCGTTCCTGGTCCCCTCTTACCTGTCCATGGGGGCGCGTGGGATGGGACCTGTGTGCCGGGACAGGGACAGGGACAGGGACAGGGACAGGACAGGGACAGGGATGGCTCAACCCAGCACGCGGCACGTGGGGGCCAAAGCAGAGGGGAAGGAAACGTACCAGGGGGCTGCTCAGTGACCCCACCTGACCCCCAGCCCCCCCCCCCAGCTCGGTGCCAAGGACCCTGAAGGGACATCAGGACAATCCCCTGAGGGGTACAGCCGTGGGGACTCGGGTGCCAAGACAAGGACCCCTCCCAGGACACCCCACCGAGGTCTGCTCACCCACCCCCTGCCCTCCGTGAGTCATTCCCACATGGACACGGGGGCTGTGCTCCCTGCCCAGGGACCTGCTCGGTGGCATCGTGCCACCGGCTGTGTCACACAGCTGTGTCTGGCCACTGGCGACACAATTCCTCCGGGGAACAGGCACCCCACGTCCTCTGCCTGCCATGGAGAGCGTGGCATGGCACGGCACGGCATGGCATGGCACGGATCACCACACCCCCTCCGCAGCGATCCC
>NW_020925962.1:2015-7932 GCF_003984885.1 Neopelma chrysocephalum
CGCGCCCCCCGCCCCCGCCGCCGGCCCCGGCGGCCACAGGGCCCCCCCGGCGAAGGTGCTGCTCTGCCGGACGGCGCCGGGGTAGAGTTTGCGGCGCTGCGATGCCAGGATGGCGTTGGAGGCGGCGCGGGTGCTGTTGACCAGCAGGCACTGCGGGCACGAGCAGGGGGTCCCCGTGCTGGCGCCCACCGGCCACGACTGGGATTTGGGGATGGAGCCCATGGTGAGGGGATAGGCCAGGTCCATGCGGCGCCGGAGCCGCCGCTTGCGCTGCGTTTGCCGGTTCATTTGGGACATGCTGCTGAAGTAGATGAGGTAGCAGAAGCCCAGGGAGGAGAGGTCCAGCCAGGGGTGCTGCTTCTCGTAGGCGTTCTGGATGGTGATGCAGATGTCCATGTCGTAGGGAGTCCAGGAGTTGTTGTCGTTCTCCCATTCCCACACGATTCCCTTGCCCGGAGCTGAGGAGGGGTCGTAGAAGTTCCTCCGCACGGGCCGCATGGTCCCTGGGGAGACAGCGGGGGTGGCACGGCGGGGTCCGGCGCCCCGAGGTGCCAGCAGAGGGACCCACACTCACACGGACACGCCTGCGCCCAGTTCCCAATCCGGCATTCCGCGGGGATTGGGATGCAGAGGCACTTCGGGGTGAAGCAGCCGCTCCCCCCTCCACAAAGGGGTGCGGGGGGGGGGAGGACCTGCACACCCCATCAGGCTGTGCTTCCCTAAGGATGTATCCAACCCACAGCCCACCGCTGGCGGTGGTGATCTGGCCACCGGCTGCTCTGCCAGCCCTCGGGTGCCCTGGGAAGGGCGATGCTGCCCGGCTCCAGCGCTCCTTCCCATCCTTTTTCCATCCCTCCTGTCCAGAGCCACCTCCAGCCTCCCCGGCCGGGGTCCCGCGGCCATCCCGGGGCAGGGGAAGCATTTCCCGGTCAGGAGAGGTTTCCTGACAGCTGCCGGCGCCGGCAGTCACACGGCCAGGCATTGTCCCCAAATCCCGGCCCCCGCCGCCGCTTTGGGACCGGGCTGGATGTTCCGGCCCCCTCCGAAGCTCTGCGGGGGGAGGAGGCAGCGCAGCCCCCTCCTCAAGCGCCCCCCTGGCACGGGGCCTCTCCATCCCCTCGCCGACACCGTTTGCCCAGCTCGATTAAAGGCACTAATTAGCGGTCATTAATCATCGGCCGCATCAGGCGGCAGCGCCAGGCCCAGCTGCCGCCTTGTGCTGAGGCAGCTCCGCCGGGGCCGCGGGAGGGAGGCGGGGGGGCTGCCCGGGCCTGCTGCCTGCTCCTGCCTGCACCCCAAACCCCACTGCCTGATCCTGCCTGCATCCTAAACCCCACTGCCTGATCCTACCTGCACCCCAAACCCCACTGCCTCTCCTGCCTGCACCCCAAACCCCACTGCCTCTCCTGCCTGCGCTTCAAACCTCACTGTCTGCTCCTGCCTGCACCCCAAACCCCACTGACTGCTCCTGTCCACATCCCAAATCCCACTGCCCGCTCCTGCCTGCACCCTAAACCCCACTGCCTGATCCTGCCTGCATCCTAAACCCCACTGCCTGCTCCTGTCCACATCCCACTGCCCACCCACATCCAATCCCACTGTCCACTCATCCAATTCCACCACCCACTCACATCCAATCCCACTGTTCACTCATCCAATCCCACTGCCACTCCCATCCACACTGTGCTCACGTCCATGTCCTGTATCCCGCCTGAGTTCCCATCCCTGCCAGCTTCCTTCCCCCATCCATGGCCCTCATCCTGCTGCTCACTCACATACACATCCCATATCCATTGCTCCTTGCAACTGTATCCCATATCCCCCTGTCTGCTCACAACCCTATCCCAAATCCTCCTGTCCCTCACATCCCAAATCCCATATCCCCCTATCCCTCACATCCCCATCCCAAACCCCACACCCCGCAGCCCTCCATATCCTAAATCCCACATCCCCCAGCCCCTCACATCCCCATCCCAGAGAGGTTGTGGGAGGATTCCCCATCCCAAGCCCGTGGGCACACTCAGCTTCGTGTCCCCAAGGGCCACCAGCTGTCCCCAGCCCCCCCAGCCCCTGCCCACCCCCCAGCCTTGCAGGAGCCCCAGGACCGAGCCAGTGTCCCCAGGGCCACCGGGAGGGGACACGTGTCCCCGCTCTCGGAACGGGGTCACCTCGTTTCACTCCATCACTGGGTTTCTCCCTCCCCGGGGGGTTTGAGGTGGGCCAAGGAGCCCCCTGCCCACTTTCCCCATGTCCCCATGTCACAGCAGGCACCCTCAGACCAGGGGACCCTCGTGGCCCCAAGCACCACAAGGCACGTGACAGCCTCCAACCCCTGGGCCTCCCCCACGGGAAGAGATGATGGATAGAGATGGATACGGGGATGGGGCACATGGAGACCGTGATGCTGAGGGCAATGGCCCTGTCCCCTCCCGTGCCAACCCTGGGCACAGCAGGGCCCCTCTCCCAGCACCCCTGTCCCCAAGCCCTGCTGGCACAGGGACTGTGGTACCGGGGACATCCTGGGAATGCTCCCAGCAGAGACGTCACCCCAAACCCGGCCGTGGCCCCACCTCGGGCACGCATTCCCAGGGATGTCCCAGCACTGCGGCCATGGGATGCTGTCAGAGGATGGGCCCTGGCCAAGGCTGGCAGGAGGTGGCATGGGGACAGCCAGGGTGTCCCGGTGGCTCCCGCAGCTCTGCGTCAGTGCGGGCACCGGCACGACCCGCGGGGTCTGCGCTGACTCAGGGCTGCCGGTGCCAAGCTGCCCTTTGCCAAGTCCGTGACCAGCTGGAGACCAATTCCAAGCCAGGCTGGATGGCAGAGGCAGGGGGCAGGGCCCTGGCTTCGTCCCCATCTCAGTCCCCAGCCAGTGGCAGGAGCCACGTCCTCGTTTGGGGTCATTTGGCATCACTGGTGACGGTGACAGCCAGGCTGAGGTGGCACAGCCAGGGGGGTCCCGCTCTGGGGTGTCCCAAGACCAGTCTAGCGGGAGCTGGGGGTGTCACCCCATGTGTGGCAGGTCCCTGCCTGCTCTGCCTGGCCTGCAGCCGGATCCTGCCCTTGGCAGGGATGCAGGGATGGGCAGGGAAGCACCCAGAATGGCACATCCCCCGTGGCACAGCCGGCACACGCCGGTTTAATGGGTCACACCGTGACGGGCACACATTTAACGGGGTCTGGGCTTGGTCCCAGTGTGGGACCAGCTCTGATTTCCCACAGGATCCGTGGCCTGGATGTGCTGCTGCAGCACCAACCGGCACAGCTGCGCATCTGCAACCAGCCCAGTGCCCACCACAGCTCCCAGTGCCTAAACTGGGGCCTGCCCAGTCCCGGGGGGATCCCATACGGAGCAGCTTTGAGGGGAAGATGAGTGGACAGTGGGATAATGGGACACACCACCCACCACAGCAGCCCCAGTGGGGAGAGGGGATGGAGGGATGTGGGGACAGATCCCTCCAGGGTGTAGGTCCAGAGTGGAGAGGGAAAGGAAAGGGCAGGAAGAGCCTGGAGAGGTCCATGGGGGGACCAGAGCCCAGCAGGGCGAGGGGAGGAGAGAGGGAACGGGAGGGACAGATGGATGGACAGATGGAGGGAGGAATGGAGGGATGGAGGGAGGGGGGGATGGAGGGATGGAGGGATGCAGGAATGAAGCAACAGACAAGTAAGCAGAGATACACAGGGAGGGAAGGAAGGATGAGGCAGCGGCTGGCTGGATGGGTGGATGGATGGATGGATGGATGGAATGACAGACAAGCAGTGACAGATTCATGGAGAAATGGACAGCTGAACAGACAGATGAATGGAACAACAGACAGATACACACAGGGAGAGATGAAAGGACGGAGAGATGTAAGGAAGGATGGAAGGATGGAGGGATGAATGGATGGAAGAATGGATGGACGGAAGAATGGATGGAAGCATGGAGGAATGGAATGATGTAAGGAGGGAGAGAGGGGGGTACAAGTGGAGGGAGGGATGTACAAGTGGATGGAAGGACAAAGAGATGGAAGGAGGGAGGGAGAGAGGGAATGATGGATGGATGGATGGAAGGATGAAGGGATAGAAAGATGGAGAGATGGAAGGATGGAGGAATGGAAGGATGGAGGGATAGAAAGATGGAGAGATGGAAGGATGGAGGGATGGAAAGATGGAGGGATGGAAGGATAGAGGGATGGAAGGATAGAGGGATGGAAGGATGGAAGGATGGATGGATGGATGGATGGAAGGATGGATGGATGGAAGGATGGAGGGATGGAAGGATGGAGGGATGGAAGGATGGAGGGATGGAGGGATGGAAGGATGGAAGGATGGAGGGATGGAAGGACAGAGGGATGGAAGGATGGCTGCGTGACTCGGTGGCTGGATGTCCCTGGCTCAGTGCCAGCCCCTTACCCGTGTCCTGCCGGAACTGGTGCATGGACTGGAGGTCGATGACGTAGGGGGCCAGCTGGACATCGACCTGGCCCAGCACCACGGACCCGCGGGCGTCCTCCTTCAGCACGTTCTCGATGTGGTGGCACACGGCGGCCGAGTAGGGCCTCCAGCGCCCGTGCTCGTTCAGCCACTCCCACACCACCACGCGGGCCAGGTTCTGCGGGGGGAAGCCCAGGCCCCCCGAGGGCAGCATGGCTCCCGAGCCCTGCCGGGCCATGCCGGGGACGCGGCGGCTCGGCCCCGCTGCCCGGCCTGGCGCGGGGGCCGGGGGGTCACCCGGAGCCCCCCCAAGCCCTGCCGCGGGGCTCAGCGGAGGCGGGCGCTGCCAGCCAGGTCCCCGAGGTCCCCGAGCCGCCCGGTGCCGCTCCCCCGGGGCCGCCGCGCGGGGCCGGGGCCATCCATCACCCGGCGCGTCTTCCTCGGCTCTTCCTCCTCCCCGCGGCGCTGGCAGGGCTCAGGCTCCGAAAAGCCTCACCAGGACCTCACGGACTGCGTCGGCTCGAGGGTGGTGGCGGCTGCGGACGGCGGTGGGGACACGCGGCCACGGTGCTGTCCCCGAGACCAGACACCCACTCCTCCTCTTCCACCTCGTGCCCGGCCCACGTCCTCGGCGGCTCCACGGCTGCTCCCGCCGCCCGGTGAAGGAGGGGGGTGTCACCTGCAAAACAGGGCCACAGGCGGGTCACCCCGGGTACCGCCAGCCGGGTGGCAGCTGGGGGACCGTCCCCGTCGCCCCCGGAGCCGGCGGGCAGCGAGGCCGCGGTGCCCGCAGCCCTGGCAGCACGGGCTGGTTGCCAGCCCCGGCCGGCTGCTGGCCTCCAGCACCACAGCGGGGACGAGGGGGACGGGGGGGACAGGCCACCCCGCTGGCGGCCCTGGGGGGCTGCCGGGGGTCTCATGAGCCCGGGAAGCCCCATCGCTCCCTGCCCCGGGTGCCGGGGAGCCCGCGGGGCCCGGCTCCCGCTCCAGCCGCCGCTGATTTATGATCTGCACTGCAGGCATCGGGCTGGGGGTGATCCCGGCCCCCCGCTCCCCCCCAGGCCCGCGCCCACCCACGGCAGCCCCCAGCCCCGCGGGGGCGGGCCGGGGGCCCAGGGAAGGGGAGCATCGCTGCACAAACAGCCGTCAGACAGACGGAGGGACACGGCCGAGCACACACAGACACACTGACACGGAGAGACACGGGCACACGCGCTGGCACACGCACAGCCGGGGACACGGACAGACAGCGGGACGAGGCGGGCGGACGGACAGACACGGGGACCCGCGGCAGCAAAACAGCCCCCCCCCTTGGATATACACGCACACGGCCACACGCTCCGACACGGGTGTGCTCACACGCACCCGCACACGCGTGTACTCCTCACCCAGCGCCCGCCGTGACCCCGAGCACCGGGGAGCCGGGGGGACCCTCAGCCCAACCCCGGGCCCCCCCGCGGCCGGGCTGTGGGGCCGAGCCCCCAGGCCAGTAGCCCCCCCC
>NW_020925963.1:0-3778 GCF_003984885.1 Neopelma chrysocephalum
ACTTATCCACGTCATCACTGGGGGGCCGTGGTTTAGGGAGGAAAAAAACAGGTGCCCTACTGGAAGTGTGCCATTTTGCCTCCCTCTGGGAAGTCGTCGGCATCTGCCCCTGCGGCCCCAGCCCCCACTGCCCCTCCCGTCCCCCTCCCATTTTTCCCCGGAACGCAACTACAGGACATGGTGCTGAAAGGACAGCGGCGAAATACAAATCGACGTGTTGAATGGCAGCTTTTGTGGGGTTTGTTTGTCATCGGTTTTTGTTATTTCAGGCAGGGGGGTGACAAATGCTAATGGCCATCTTGCCTTTGTTCCCGTCGGCCACGTGGGCGACACCCTGTATTGCCTTTATCTGGGGAAGCCACGTGGACGCGTCCTACGTTTAGCGTCTACCATCTTGGTTTTTTTTGGGTGGTGAACATCTCTTTTTGGGTAAAACACCTTCTCTTTTCGTATACTTTTGCTATTAATTCTGCTGCTGTTATTGTGTATGTCTTATTCCATTGCTTTGTGCTTTCAGTAAATTATCATCTCAACCTGTAGTCTCAGCTTTTGTCCTTTCAGTAAATTATCATCTCAACCTGTAGTCTCAGCTTTTGTCCCTCCCTTACCAGAAGGGCAGGGGAAGGGGCGTGGCTTATTTGGAGTTTAATTTCCAGCTGGTGTTAAAACAAACACACCCTCCCTCACCTTCCCTTGCCTTGCCCCCTCCCTTGCCTTGCTTTGCCTACCCATCACTTGCCGCTGTGCTCAACCGGGCATGTGGCTCGGCAGGGGAAGGGGCAGGCAGGGGTGGGGGTCTGCCTCCTCGCCTCTCTGTCCCTCGGGTGTCTGCGTCGGGGCCAGCGCTCTGCTCTCCTCCCCTCCCCACCACTCCTTCCTCGGGATTGTGGCTCGGGGCGGGGCACTCTCCCCTCCAACCCTCACCAATTCCCCTCTCTTCAAGTCCCTCTATCTCGGAATGTTGCTCTGGGGAGGGCGCTCTGCTCTCCTTTCCTCCCGCCCTCAACACATTCAAGCCAATCAGAGCGCTCTTTGCTTATGACTCATCAGTTGCCAGGCGGACTAGCAGAACCCAGCCCCCATACTAAACCAATCAAAATGCGCTTCGCTCATGACTCCTCAGTTACTAGGCGGAGCAGTGCCCAGTACACCCACGCATCTCGGCCAATCAGAGCGCGCCCTGATGACGTCTCCTCAGTTGCCGGCCCGCCCAGCAGCACGGACGAGCGTCTCGCGCGGCTGCGACCCCAACCTTGAGCCCAGCCGCCCCCCCGGAAAGGGCTTTGTGGAGATCGCCCAGGCCAAGATCCCCCAATGCTGTCCCGAGGGTCGCGGCTGTGGCAAGTGCCGAGTGTTGCCAGTCAGAGTCGGGGGGGGGCTGTAGCTTCCCGGAGTTCCGGGGGTTTTGTGGGCGGTGTCCCAGGAAGAGCCGGGACTTGCGGGGTGGGGTCAAAAGTATAACTTTTATTGGAAGGAGGTAAATGCTGCCAGTGACACCCCCCCCCTACAGTGACCCTGGCATCGGGGGGGGGGGGCCCAGTGGTCAGGAGGGTTCAGGGGGAATCAGGTCGAGTCAGGTGTGATTAGTAAGGGTCAGGTGGGTAGGGATGGGGTCACGCAGGGTTCGGGATGGGTCAGAAGGGGTTGGGTAGAGTCACAGCCGGGGTCATGGCCGGGGTCAAGGTGAGGCCAAGGGCTGGCAAGGGTCAGACCAGGCTCACAGCCAGGCCAGGGAGGGATCAGGGGTCAGGTGGGGTCAGTAAAGGGGTCGAGGTCAACCAGTTCAGGCGGTGTCACATACGGGTCAGGTGTGTTCCGGAAGGGTCAGAAAGGGTCGGGTGAGTCACAGAGTGTTCAGGAAGTCACGCAGGGGCCAGGCCAGGGTTATGGTGAGCCCGAGGGCTGGCAAGGCACCATGCGCAGACGAAAGGGGGGGCAGCGCAGCACGGTTCCTGGTGACACCCCAAGTCCCGGCAGTCCCCCCGGGCCCGGCTCCAGCCGGAACTCCCGCAGGATCAGCCCCAGGAACACGAAGAGCTCGGCCCGCGCCAGCGCCTCTCCCGGGCACGATCGCGCCCCGCAGCCAAACGGCAGCAGCGACCGCCAGGGAGCGCCCGGGGACAGGAACCGCTCTGGGGGGGGCGGGGGACAGGTTTGGGGGGGAATCCTCGGGGATGGGGGGACACACAGGTTTGGGGGGGAGGCCGGGAGGATGGGAGGATCCACGAGTTTGGGGTGGACCCACAGATCCGGAAGGAACCCCGGGGTTCAGGACAAGGGTACAGGGTTTTGGAGGATGACCCAAGGGGGTCAGGGGAGACCCACGTTTGGGGAGGGGTCAGACACCTGAGGGAAGTCCCGGGGGCTCGGGGAGAACCAGGAGGACCCACAGGTTTTGGAGAGTACCCAGATGTATGGGGAGAACCTAGGGGGATGGAAGACCCACGTTTGCAGGAGGCCCTAGGTTTTTGGACTGGACCCAGGGGTCTGGGGGGACCCAGGGGATAAGGGGACTGGGAGGGGATAGGGGTTCAGGGGTAGAACCCCATGGTTTTGGGAGGGCCCCAGGGGTGCAGGGGTACCCACGTACCAGGCAGGAAGGCCTCGGGTTGCTGCCAGATGACAGGGTCCTGCTGGGCTGCCAGCAGGTTGGGGACCAGGATGGTGCCAGCCACTATGGGGAGCCCTCCGAGACTGGGGGGGACAGGGGGTCACTGAGATGGACTGGGGTCTGCTGTGGGCTTTGCTGAGGGCTACTGAGAGCTACTGGGGCCATACTGGGACCTGCTGGTGCCATAGTGGAACCTACTGAGGCCACACAGGGACCTGCTGGGGCTATGCTGGGGCTCTCTGGGGTCTTCTGGGATCTACTGGATGTCTACAGGGTCCATACCGGAATCTGCTAGGGGCTGCTGGGAGCTACTGAGTGTCTATTGGGGTCTACTGGGGTCATACAGGGTCCTGCTGGGGCCATACTGGGGTTCTTTGGGGTCTACTGGTACTCTTTGGGGGTTACTGGATGCTTATTGAGGTCTAATGGGGCCACACTCAGACTTACTGGAGCCTTAGTGGGACCTCCTGCTGGAATCTTCTGGGCTCTGATGGGGACTACTGGGATCTACTGGGTGTCTCTTAGGGTCTACTGCAGTCTGCTGGGACCAGTTGGGGCCTACTGGGACATCCTGGGGTCATACTGGGGCCTACTGGGGGTCTACTGGGGCCGTACTGAGACCTGATGGGTCTTACTAGAATTTATTGGGGTCTACTGGGCAGCACTGGGGTCTGCTGGGATTTACTAGGTTCTGCTGGGGCCTGCTGGGTTCTACTGGGATTTGCTGGGTTCTCCTGGACTCTACTGGTGATGCTGAGTGGCCCCTATTGGTATGTAGTGATTCCTCCCGGTTCCCCCTCATCCATACTGGTCCTGACTGGGTTCTCCTGGGCCCTACTGAGACTTACTGGGACCTACTGAGGCCTACTGGGCCCTACAAGGACTTACTGAGCCATATTGGTCTATTGGCATCTACTGGGGTTTACTGGGGCCCTGCTGAGAGTAACCGGGACCTGATGGGTCTGTTTGGGTCTACTGGGGCCATACTGGGACCTAATGGGTCTTACTGGGCTCTGCTGTGGTCTAGTGGGTCCTACTGGGACTTACTGGGGTCTACTGGGCCCTACTGGGTTCTCCTGGACCCTACTGATGATGTCAAGTGGTCCCTACTTGTCTGTAGTGGTTCCTCCCAGCCACAACTCCCAAAGTGGTTCCTCCCAGCCCCCC
>NW_020925964.1:0-8197 GCF_003984885.1 Neopelma chrysocephalum
TGTGGTTAGTTTGGTGCTCCCACCCTGGTCTCCATCAGAGCAGCAGATGTTTCCCCAGGATTTTCCTCAGGAGAGGGGAGCACAGGAAGCCACACCATGAGTCCCTTCCTCGCCTCTCCAAATAAACCACATCCCTTGTGGGCATCTCTCCTGTCCTTCTGCCATCTGGCTGTGGCACAGACAACCTTCTCTTCCCCATTTCTCTTCCACATCCAACAGATTTCATCCCCCTTGCTGTCTGCGTCTCGTTGCATGTCACGGCCAAGAACATGGTTGTACCTCTCTGCTTACATCTAATTTCTGCCCAGAAAGACCCAGGTTTGTGCTGTGCCTGCGTGGCAGAGCTTCCAGCCTGGCTGGGTGGAAGTCTGTGCTTTGCTGAGGGCTCTGGAAGAGTTCAGGGGTGTCTGGGGAGCAACTCCTCTACTGCCTGGATGAGCAGTAGCTCTGCTCCTCTGACTGCTCTCCCCTGTCAAGCTGCCTGTGCTCCTCAGGGGACTTTCCTGGGCATGTCCCAGCATTTCTGGCTCTCCAGCCTCTGTGTGGAAGCATCTGATCCTGGTCCAGTTGCCTCCCTGGCAGCACAGCAGCCCTGGAGTTGGTCTGAGGCGGTGCCATGGCAAAGCTCAGAGCTCAGCTCGGGGCAGGTGAAGTGTCCATCACCTCAACCTCTGCTCTGGGGCTCCCCAGGGCTTTGCTGATCCAGGGGACACCTGGATCCTTGGGATGGGACACCTGAGAGCCTGGGCACCTTTTCAATGCCCACATGTGTCAGCTGAAGGTGTGTGCTGCTCTGAAGTAGCTTTATCCCTCGTTTTGGGAGTCCCTTGCCTGTAAACCCCCCTTTGGCAGGTGAGCCAGGCTGGATCAATCCCACCCCCCCACGGGTTTTGGGGCTCTTGGGGGCCAATTAAATGACACAGATAGTGCAGGTCCCTCCTGTCTTTGAAGGAACTGCCTTTGCAGTGACACCTCTGTCCTCTTGACACGCCTCTGGAATTAAATACTCGGGAAACTTTGGCTTTCCAGCCTGTTCTGTGGCCTGGATACCTTCACGTTCACTCCTGTGAATGTTGTGCTTCGGGGACTCCTGCCCTTGATGTCGTGATAAATGGATTAGTGGCTGCAGAGTGGCCCTGGGCTGCTCCTCCAGCCCCTCTGTTCCTCCTCAGGATGTGAATCCCAGGCAGAGGTTGAGTTTTCTCTTTGTTTCTCAGCTGGATTCTGTCACTTTGGTGCTGGGAGGGAGCGCTGGGAATGTGGAAGGTGGTGGCTGGGTGTGATTTATTTGACAGGCTGAGTTAAAGCACTTGCCCTGACCTGTGTCAAGGATTATAAAGTACCTTCTTTTTTACCAGGGAGTCCTTGAGCAACCTGTTTGTGCCTCGCTGCCTGGTGGTTGGGGCTTGCTGGGAATATCTCACCACCCCCCCTGGCCCCGACCCATTCACATCTCCCAGTGGGGAGGTTGTGCTGGTCCCAGTGGGGAGGGCAAGGCCCAGGACAGGTTCACTCCTGCTCAGTTAATCTGAGACAAACAGGAGCAGAGGACACCCACAGGGTCTCCTGCATGGTGGGGGTCCTCCTTGCCTTGCAAGGCAAAAACCTGCTCTTACTTTTTGTCTTTTTTTTTTCTTTCTTTCTTTTTTTCTTTTATTTTTCTTTCTTTTAGTTTTCTTTCTTTTTTTTTTCTCTTTTTTTTTCCAATTTCCTTTTCCCAGCTCTCCAACAGGATAATTCCATGGGAAACTTTGTATGAGTGGTTCAACATACAGTTAGGATGTTTTTCCTAAGCACTTATTACCAAAAAACTAATAATTAACTTATAAAACACACCAAAGGCAGCCTGGGATAACCAGGATAGTGACCTGGAAAGGGCTGAATGACATTCCTGGCTTCTCCCAGGATGGGGGGAGGAATATTTTATTACCCACTCATGGAGCACCACGGGACAACCTCTGTGGGGCCTCACTGGTCCCCGGCTTGGGTCAGAGAATCCTGGAATTGTTTGGGTGGGAAGGGACCTTAAAGCCCATCCAGCCCCAGCCCTGCCATGGGCAGGGACACCTTCCGCCAGCCCAGGTTGCTCCAGCCTGGTCTTGGACACTTCCAGGGATCCAGGGGCAGCCACAGCTTCTCTGGGCAACCTGTGCCAGGGCCTCCCCACCCTCCCAGCCAGGAATTCCTTCCCAATATCCCATCTCTCCCTACCCTCTGGCACTGGGAAGCCATTCCCTGTGTCCTGTCCCTCCATCCCTTGTCCCCAGTCCCTCTCCAGCTCTCCTGGAGCCCCTTTAGACCCCGGAAGGTGTAGCAGGCTCAGGTGGACTCTGCTGTGGCAGGACAGTGCTGAGCTCAGGCTGGGACTGAGCTCACAGAGTTTCTATGGTTTCCCCTGTGGTGTTGGTCCCTGGAAGCCCACTATGGATGTCCTCACATGGCCAGTTTGGAATCATAGAATCCCAGAATCATTTAGGCTGGGAAAGCCCTCCCAGCCCATGGATCCACCCTGGGCCCCATCCCCACCTTGTCCCCCAGCCCAGAGCACTGAGTGCCACGGCCAGGCCTTCCTGGGACACCTCCAGGGATGGGCACTCCAAACCACCTCAAGAAACCTCCTTCCATTTCCAGTGGCTACTTCCACTTCCTAATAATTTTTACATCTTCCAACACTGTGACATGGCACCCATTTGTATATTTGCTTCTCACGTTTTTCCAAATTGGTTTTCTGGAAGTGATTTAGTAGAAAACTAAACTCTTTCCTGGAGATCTGTCACGTGCCTGTGTGACACAAGAACTCAGCTTGGCGAGCCTTGTCCTGCCTTGGTGGGACATCCCAAGGCCACGTGTGGATGTGGGACTTGGGTTAATGGTGACCTTTGCAGTGCTGGGTGATGGTTGGACTCCATGGTCCCCGAGGGCTTTTCCAACCCTTTTTTCTGTGATTCCGGAGTTTTGCCCTGTTTTTCCTGCTGGATGTGGGTGCTGTGGGCAGGTGGTGGTGGTGGCAGGAGGTTGGGAACGTGGACACTGCCAGCAGAAATTCCCCCTGCACGTGGTTGGAACTCATGAGGGAACAAAACGCATCGCGTTGCTACGGCAACGGGAAGAGTTACAGGCGCCTGAAATTCTTGTACTTTGAACTGAAAATATTCCTCGGAAAAATATTCCGAGCACAGCTGGGAAGGGCCTTCAGGGGGGTTGGGTCAGGGATGACACAGGTTGGGGGCCTCGGGCGGGTCCATCCTCTGCAGCCCATGGGAGCGTGTTCGGGAATCACCCGTGGAAGGTGCCGTGGGAGAGGTGGCCTTGGAAGGGATGTTTTGGATGCAGAAGGGGTAGGAGGTCCCTGTTAGCGGGATTGCATCATTCCTGAGCCTGCTTGGAGCAGGAGAATGGGAGACTCCCTGTGATGGACCAGTTGCTTTGGCCACTGTGGTGGCACCAGGAACGGGCTGGACCTGCCTGGCTCCGGGTTCCCCGCTGGGTGTTGCCACAAACTTCAAGTCTGTTAAACTTTGGGATGGAAATGGGCTCATTAAAGAGAATATAGGAAAATCTGTCTTTCCTGACAGGAGTTCTCCTCTGTCCTGGCCATTCCTGCCCTCCCAGCTCAACTCCACATACATTCCCTGGAGAAGGGGAGGCTGAGACGAGACCTCACTGCAGTTACATCTTCCTTGAGTGGGGAAAACGAGGGGCAGGCCCTGAGCTCTGCTCTGGGGGGACCAGGGAGAGGAATCCTGGGAAGGGCTGGAGCTGTGTCAGGGGAGGGTCAGGTTGGATCTCAGGACAAGATTCTTCCCCCAGAGGGTGGTTGGGCACTGACCAGGCTCCCCAGGGAGCACCAAGGCTCATAGAGCTCCAGGAGGTCTGGATGATGCTCTCCGGGATGGGGTGGGATTGTTGGGGTGTCTTGTTCAGGGCCAGGAGTTGGACTGGACGATCCTTGTGCGTCCCTCCCGACTCGGCACATCCTGAGCTTCTGGTGGTTCCCCCATCCTGCCAACCACCACCTCCCAACCAACCAATACCTCCTAACCAACACCTCCCAACCATCCACCACCTCCCAACCAACCAACACCTCCCAACCAACCATCACCTCCCAACCAACCATCACCTCCCAACCAACCAACACCTCCCAACCATCCACCACCTCCCAACCATCCACCACCTCCCAACCATCCACCACCTCCCAACCATCCACCACCTCCCAACCAACCATCGCCTCCCAACCATCCACCACCTCCCAACCTCCCAACCATCCACCACCTCCCAACCATCCACCACCACCCGTGCTCCCATGGTCTAACACCCCCCCTTTCCGTGTCTCCCCCAGTGCCTTTCCGAGAGACGCCGAGCTACACGAAGCGGCGGCGGATCCTGGGCAGCGGCGGCGGCGGCGGTGGCCTGGCGTCCCCGCGCCTGCTGCAGCGCTCGGCCAGCGACAACAACCTGAAGGCCGAGAGCCGCGCGTCCTACTCGCCGGTGCCGTCGCTGCGCAGCCTCCCGCCCCAGCTGCTGGTGCAGATGCAGGAGGCGGCGGCCGGGGTGGTGGTGGCAGCGGGGGGGGGACGGCAGCCTGGCCAGCTCGGGCAGCGCCCGCAGCGCCCACAGCCGCTCGCCCTCCCTGCAGCGCGTGCAGGAGGAGAAGGAGGCCGACCTGCCCACGCTCCGCAGGAGCAGCCGCGGCAAGGCCAGGTACGGATGGGAGCGGGGGGAGAGGGCGTGCCGTGGTGTGGGTGGGTCGTGCCCCCCCCCCCGTGCCCGTGTGGGATCGGGCGCCGCGGGATCCCGGGTGGGAAGCGGGAAGGTTGGCGGAGCTTGGGAAGTTCCTGCGAGGAGTTGGATGGCCAAGAGGAACAGAGAAAGGTGTCTCATGGCTGGCACGTGCCCTCACACTTGTATGGGATCAGGCACTTGTATGGGATCCCAGGTGGGCAGTGGGAAGGTTGGCGGAGCTTGGGAAGTTCCTGCAAGGAGTTGGCTGGCCAAGGGGAACAGAGAGAGGGTGTCCCGTGGCTGGCACATGCCCTCACACTTGTATGGGATCAGGCACCTGTATGGGATCCCAAGTGGGAAGCGGGAAGGGCAGTGGAGCTTGGTGAAGCTCCTGCAAGGAGTTGGCTGGTCAAGAGGAACAGAGCAAGGGTGTCCCATGCCCTCACACCTGTATGGGATCAGGCACTTGTGTGGCATCCCAAGTGGGAAGCAGGAAGCACACTGGGGCCCAGTGAAGCTCCTGCAAGGAGTTGGATGGCCAAGAGGAACAGAGTGAGGGTGTCTTGTGGCTGGCACATGCCCCCACACCTGTGTGGGATCAGGCACCTATATGGGATGCCAAGTGAGAAGCAGGAAGCACACTGGGGCCCAGTGGAGCTCCTGCAAGGAGTTGGCTGGCCAAGGGGAACGGAGCGAAGGTGTCCCGTGGTTGGCATATGCCCTCACACCTGTATGGGATTGGGCAGTGCAGGATGCCAAGTGGGAAGCGGGAAGGGTGGTGAAGCCCTGGTGAAGCTCCTGCAAGGAGTTGGATGGCCAAGAGGAGCAGAATGAAGGTGTCCCATGCCATGGCTGATGTGTGCCCCCACACCTGTATGGGATCGGGCACCGCAGGATGCCAAGTGGGAAGCGGGAAGGGCAGTGGAGCTTGGTGAAACTCCTGCAAGGAGCGGGGCTGGCCAAGAGGAGCAGAGCAAAGGTGTCCCATGCCATGGCTGGGATCGGGCACCACAAGGTCCTGGGTGGGAAGCAGGAAGGGCTCCTGTGAGGAGCAGGGCTGGCCAAGAGCCAGAGGGAGGATGTCCCATGCCATGGCCAGCACGTGCTGCCCATACACCTGCATGGGATTGAGCCCTATGGGATCGGGCACCACAGGATCCCAGAGGGGAAGCAGGAAGGCTGGTGGATCCTGGGTCCTGGCCTTGGCACAGGCCCCGAGGGGTTCCCCCCATCCCCTCCCCAGCCCCCCGGTGTGGTCGTGGCTCTCAGGAAGGTGCTGAGCCCGCGGTGCCGCCTGGCGCTGGCGTTGCCATGACAATGGATGTGCGTCTGGAAAACTAATCCTGGGAGGTGGCACCTTGCAGGGAAGGCAACGCCCGCCCGGCACATCCCAGGCCGCCCGTGGGTGTCGTGGTTGTTGGGAATGTCGTGGTTGTTGTGGTTGTTGTGGCTGTTGTGGTGTTGTGGTTACTGATGTGCCACCTACGGATCCGGTTGCTCAGCCAAACCCATCGGCTTGGCACTGTGTGATGGGCGCCCTTGTCCCATCCCTGAGTGTTGCTGGATGGTGTCCTTGTGGTTCTTGTGGCCCGTGGGTGTGGGAGCGCAGTGGATCCCACGATTATCCCGCTGCTCCCCGTCACTTGCCGGCCATTCCGGTGGGAATGTTGGCTCCAACGCTGCTCACGCCGTCGGATGGGCACGGGCACCCGTCCTGGTGCAGGGGAGTGGCTCTGTGCCACCCGTGTGCTGTGGGGCTGTGGGAGAGCAGGAGGTTCCTTTTGGTGACTGCGGGGCCAGGCTTTGCTTTTGGAGTCCTGTCAGAACCAGGGAATCATGGAGCGGTTTGGGTGGGAAGGGACCTCAAAACTCATCCACTTCCACTCCTCTGCCATGGACAGGGACAATTTCCACTTTCCCAGGTTGCTCCAACCTGGCCTTGGACACTTCCAGGGATCCAGAGGCAGCCACAACTTCTCTGGACAACCTGTGCCAGGGCCCCACCACCCTCCCAGCCAGCAATTCCTTCCCAATATCCCACCTATCCCTGCCCTCTGGCAGTAGGAAGCCATTCCCTGTGTCCTGTCCCTCCATCCCTTGTCCCCAGTCCCTCTCCAGCTCTCCTGGAGCCCCTTTAGGCCCTGCAAGGGGCTCTCAGCTCTCCCTGGAGCCTTCTCCAGGGGAACCCCCCCAGCTCTCCCAGCCTGGCTCCAGAGCAGAGGGGCTCCAGCCCTGGCAGCAGCTCCGGGGCCTCCTCTGGACTCTCTCCAGCAGCTCCACGTCCTCCTGCTGTTGTTCCCAGGGCTGGAGCAGCTCTGCAGGGGGGTCTCAGCTGAGTGGGGAATTTAGGGAAAAAGAAACACATCAATGAATGAAAAATAGCGAAACCAAATGTGAAATAGCTGCTCCAGGGGAAGAAAACCGAACCAGTCAAGTACCTGTCAGGGTTCTTAATTAATAGTTTAACTCAGGAAAAGTTGCAGGATGTTTTCCAAACAGCTCAAAGGAGGCATCTGCTCCACGGGCAACTCCAGGAGAAAACAGAGCAATGTTAGAGGAGCCAATGATGGGTTATGGGATGGAGAACAGCCTTGGTCAAAGCCAGGGATGGCACCTCCGAGTGCTGCCCGTGGCAAGGACGGGGGAGGTGAAAGGTTTCCTGAAAACCATCAGGGATGAGGGGGAAAAAAAAAGCCTCTGCTTTGAAGAGAGATTTAGGAGAGAAGGATTGTTACCTTAGAAACCAGATGAACGGGAGGAAATATGGGAAGAATATTGAAAATACCGAGTGGCTGATGGGAGGGAAGTGGGGAACCTCTGCCTGTTCCGTGGCACGAGGAGGGAGAGGATGCAGGGAAGTTGCTGGGAAGCCACACAGATCCAGCCTGACACAGGGGGGCTTCCCAGCCTGGGGTTGTTTCAGGAATTTGGGGTGTTGCTGGAGCTGTGCAGAGCTTGTTATAAAGACACGAGGAGGTTGGTGTGGTTAAAAAAATTCTGTGGGCTTTTATAATTAATAAGGTTTAGGAAGTATTCCCAAAATAACCCGGAGCAGCTGGTGGCCAGGAAGGAGGGGAAGAGGAGCTGTACCCAACTGGGCAGTTCCTGGTGAGGGGAGGGCAGGAATTTGGGGTCTGCTATGAGCTCATTTTATAAAAGATACATAGAAAAGCGCATTTTACTCCATTATTTTCAGGCACTTGTATATTTTTTCAGAGATAGGAGAATCATGAAGTTCATTGCACTGACTTCAAAGAGAGGTGAAAGTCCCGTGTGGGAAACCTGCGTGTTCAGGGATTCCTGGAATTGTTAAGGTTGGAAAAGAACTTTAAGGTCATCAAGTCCAACCATCAACCCACCCCCACCACGTTCACCACTGACCCACGTCCTCGAGTGCCACAGACACAGGATTTTTAAACACTTCCAGGGCTGGGGACTCCAAACCTCCCTGGGCAGCCCCTGCCAAGGCCTCACC
>NW_020925965.1:0-10064 GCF_003984885.1 Neopelma chrysocephalum
CATCAGTTCTCCACAGAGCTGCAGCAGCACAGGCAGACACTGCCCTGCGGAAAAGGCCGGGTCTTCCACGCCCTGCACAGCCAGTCTTGGAGCCGCTGGAATCTGGAGTAGGGAGCCGTCTGTACAGCTCTTTGCACGTAGCAGTGTTGAATTGCCAGGCCTGCCATGGCGAGTCTGATGTCACCTGTCACGCCTCTACGGGCTGGAAGAGGCAGGAATGGAGACTACCAGAATGGGAAGAATGGAGTTCTCCGTACAGCTCTGATGATGTGGAGCGTTTGAATGGCCAGGTTTGAGACGGCCGGGGTGTCATGACCTTCAGTCATGCCTTGAAGGGCTGGAAGAGAAAGGAAAGAGAGCCAAGGTGAGAGGCCAGGGGTGTGGGGACGCGAGGAGCCCCTCCTGGCCGGGCCATCCCAGCCAGCTCTTGCCATGGCCAGGAGGGAGCAGGGCCCAAGGGGATCAGCTGGAAAGTGCCTTCCCTCACCCTGGCAGATGAGCTGCAGCTCTGGTTGCTCCTGCTTCATGGACCTGGCGGCGATCCCTGGGAAGACAGAGGCTGTCAGGGCCCCAGAGGCACAGGTCCCCCCCCATGGGGACGCCCCAGGGCTGGGCTGGCCCAGGGCGGCAGCAGGCCCCAGGCCACTCGGGGCTCCACATGCCCTGGGCCGCATCCTGCTGCCGCTGCAGCAGCCGGGGCTGGGGCCGAGCTGCAGCGGGGCGGGGAGGGACCCCGGCCTTGTGGTTCACCCAGGAACTTGATGGCCAGCTTTCGCAGGGGCTCCTCTGGGCTCTCCAGGTACGGCAGGGCCTGGCGCACGTACTGGCCCACTCGGCTCCTGTCCTTTTCCAGCTGCAAAGAGCGCCAGGGCAGGGAGGGAAGGCTCGGCTCAGGCTCTGCCCCTTGGCCGGGCGCTCCCTGCCCCCAGCACGGGGCTCCCCTGCCCGCAGAGCCCTGAGGCCCGGCCAGCAGCTGCGGGGGCCGGGCTTTGGGGGGAGCAGAGGGCTGGGTGCTCCTGGGGAGCCAGGGACTGGGGCTTTGGGGCCGTCCTTACCAGGCACTCGCCAAACCTCCAGGGCTGCTCCATGGTCACCAAGTGCTCAAGATCCCTCCACTTCAGGAACCTGGCTGCACCAAACAGTGCTTCCCGAGAGGCCTGCAGAGCAACAGAGAGCGGGCCATGGCACCGCAGCCCAGGGCACAGCACCCGCATCCCTGCACCAAGGCCAGGAGGAGGCTGCAGGCGACCGTGGGCCAGGGCAGGTGGCACAGCAGCCTCCTGCCATGGGGACACCAGAGCCCACAAGTCCTCACCTCTGCCACACGCTGGTTCTCATCGTGCCAGTTGAAGTAGAATGGCACCAGCCTCAGGTACACGTGTGGCTTTAGGCTCTTGCTCCTCTCTGTTGCTTCCATCACCTCCCGGAAGAGGACCATGGAGAGCCGCTGCTGCTGGCTGTGCTCCTGCTGCAAAGGAAGAGCAAAAGACCTCAGCCCTGGCTTCTCCAGGCCCACCGGGGCACAGGCCTGAAAAGACACTGGGCCCAAAGTTTCCTGGCAGCACTCAGTGCCCACGATGAGGGACACAGAGCCTTACATTGTCAAAGAGTGGCCGCAGCGCCTCAAGCAACTTCAGGGCAGTGGGGCTGGATATTTGGATGGTCTTCAAGTGCAGCACATTGATCAACGCAGAGAGGGTCATCTCAACCGCGTCTGTGTCTGCATCCTGCAGTAGCTCCAGGAGGCCTTCATTCAGGCTCCAGATGCTCTTAGCCTGTGTGGAAGACAATGCTGTGGTGCAGCCCCACGCTGCTGCTGCGGGGCCCAGAGGCCAAAGGCGCGTCCCAAAGGAGTCGGGCAGCTGAACGGGGAGGAGGAGAGCTGGGAGCAGCTGGCACAGCTGCCAAAGGCCAGCCAAGGCCAAGCTACTGCCTTGCACAGCCGCACGCTGCTGGCCCGGCTTCAGCCCCTGCCCCCTGCTCACCAGTGCGGGAGCCTTGCTGATCACCACCAGGCCTCGGAGCGCCAGGCGACGCCTCTCGGGGCACTCACTGCGCAGGCGCCTTGAAATAATCTGCAGGACGCTGAGCCCGCATTGTCTGGGGTTCAGGCAGTGCAGCACCTGAAAGGCAGGGAGCAGTGACGGGGTGCCCGGCCGGCAGGAGCCCGGACCTGCCCGGGGCTGGGCCCAGGCAGCAGCACAGGGTGCAGGCACCGTCCCAGGCGGCTGCGGCTGTGAGAGGGCAGAGAGGGGGAGGCAGCTGGGCCAGGCAGCGCTCGCCATCAGGCTCACCTCCACCAGGAATGCCAGGGCAGGCAGTTCCCACAGGGGCTCTTCCCTGCTGAGCCGCGGGAGCAGGCTGACGGCGATGCTGCGGCAGAAGGAGCGGGAGACATGGCACAGCTCCCTGCAAGGGGGAATAAAGGTGCCAGAGACCCTGAGCCAGGTGGGCAAAGCTCTCCTGGGACTGACTCACACAGGCCTGGTCTTTGGCCACCAGCCCAGGAGGGGACATGGGCACTCTGGGAGGTGGCTCCTCCTGTGCAGCCGCCCCTCTCCGCCTTTGCCACTCTGCTCAGCCATCCCTGGCTGCCAAGGCCCTCTGGCCCAGCAGCACGGGCACTGTGTGGGGTGGCCTGTGCACAGGGCAGAAATGCCAGGGGCAGTGGGGAGAAAGGGCTCTCACCTGGCCAGCAGACCTACTGCATAGTGATGGGTGTCAGCCATGAGGAGCGTGTCCCAGCCACACTTGCGATGGATCACCATCAACACGTCCTCATCCAGCAGCTGGCGCAGCAGGGCTTTCACGGTCTGCACTGCAAACCTGTGTGCAGAGCACAGCCCAGGTCAGGCGCAGAGCCTTGGTCCCAGCCCCGAGGGTGTGGCAGGGAGAGAGGACTGGGATGGAGCACCTGTTGGGGTTGGGGGGAAGGCTGCGCTGCTCCCGGCATCGCCCCCAGAAGGTCTCGACCTCCTCTGACATCTCTGTGCTGATGAAAACTTGGAAGAGCAGAGTCAGAAGGAGGCAGGGGAAATTGTTCTTCACTCCACCTGGGCACCAGTGCAGCTGGAGGATCTCCCAGAGTGCCACAGTTGCCTGCCAAAGACAAAGCACCCAGAGACAGCTCTCAGGGCCCAGATGTCCATGTGGTAGGGCCCCAGCGTGGCAGGGAGAGGCCAGGGGAGACACAGGGGGATCCCCCGGCCTGCTGGCCCTGAACTTGCCCCTAAGCCAGGGTTGCAGCCTGGTGCCTGAGGCAGGGAGAAGCAGTGGTGAGGGAGGATGAAAAGGTATCCCAAAGGAAAGCTGGGGCTGAGCAGAGGCCAGCTCAATAAACTCACAGCCAGGGCAAAGACATCGCTCTCATCCCCATCCGAGGTGCGTGTCCTGTGCGCTGGCCAGAATTCCAGCGCACGGAAGAGGATCTGCAGCACCGGCTCCTTAGTCCCTCTGGAGGAGATGAGCGTCCTCCACATGGTGCGAGCAGCTCTGTGGAGTCAGAACTCTGGCTCAGGGGGGTCTGGGACACAGCGCTGTGGCCTGGGCATCTGCAGGGCCCAGGTGACAGAGCCACGGTGCCTTGTGGGGCAGGGAGGCAGGCTGGCCTCAGGATTGGGGGCTGGACATGCCAAAGCTGGCAAAGAGAGGAGCTGGAGTGTCCTGGAAGTCTCCATCTCTCTGGCACACCATTTGGGACAGGTTGTGCAGGGGGATGGGGTCTAAAGGCAGGGGAGCCCTCAAGGCAGGTGGGCCCCATACCTGTCACAGGCTGGGGCAGAGCGCAGCAGGGTCACTGCAACATCCACAGGGTGTGCCTGTGTCAGCAGGACAAGAGTCTTGTCCAGCCTGTGCTCAGCAGACACATTGGACGTGAGCCACTGGTGGATGCACCTGACTATGGCCGGCACCTGGAGGGGACACGGGGAACAGTTGGAGAGTTGCCAGAGCCAGCAACTTGCCCAGCTTCCCCCAAGAAGTGCTCCCCTTGCCACCACACTCTGCTGCTCTCAAAGGCTGAGGGGGCCCAGCGCAGCTGGCGTGAGGGGCCACAGCATCCCTGGGGCACTGGAGCCCTGGCCACAGGCTACTTACTTGGTTCCCATTGTAGACACCGTTCTCCACAAGCAAATCCAGCAGGGCAGCGCTGGTCTGGGCATTGAAGAGGTCCGAGTTTGCCGTGCCCCCAGTGGCCATGAAAGTGGTCTCTTCACGCCAAATGCACCTGATGAATCTGCAAACCAGCTACAGGAGGAAGGCAAGGAAGAGAGGGATGTCCCCTGGAGGGCTGCGACAGCAGTGCTGGGCTGAGCAGTGACAGCACGCCCAGCCCAGGAGGGGATGGCTGCAGGTACCTGTGCTGCCCTGCGGAAGCGGCCACGGGCACGGAGCTGCTCTTCTGTCCGCTCCTGGCCTGCATCTGGCAAAGAGCGAGCGCGCTCAGAGCTGAGGGTGTGTGGGAGAGGCCGGAGAACACAGCCCAGGCCTGGGCTCCAGGAGCAGGCAGGGCCAGCCCCGGGATGCCCAGTGGATGGAGCACGGCTGCCGGGAGATCAGCCCCAGCCCCTCTGCCCCCCTCCCTTTCCTTGGGCATGTCCAGAGGGGATGGAACAGGATGAGGCCAAGGGGGCTGCAGCCACCAGCCCTGTGGCCCAGCTCCAGCACTCACCCTCCTGCAGGGGCTGCACCTGTTGCACCTCTTCAGGCTGCTGTGCTGGAGCTGCCCCAGGGCTTTCCTCCTCCTTCTTCATCCGGAGCAGTCTGAGGAGGCTGAAGCGTCTCCCTGCCATGCCACAGTCTGGTGTTGAGGGCACCTGCAAGAGAGACGCCTCGGAGAAGCTCCGGGTCAATAAGTCCTGCAGAAAGACCTCGAGGGCACCTGCCACAGGGATTGGAGACAGCTCGGAGAAGCTCCGGATCTCCAACTCCTGCAGAAGGGCCTCGAGGGCACCTGCCAAAGGGGTTGGAGACGCCTCGGAGAAGCTCCGGGTCTCCAAGTCACTCAGAAAGGCCTCGAGGGCACCTGGAAGCGAGAAAATGCTCCAAAACGCTCCGGGTCAGCAAGGCACGAGTTGGCTGCGCGGGGGCTCCACACAGCTCCGCTCTGTCCCGTCCTGTCCCGTCGCCTGCTCCGAGGAGCACTGTTGACACTGCGGCCGTGTCACCAGCAGCACCTCTGTCACCACGGGTCATAAAGGGCCCTTGGACACCCTGCCCCTTCCATCCCACCGGCCATGCCCAGCGTGTCACAAAGGGCCCTGTGACACAGTGCCACGTGGCCTGGAGCCTCCCCCAGCCCGGCCAACCTGCCCCACCTTGGAGGGAATCCGCTCTCTGAAGTATCTAATCTGGCTGGACCTGAACTGTGGGAACGGCTCAAGAAATGAGCAAACACTCCCCTCCTGTGCCTGCTCAGCCCAGCACAAGGAGCCCCCTCGGCCGCCGATGCAGCTGCAGCGGGAAGGGCACGAGGCCTTCCACACAAGCTGCCACGGCCTCTTTGGGAGAAGTGCTGGCTGGTGGCCATCCTAAACACAGGGGGGGGTGACACCGAAAAGGAAGGTGTGGGCAAGGGCACCAATGCTGCTGGGAGCCCTTTGGCCAGGGCTGCACCCAAATCAGCAGCTGTGGCAAGTCCTGGCCCAAGGAGACCTGCCACCACCCCGAGTCTTGGCAAGGGTGCTGCCTGTCTCCTGCCCCAAAGAGCTGTGCCCCCGGGTATTAGTTCGATTGAATACATGCCTGAAATAAAGACAAGCACAACAGACATTCAAACACTACAAAAAATCTTTTATTGCAGTGAGAATAAAAAAAACCTACTGGTAAAGAGAATCAAAAGCTAAAAAAGAATATAAAATAACTACTTTATCGGTTGGCATTCATACAATACTACAAATAACTTTTATTATATTATTAACTAGTAAAAACGGAATTAAAAGGATTCCAAAAGAGGATATAAAACATTTGCTTTCTCAGTTGCTTCCTATCCATAAACTGTGCTTACCCACACAGACAGGCCAGGGCTGCCAGGATCTGCAGCAGCTGGTCGGTGCCCATGCTTAGCGGGCGTCCCCACGGAGCAACACAGTCTCCATGGCAGGATGAGCATCGCTCACCCCAGCAGTCCTGACACCCCATTTTATCATCTCTACATTACACCATGTAGGGCCAGTACACAGTATAAGGTGATGCCTGAGAGGCAGCCAAACCCCGCCTGTTCATCACCTGATAGCAACAGTCTGCGCATGCCCTGCTGTGGGGCAAGGGGCGAGCGACCCCTGCCCACACAATCTTCCTCTCATCATCATCTTTCTCACCCCTATGTATGACCTCTCCCATTGTGTTTCAAGGGTAGATGTATCTATCTTGCAATATGTAGCAAAACCAAGAAGGAACTCAGCTCTGATAATAGGGGATATCAAGCTGACTTGCTAAAAAGCACAATGGACCTTACAATTAGCTTGTGCCATGAAGTTACTTTATACCATACTCTAGCTGGTTTCACATCCTAATATGATTTCTTTCTCACACCTCTATGCTCCATTGATCATCTCATTCAAAAGTACCCCCCTAACAGTCATTAACAGTGACAATCTTGTCTCACCTTAAAATCATTCACAGCTCACTTTTTTTTTATATTTAGTCACAGGTTAGTATTAGACGGTGAGCTGGGAGAAAACGTGAGCAGTCCAAGGAAACACTGTTGGTACAGTCCTGTCACAAATTGAGGTCAATGGCTCTTTGTGCAATTAAAGCAGCAGAGGAAATGCAAGATGACTTGGGTGAGACGTCCACGGCACTTAATCACCATCTGAAAAATCTGACTGCCACCTTCACGGCCATTTCACCCAGTGGAAGACCCCAACAGGGTTCTACAGGCCCAGAATTGACTTATTTTCTTCAAGATTTAATAATGCATCTAAGAAGAAGCTATCACCACTCTCTACAAATGTGTCTTAGATTAAGGTCTAGAAACATTGAATGTAATGATAAAAGCTGAGATTTTGATCTCTTCTTGTTACTCCAAACACATGGGTCTTAAGTTACGCGCCTGTGCCTTTAATTCAGCACTGAGTAATTACATTTAGGTCAGTGGAATCACTCCAGAGTTTTCTTGGTTTGTCTAAACTGAATGTTGTCCTAAGGATTTGGAAGCATATGAAGTGAATTTAGGAATGAACATGGATGTCAGTAGTTGGAAAATGCAACTGAAATGAACTGTCCCAGTCTGTAGAAGAGAAGAGAATGTGAAGCAGAGGTCTAAATGTCAAGAGTAAAAGCAAGCACGTAGCTTTGCACATATAATTGCATCAGCATTCCCTGTATTTTCCCCAACACTTCTTCTTTCCTATTTTTAATAATGGCAAAAGGAATAATATAAATTTAGTTTGTCCTTCACCTCTTACTCATCTCCTTCAGTAAAATTTTAAAACCTTTCCATAAAACAGAATATTGACTATGAAGAGACCAAATGTTAGACTCAAGTGGAAGGAAATAGGTCAAAATAAAATGCATTTAACTGAGAAACTACCTCAATTTTTCTTGTAATGTGCCACAGGCTACTGGTACTACACAGTGCATTTGAATACTCTGACATAGTGTGTAAGACAAAGGAAACCATAGAGCACTTTAGGGTGGAAAAATGCACGGGAGACATAAGTTTCTATGTCTACAAGCTAGTCAAATGCTTAAATAATTTAGAATCAGAACATGCACAAAAATGAAACACTGTAACTTTTATAACCGGCTTTTTTTTTTCTTAAACTCCAATTATTAGGATATTGTGCTCCAGGCAGCACATCAGGTGCTGATAATGAACATTCAGAGACAGGACTTTTGCTGCACGAATGAAAAGTGTTCTGCTCAAAAGATGAATAAAGGATTATCTTCTTGTGTATACATATATATACACACACACACTGAACAGAATGAAAATTGGAACCAAAAATGAAGTTGAAGTCTACTTGACTGTTGGTCATAAAGCGGAATTAAATTTAGGAGAAAACATAACCTAATTAGGAGCTTATGAAAGGCACATTAGTATGTGCTGGAAAAGTAATTTTTATATATGAAAACTATTTTATGCTTTATATTATCTGTATAATACACAGTCTTACACAAACAAACCAAGGATGTGCATGAAGTTCACACTAAAGCTCTGTACTATATTTATTGCTCTGTGTGATCAGTGCTGCATTCAGGTTACATTTGACTTGCAGATGTAATGGAACCTCAGAAGAGTACAAGAGGGCAACCAAGAAAATAATGATCTTGGGGTGGCAAAGAGGTTTCTCTACATTGCTTTTCTGTGATGAAGAAATCACTGTCTCAGAGAAATCCTTGCAGGTGACAGGCTTGAAAAGGAAACACCTTCACAGCCAGAGTGAGGAGATCAGAAACCTTGCAAAATTCAACTGCAGCCAATGTGGAGGAATCTGACTTGGTTTTAAATATGACTAATACTCCTCTTCCTTTAGCAGATGCACTAATTCATTTCTATAACCTGCAGCCTCCGCAAAGTGCAGAAACTCCACAAGTGAAATTTGTTGAAGCTGAACATCAGATCAAAAGCTTCAGGCCTCTTCCAGCACCATTTCATCAGCTCTGCCTCCTCAAGAAGTCAGGAAAAAAACAAATACAGCTACATGAAAAGTAAATGAGCAGCTTTTTCTGACTCTGGAACCAGAAAATAATGTCATGAAACCCAAATCAAACGCAGCACTGTCACTTGTCTTTCCAAATGCCAGCACTAATTCTCTCTCTTGCAGCTCCCAAAGACTTGTCATCCTGATTATCCTCCCCATGCCCTCGGGGGTATTTTTGGAGCCAATTTACACCTCTAATATTTTTTTCCCTCCTAGAGAGAGAACTGATTTTGCTTGCACATTGTAATCCCTTCAGAAGAACTTTTCCCTTTTCCCTCTAGTTTTCCTCACTTGTTGTTATTACTTTTTCCCCCTAAGTTTAAAAATTAAAGCCTTTGCTCTGAAAGAGGGTGAAGGAAGAATGAAGAAGGTTCAAACCAAGGAGAAAAACCTTAAAATCCGAATTTCCACGAGTAGCACAACAAGTCTCCTCCCGCTGCATTAATGCCGCCTCACGAAACGGCGACGGCCTCTGCAGGCAGCTGCCTAAAAACACCCACGGCTCCTCAGGAAAACAGAAATGCAGCTTTTATATTTTTTTCCTCCCCCTAAATCTTTCATTTTTCTCTCTTTACATTCAGCCCCTCGGTGACTCCCGAGAGCCCTCTGCAAAGCCATAAACTGACTCTTGGAGGAGCCTTTGGACACCCCCGGGATCCTCCCCCGCGCTGGCGTGGGGCCCGTGGGTGTGTGGGGCTGAGGGGTCGAGCGCCTGGACACTGATAAATAAACATCAGCACGCGGGGATACGGGCCCGCCCCCGCCGCGCTGCGCAAACGGCGCAGGGATACGCAAACGGCGTAAGGCGGAGCCGCGGGCGGCAATGGAGCGGCGCTACGCAATATGCGTAAGGGGGCCGGCAATGCCCGCCGCGCTATGCAAACTGCGTAAGGGGAGCGCCGGTAATGGTAATAGAGGGTGTTACGTAAGTTGCGTAAGGCTACGCAAATGGCGCAAGGGCCCTGCCCTCAGCGTTACGCAAATGGCGGGAGGGCCCCGGTGGCTTCCTAAGGGCTCGCGGACGTTTCACAGTTTATCCCAGTCCTCTCAAAAGGGCTCCCAGTTTGCCCCAGTCCCTCCCTAAGGGCTCCCAGTCCCCTCCTAACGCCGCTGCCCTCAGCGCTACGCAAATGCGGAAGGAAGGACCCAGTCCCCTCTTAAGAGCTCCCAGTTTATCCTAGTTTATCCAAAAGCCTAAGGGCTCCCAGTTTATCCCAGTCCCTTCCTAAGGGCTCCCAGTCTATCCCAGTGCGCCCCAGTCCGCTCCTAACGCCGCTGCCCTCAGCGCTACGCAGACGGCGTAAGGGGGCGCCGGTAACGGCAAAGGAGGAGAGCTACATAAACTGCGTAAGGCTACGCAAATGGCGTAAGCGCCCTGCCCTCAGCGCTACGCAAATGGCGGAAGGGCCCCGGTTCCTT
>NW_020925966.1:0-1625 GCF_003984885.1 Neopelma chrysocephalum
CCCAGGAAGCCAAAGAGCATCCTTAGGTGGGGGCTCCCCTCTGGAGTTTCTTGGCTTTACAAATAAACTGCCAGCCAACACTTGGGGTGGAGGGGAGGCTCTGAATCCTCGGGGCCTCCGGGCCCTGCTGGTTGTGGTGGTGAGTCCGGAGATGCTGAGTCCCAGCAGAACCACTGCACAGAACCACGATGGACACACGGACACGAGGACACACAGCCCTGAGCAGGAGGGCTCCTCTGGCACTGTCTTACTGTCTTCTGCCCTGAAATGTCCCCAGCACGTCTCCTCCCGCACAGCTTCCCGAAATCCATGGGGAATTAAGCCAGCCCGGGGCGCTCCTTGTGCCTGCTGCTTCCAGGAAGAGCCAGAGCCTGGACCTGCCGGGTGAGGCCCATTCCCAGCCCCCCGCGCCCACACAAGACCCTGCACGTGCCGCAGACACCCAAAGGCCAAACTGAACTCGTGTGCCTGCCTTCTCTCTCCACAGCTTCCAGACCAAATCCGGCTTCTACACAGTTGTCAGAGGCTTCTCCCAGGGATGGGGATTTTGTGGAATTCAGGCAGAGCTGTGGCACAGGCCACAGGCACAGGCCACCCCTCGGAAGGGCTGCCAAGGGACAGGGTGTCCCTGGCAGTGCCGATGGGGAGATGGCAGCTGCCCATCCCAAAGGGTTGGAAGACTCAGAACATGGAGGTTTGGGGAGTCCCTACCCAAACACAGAAACCTGTAAGGAAGGGAAGGGGGGCAGAAAAGGCTCCAACTCTCCACATGGTTTTGAAAAAACCCATTAATCCTGTGGCTGTTGTTCAAGCCAGCAGGATCTCTCCGTACAGCTGAAGAGCCTGTTCAAGCTGGTTTTGAAGATTTTCCTCTTTAAAGAAGGAGTCACCAACCAGCCAAGTCCTTGGTTCATAACCAAGTGTCCGGGGAGCTGTGGCAGTGAGCAGGAGGCAGCCGTGTGCCCGAAGCTGCTCAGGTGGAGATTTGTGAGGAGGGCTTTGGCCACCCCGGTGTCCACACTTGGCTCCCACCAGGCTTTGCTGGGACACTGGTGTCACTGCAGGGACTGGGGAGAGGCAGGTTGAGTGTGCTGCCTGTGAGGAGGCTGTGCTGGAGGGAAAGCCCATCCTACAGGGGTGGGGAGGCCCAGAAAGCCCGGCCTTGTGGGGCCGGCAGTGAGATGTGCTGCCTGCTGGTCCTGGCCTTGGCAGAACCATGGGCACAGCAGGGTCCCTGTGTCACTGCCAGCCCCGCAGGGGCCAGTGCCCCTGTGCATGGGCAGAGTCCCAGGTGTTCCAGCAGGCAGAGGCTGGGAAGCACCGATGGATGCAGCGGGGAGCCCCCGGGGCGCGGCCACAGCCCCTGCTGGGCACGGACGGGTGCCGCTGGGATCCCGCTGGGATGCAGATGCATCCCAGGTGGGCTTGGAGCGTGTTGGCTGCATGAAGAGGAGGCCACAAAGACAATCAGAGGGCTGGAGCCCCTGTGCTGTGTGGAAAGGCTGAGAGAGTTGGGGTTGCTGAGGCGGGAGAAGAGAAGGCCCCGGGGAGGCCTCAGTGCGGCCGGGCAGGAGCTGAAGGGGCCCAGAGGAAAGCTGGGACAGAGTGTTCAGCAGGGCCTGCGG
>NW_020925967.1:0-4254 GCF_003984885.1 Neopelma chrysocephalum
TGCTGATGTGAACGTGTACCTAGGTAGGGCCTGACACACCTGGAAGGAATCCATTTTAACTCTTTCCCTGCACTCACACAGGCATAGCCCCTCCCCCACGTCACAAGATCCAGTGGTCCCATCCACTGCCCAGAAATCAGATCCTTTACCATGACCGGTGGTTTGGGAGAGGCAGGCTCCTGAGGCCTGTGTTGCTTTTCATACTTACTCTTTTCGGTGCTGTCACAATTTAAAAAATTGATAACATACATTGCTTTCCACAGCCGTTCTTGTGGGCTATCCAGGTTCCCCCCTTTTTTTTGTTTTTCAAGCATTTCTTTCAGTGTGTGGTGTGCCCTTTCAACAATTGCCTGACCGGTTGGTGAGTGTGGGATGCCTGTGACATGTGAGATTCCCCAGTCTGACAGGAAATCTCTTACTTTCTCTGAGATGTATGCTGGTCCTTTGTCAGTCTTTATTTGTTTTGGGGTGCCAAGGGTGGCAAAACAACTGAGCCAGTGTCTTATCACATCCTTGGCCTTTTCCCCTGTGTGTGCTGTGGCTGTTATATACTGCGAATGTGTATCTACTGTTACATGTACATATTTCAGTCTGCCAAATTCGGGGACGTGTGTGATGTCTGTTTGCCAGATCTCATTAGCTTTTAACCCTCTAGGGTTAACGCCTTCCTGAGACGGCATGGGTGTGATTTTTTGACAGTCTGGGCATGACAGGATGATGTCTTGAGCTTGGTTGATTGTTATTTGAAATTGTCTCTTTAGAGAGCGAGCATTCTGATGGAAAAATGAGTGAGACAATTTTGCTTGCTCTAAGACTCTGGGTACGGTGTTAAACATTGCTGCTCTGTCAGCTCCCCTGTTCCCGTCAGCTATGGGTCCTGGCATGTCGGTGTGTGACCTTATGTGCATAATGTAGAAATCAAACCTTCTGTGATTAACAAGAAACCAAATAGAATGCATTTCAAACAACAGATGTGGGTTAGAAACATCTCAAAGAAACAAACTCTCAAGGCGCGAGACTAAACCTGCAGCATAACAAGAATCAGTAACAACATTAACAGGTTGCTCAGAAAATTTCTCCAGGGCAATACGGATGGCAGCCAGTTCCAGAACCTGTACAGAACCTTGGTTCCTGGTCTGCACCTCCTGTTCCCACTGTCCTGTATCGGGGTTTACCCAAGTCACTGCAGCTTTTCGTGTCCTCCCAGATGCATCTGTGAAGACCGTGAGGCCTTCTACTGGTTCATGTTTGCATCTGGTTGTGGCCTTTAAAGGTAAATTACCTATTTCTGCCCACAATCTGTGTTTAGGGAGATGAATGGAAATATCACCGTCAAAGCCTGACAAGGCAGCTTGGAATCCCGTGTCCTCAGCCAGCATCCAATCCAAATTGTCCTTCGTAGCTGGAATGTAGATGGTGGCAGGGTCCCTTCCGTCCAGTTCCTGCAGTCGTTCTCTGCCTTTAATGACAAGCTTTGCAAACATCTCATTAGCAGTCCACACAGTTTTAGGTGGTGTGTGGGGTAGAAACAGCCACTCTAGAATTCGCAGTGGGTCTTTTTCAGTCTGATCCCACTGGAACAAAACTGCAAATGGCTGATACCTGCTGGGAACGAGGGCCAGGCAGATTTGCAGTTCAGGATTTCTCCTCCTGCCTTGCCTGCTCTCTATTGCCCTGGCACAAACATCTAACGCCTGTTTGGCCTCTGCAGTCAGAGCTCTGTTAGACGTTAGATTGGAGTCCCCTTTTAGCAGCTCGAACAAAGGGTGTGGCTCCTCTGTGGTTAAGCCTAAAATAGACCTTAACCAATTGATAGCCCCCAGGAGTTTTTGCAACTCGTGTAAAGTTAAAGTGTTTTTTACCTCGAGCTGCAGTGGCTGTGGGGAGATTTCCTGCTGCGTGATCCTCCATCCAAGGTATGTCCAGGGCTGTGATCGCTGAATCTTCTCTGGCGTGATCTGTAACCCTGCACCTTGGACAGCATCTTTTAGAGCAGTAACAACAGTTTCTAGTTCATTCTCTGTGGCCGTGGTAATTAAAATATCATCTATGTAGTGATAGATGATGGCAGAGGGAAAATGCCTTCTGATGGGATGAATAGCGTTTGCCACTACTGTCTGGCATATTGTAGGACTATTTCTCATCCCCTGAGGAAGAACAACCCAGTGATACCTTTGCATGGGCTGTGCATTGTTCAAGGCCAGGATGGAAAAGGCAAACCTTGGCGCATCCTCAGGGTGTAGGAAGATGGTAAAAAAGCAAGTCCTTTAAATCAATTACCATTAGCGGCCAGTTTGCTGGGAGCATAGAGGATGAAGGCAGTCCTGGCTGCAATGCTCCCATGGGCTCTATAACTGCATTTACTGCCCTTAAGTCCTGCAGCATTCTCCATTTCCCGCTTTTCTTGGGAATGCAAAACACAGGAGTGTTCCAGGGGCTGGTTGTGGGCACAATATGTCCTGCTTCTAGTTGTGCCCTTGCAAGCTCTGTTAATCGTTCAAGCCGTTCCTTTTTCATAGGCCATTGGTCCACCCAGACTGGCTGCTCGCTTTTCCAGACCAGCTTAATGGGTGTTTGGGACGGCTGACCAATGGCCCTTATTGAAAAACCTGGCTGCTTGCAGGAGGAATTTGCATCACTGTGCCAAACTGCCCGAGAACATCCCTTCCCCAAAGTGTGCAAGGAATGGGGGCAACAAAAGGAGCTACCTTGGCTAATTGTCCTTCAGGGCCCAGGACAGTGAGTACTTGGGCACTCTGTCTGGGCTTTTGTGTTCCTCCCACCCCCTGAATGGTTGCAGCTGGGCAAACAGTGGGCCAGTTAAGCGGCCATTCAGAGTCCTTCATGATGGAAACATTGGCTCCTGAGTCCTGTAAATTGGTGCCCATTCACCTGGCACATCATGAGCGGCTGTGTGGCTGTGATGGCTGCTGCCCAGTAAACTTGTGGTGTTCCTGTGCTACCGAAGGCCCCTGAACCCCGCTCCCCCTCCCCTGCAGGTGACGCGCTGTAGAAGGGGATTAGTTGGGCGATTTTCTGTCCCTTTGGAATGAAACAGGGGGGTGAAGGGGTCCAGGTCATTATCTGAATCTCGCTAAGAGAATCTGAGTCTATCACTCCCGGCAGCACAAATACACCTATTCTTGTAGTGGAGGACCTCCCAGTCAGTAGTGCAGGCACCCCTGGGCTAAGGGGACCCCAAAACCCAGTTGGGATTAGCACTTCCGTGGAAGTTATGAAGACAGAGTCCCGGTTGGATAGGTCCAGCCCAGCGCTGGCTGAGGTGGAGGGGCACAAAGCGCTGGCTGGGGTGGGGGGGCACAAATTGCCAGCCTGTTCCCTTGTGTCACATGTGTTTGCTGGACCGGGGCGTGCAATAACGCCCCTCGTCTCCCGTTTTTTGGCACCCTCCTTGCTTTTGGGTGCTTGCGGGGTGCCACTGCTAAGGGTCTCCTGGGACAGTCTCTTTGGAAGTGGTCGGGGGCACCACATATGTAACAACCACTTCTGGGTCTGGCTCCCTCCTGTACTCTTAGCTGGGCACTCAGTGCTACTGCTAACGAGTCAGTTTGGTGTCCCACTGAGCCGACCCCTTGGCAGGCACGAACCAGCTCTGCAATGCTGCAGCTCTCCCGTTTAGGAAGGGCCTGCAATGCTCTCTTACAGTCTGGGTTCGCGTTTTCGAAAGCCAGTTTTCTGCTAAGTATCTCTCTGGCTTCCTCATTTTCAATCTGCCTATCTAGGGCAGACTGCAGCCGGTCCAAGAATTGGGAGAACGGTTCTGTTGGGCCTTGCATTATTCTTGTAAATGACAAATTGGTGTCTCGGTCTGATGTGGGTAACGTTCTCATAGCTCTCATGGCGTGTTTAGCTATTACCTCATACACTTCCCTATTGTACCCAGATTGAGCATCTATTGACCGATAATTACCCTGCCCGGTTAGTTGATGTGCTGTAATGCCTGCTTGTGGGTCATTGGCATACACAGAGCAATTCTCCCGAAAGTCGTTCAGCCATACATTGTACTGGGTATTGGTAAGACTTATTTTTAGTATAGTCTTCCAATCGTGTGGCATGAAAATGTAGGTTGAGCTTAGTGTCTCTAGAAATGCCAGGGTATTAGCTGAAGACACGCCGGTTTCCCTCATTATTTGCCTTAGTTCCTTTGTTAGTTCGTGTGGCAGAGGTTGGAACCGGCGGGTCTGGCGTGGGCCGATAACGACTGGGCATGCATTAATCACTTGCAAATCCCCC
>NW_020925968.1:0-7268 GCF_003984885.1 Neopelma chrysocephalum
CCCATGAACCTTCCTGGGTCCAGCCCAGGGTGGTCCCAGCCCCAGCTGGTGAAAGAAGGGGCCCAGTTGGCCACAGTGAGCCCCACATGGCTGCAGACCCCCAGTGCACTCCAGTACCAGGCCAGGGTGTGAGGGGCACCCAGATGGTGGGACCAGTTGCCAGCCAAGGGGGACCATGGAGGGCCCAGGCTGTGGCTCTTCACAGGCATTGGGGGCCCAAAATGTTGGGCAGGAGCCCTGGGAACAGACATCCCAGCACAGGGTCCACATTCCCTGGGGGACCTGTCCTGGCCAGCCGTGGTGTCCCCAGCAGAGGACTGCAGTGGCACCAGGCAGGGTCTGGCAGCAGAGACCGTGTGGGTGGTTCGACACCAAAGTCTCAGCACACACTGGGCAGCCCTGCTGGGACCTCAAATCTGGAGAGTTTTGTGCCTCTGTTGGGAATGTTGGGCTTCCCTGGCTGTCTGGGAAAAGAACATGGAAACACAGCCATTGTTGAAATGGGGCTGAAAAATGGTTTTTCCTGCTCCCGCCCTGCCAGCGGCACGGCCCAGGCAGCGGTGCTCGGGGTGCCACGTGCTGGAAAGTTTGTGCCGAGGCAGTGGAGAGTGGAGAGGCCAGGGCTATTCCTGGCTCCCAGCTGGTGTTTGGCCAAAGTGGGCTCTTGGTTTTGGCGGGCTGTAATTTTAGCACAGCCTGTTCCCGCGCTGTGGGGCTGCGGAACAGCTGCCAGTTCAGCTGGGGGGCCACGATGCACATCAGCACCCCCTGCCCACCCATGACCAGCCCAGGGTGCCCGGCCAGAAGTGCCCAAAACATGGTAGAAATGCTTAAACCCAGTGTTCTTCTCCCCTGCAGTGGCTGCAGAGGCCGTGGCTCTGGTGGTGTGTGTGCAGGGTGAGGAGCTGCCAGAGGGGGTGTCACTGGCCAGGGTAGAATCATAGAACTATTACAGTGAGAAAAGCCCTCAAATCATCGAGTCCAGCCTTCAACTAACACTGCCAGCTCCACCATTAAATCATGTCCCTCAGCACCACGTCTGTAGGGTGCAAGGTCCAGCCTCGGGGTGCACCCCACATTCCCCTCTGGTCCCCCCCACACTGCCTGCAAAAGCAGGTACTGCCCACCCCGGATGTGGAGGGGGGAGAAGGCAAACTGGGCTTAAAATCCTCCCTAACTGGGTGAGTCAAACCCTCATGCTCCCTCCTAAGGGCCTGGTGAGGACCACAGCGGCTGCCCCTGTCACACCCCTCAGCCACCACTGCCACAGCCTTGCTGTCACCATACCACCAACATCACCGAACCTAGAAATTTCTTAACAATAAGCTAAAAAATCCACCCTGGGAGTCCTAATAAGGGCTGCAATTCAAGGACCATATTTCTCCAGACAGGCAGCACCAGTCCTGCAATCAAATCTTTCTCCATTAGCACACCTGTCTGGGGGATCAGCAGCTGTTTACCCCAAATAGGAGAGAAAACAAGGGTTTGCTGGGTGCCCAGACCAGGCTGAGGCTCTGTTGGAAGTTGTATTTATTACCACAATAACCCTGAGATGATAAATATTTTGAAGTAGAAGAAAGGTGTTTATTTTTGAGTTAGTTCAGCTGGTTTACAACCTGTTTAGAAGCCTGGGCATTTATCTTTGGGGCTGTTTACTGGGCTCTCCTCAGGCTGTGGCAGGGTTTTATACACATTTAAATAACCCCCAGCAAGGTATCTTCCTGCCAGCTGCATGTGGTGTCAGTTGCTGTTTTGACACAGTTATGCAAATGGTTGCTCTTGTTTTCACAAATGGGCTTGAATGGTCAGGTTGTGTTTTTGACTACACCAGCCTCAAACATTTATTTATTTCATTTAATTCCCTTTCAATTGCAGGGTGATAAAAATTGGCTTTGGGCTCCCTGGCTGCCTCCAGCTGGGTGTTTGACCTGGGATTGCCCAGGGGTGTTGGATAGTATTTTTTCATAACTTGTATTTTATCATTTATGTCTTGTATTTTATTAATGTATAACCTGTACTTTATTCATTTGTAACCTGTCTTTTTTTTCTCAGACTTGGGGAAACTTGCCCCACATTTTGTGAGCCTGCAGGCTGCCCCTGTACCCTTCAGAAGGTTGGAGTGAGGGATGAGCCCAGGGAAAGGGCTGCCTGGCAGCAGGCAGGGACTAATTAGTTTAATTCAGTTAATGAGAGAGGATTCAGGGTGATCTGGCAGCAGGGTAGGAGCAGGAAGCCTCAGGCTGGTCCCCCTGTGGTGGTGGCCCAGAGTGAGAAGGGTCCGATGTGAGCAGTGTCATTGTCTCCCCTGGCCCCAAACGCCACAGGTGAGGGGTCAGTGGTGCCCAGCCCGGTGGGCCTGGATGCACTGGGATCACTGGAGTGAGTGTGTGTGTGTGTGTGTGTGTGTGTGCACATATGTGTGAGCATGTGCAGCAGCTGGGACATCCCACACTGGGGCAGGGACCACCCTGGTAGGCAAGACCCCACTGGGGGCCCTGCCAGAGACCCTTCAGGGGACAGGAGGGGTCATCCAGGCTGTGGACACACACCCTGCTGTGGCACAGAGTCCCACTAGCCTGGCAGTGGCCCCCAATGAGTCCACCATGCAGCTGGTTCACCACCACCACCACCCACCCTGCCCATTTTGGGCAGCATCAGGCCAGCCCAAGACCTCTCCCTCCACCTCAAGGACTGACGGCCCCACAAGGTGATGGCTTTGCAAGGTGACAGCCTGGCAAGGCAGAGGCAAGAGCTGCCACCATCTTAGGCTGAGCCAACTCAGGGCGTGGTGCTTGCTTGTCTTCACACGTCAGCACCCACTGGAGACAGTTTCACTTCCCTTTTTGGGGCACCCTTTCAAATTTCTGATTGGGGACTGTAGTGGGTGAGGGGTAAATTTAGTCAGGGGATGCCCCATAGCCACACAGCTGCATGGTGGGGCTGGCTTTGGGGGGAAATGGGGGGGCAGTGCTGACGTGGCACAGCCTGGGCTCTGAACAGCCTTTCCCTGAGTCTTTCAGGGAAGGCGGCTGCGTGAGCGGGGGGAATGTCAGGATGGGGTACAGGAACCACCAGCTGCCCCTTCAGGTTCCTGGGGGCTGCACCCCCAGCTCAGGCAGGGCAGAGGCCGTGGAGCTTGGCACAACTGCAGGACCAAAGTGAGGGGACTGTGCTGTCCTCCCAGGGCCGCCCCAGTGAGTCTGGCTCTGCCCCGCTCCCCCCAGCCTGGGCTGGGCTATTCTGGGCCCCTGCTCTTGCTTTCGAGTTTCAGCCCTGCTGCCTCCAGGAACGCGGCTGTTTGTGGGGCTGCAGCTGCAGGGGGAACAGGCGGGAACCCGTCCCCTCCGGCTGTGCCACGTCGCCCGTGTCTCTCCAGATAAGGTGTTTCATCAGCTCCAGGTGCCCTCACTCTGCTCCTGCCACGTCCCCACAGAGACACCACTTCCTCCTGGCATGAGACACCCAGGCTTGCCTGGCCTGGGGGAATCACCCAGTCATGTGCAGTGAAAAAAGCAAACCATATATAGTGTTTTGGTGACAAAGCTGTCCAGAGGTCATCCCATGGAGAGGGAGCATTTGGGGAAAAGGGTAGAGCTTTGTCCTCAAGTCTGGGGGTAGTGGTTTGGTGTGAGGGTTGCAAGAGCTCATGTGGTCCCACACTCCTTTGCCTCCATCTCTGCATCCCTCCCTCTGGTCTAAACCCCCAGGGTTTATTAAACACCCCCCTGAAAGCCTTGCTAAGCCCTCACCAGGGAGCCTCAGCCTGGGAGCACAGCTCTCAGCAAGTGCAGGACCCACTGCCTCTCTCTGCAGCTAATTAAAGCCTTCCTGAAACATCTCATTTACTAAATTAGATTCCCCTCATTTTAAAATTACTGGCAAGCTGGGAAAACAAGATAATAAATGACTGTTGAAATTTCAGTGCAGGAGCCGGCAGAGTGAGAGCAGGAGCTGCAGCTGGGGAGAGGAGGGAGGTGTTGGTTCTGCTCAGCACATTTGCTCACAAGAAAGCCCCAATGAGGGTGGCTGCGAGAGTGGGGCCAGACTGTTCTTCCCAGGCCCTGCTTCCCTCCATGCAGGAGATGGATCAGGACCCACATCCATCTCTGATTCCCAGTAGAGGCTCTCCAGCCCTGTTGAAGGCTTGTTATGGGTAAAACTGTGGCTGGGAATCTGCCGAGGTACGGGCAGTGGGGGAGGATGGGAGCCTGGGGGCTCCAGGGCCACTGATTTATAATTCATCAGGTTTTTCCTTGCCAGTTGTTGTTTACGGAAAAGATTTAGCAAAATCTTTTAATCAATAATTAGTGAGGTTTTCTGCCCCTGGAATCAGAGAGGTGCCTGTGCTCTACCTGCCCAGACCTGAGCCAAAGTGAGAGCCTGGCTCATGGCCCAGAAGGACCTGCCCCAAACTGAGCCCACAAAAAAGTGGGGCCAGTGTCCTGTGATCCAGAAATGGGCTTTACCAATGGAATGTCAAGATGTATTTCAAGCCCTGTGGAATGCATTGCCCTGCCACCCTCTCCCTTCCAGAGCCCCCCCCCTCAAAAAATGTGGCATTTATTTATTATATTTATTTATTTACCTGGCGCCACAGCTCAGATGGTGGCTCCTGCATTGCCTGTCATTCACTCCAGCCTCAACCACTGCTAAGGGTCTGATTTGCCAACTGCTGGAATCATAATTACTGAGGCTTGAGCCTTCCAATGGAAAAGAAGCCAGTGTCCTTCCTGGCAGAAGGTGTCAGTCCTTGGGGCATTTCTGGCTGGCAGAACCCCAGGCAGATGCTCTCTTGGGTGAAAGCCCTGGCAGCACCACAAGGCTGGGGATGAGATGCTGCAGTCAGGGCTTTGCTAGGGATTAATCCAGCTTGAGGGTGGGAAGGGGCTGAGCAGAAGGGTGGAGGAGCTGCTGCCATGTCTGGGTCCACATTCCCCAGCAGGGAGTTGGGATGGGTGGATGTGGATGACCACCCTCAGCTCCAGGACCCGCTGCCACAGCCCATCAGCCCCTCAGGAGCAAGGCTGCCAGCTGTCTGCCCCTGCAAGCTCTGCCTGCTCAGGAAATCATTTTAGAGAACCTTATCTTGAAACACAGTGGGACAGATCCCTCCATCACCCACCCTTCCTTCCTTTCCCTGGCTCTGATGCAGGCTGAACATCCTGCTACTGGCTCCTTCCTTGGGGCCAGCAGCAACCCAGGGGTCTGTGATCAGGACTGAGCACTGGTTTGTTCTGTGATGGGAATTCCTGGTAAAACCTCAAACGTGTCACCCCACAGATGGGAAGGGACACTGGGACTGCCTCCATCAGCCCAGTCCCCTGTGCAGGGAGATGGGAAGGGGGTTTTGCCATATGCGTGGGGCTGTGCCACGACAATCTTTCCCTTGCCTGGCTAGAGAGGAGGATGAAGTCAGGATAAAGCCTCATCAATGCCAATAAAGTTGTTTTGGGGCACGAGGTTTCTCTTGGCACCTCAGGAGGGGTCAGGCCCTGCTGCCAGCTCCCTGCCAAAAAGCAGGAAGGAAGAAGGACTGTGGAAATGCATGGATGTGGCACCTGGGGACTTGGTTTAGCCAAGAACATGGTGGTACTGGATTAATGGTTGGACTTGATGATCTTAGAGGTCTTTTCCAACCTGAATGATTCCATGATTCTATGAATCTGAATCAAGTCTTAGGAAATGCTGGAACCCAGGGTTGTTGGTGCTGGGAGATCCCTGGCAGCACTGGGAGACATGAGGCTCCTTTTGCCAGCAGCACAACCACTGTTTTGTTTAGGCCATCACTGCCCACCCTGGCATGTCCATGGGAACAAGAGATGGATGAAAGAAACTCAATTCCCCTCCAAGTTCCTCTTGAATTTGCTTTCCTGGCAGTTTTGGTGTTGCTGCCCCAAGAGAGCCCAGCGTGGGGAGTGCCCATCCCACAGGGATGGTGTTGGCTGGCTCCCGGCCTGCCCAGGGCAGCTGATTGCCAGCAGGATGCAGGGAGGAGACGTGGGGGTTGTGGGTGTCCAAGTCCCTGGGATGGGCTTGGGGGCTGCCCCAAGTGGGGCTGACCTCTGCTCCTTGCTGCTGCTCAGTGTCCATGGCCGGGCTCCAGACATCCTTCCTATGCTCCAACGTCAATAAAAGTTGGGGGATGAGAGAACTGACAGCAGCCTGAAAAGGATTTGGGGGTCTTGGTGGATAAAAAGCTGGACATGACCTGGCAATGTGCACCTGCAGCTCAGAAAGCCAACCGTGGCCTGGGCTGCACCAAAAGCAGTGTGGGCAGCAGGTCAAGGAGGGGGATTCTGTCCCTGTACATGGCTTTGGTGAGACCCCACCCGGAGTACTGCATCCAGCTCTGGAGTCCCCAACATCAAAAGGACATGGACCTGTTTGGGCCTGTCCAGAGGAGGCCATAAAGATCCCAAGAGTGCTGGAGCACTTGTGCTCTGAGGAAAGGCTGAGAGAGTTGGAGTTGTTCAGCCTGGAGAGAGAAGGCTGCAGGAAGAGCTTTTAGCAGCCTTTCAGTACTTGAAGGGGGCTTATATGAAAGATGGGAACAGACTTTTTGTCAGGCTCTGATGCAATAGGACAAGGAGTAATGTTTCTTAATTAAAGAAGGGTTGATTTAAGCCGGATAAATTACTGTGAGAGTGGTAAGGTGCTGGCACAGATTGTCCAGGGAAGCTGTGGATGTTCCATCCCTGGAAACATTCAAGGTCAGGCTGGAAGGGGCTCTGAGCAGCCTGGTCTGTTTGAAGATGTCCCTGCTCATTCCAGGGGGTTGGACCGGATGATTTTTTAAGGTCCCTTCCAACTCAAACTATTTTACTGTTCTATGATTCCGTGTCCTCAGATGGCACCTGCAGGGACATGTGCCAACCGAAAACCTGGCGGGGTGAGGCATCCCACTGGCACAGCTTGGGGAGGAGGATGTGGTGGGGCCATTGCCCCTTTCCCAAGAGGCTGGTGAGAACTGCACACAGCGTGACTGGGCACTCCCACCCCCTGTCCCTGGGGTGGCTCCTGGCTGCTCTGATGGGGTGACAGCAGCAGAACACTGGCACTCTCAGCATAACCATGGCCATCAGCCCCTCCATGTGCTGCAGGGCCACAGGGAAACTTCCCCAGGGCTGGGCTGGGGACAAGGCACATGGCATGCAGGAGCCCACGGTGGTGTGGCATAGGGTGCAAGGGACAGAGTGGTGCATGTGCTTGACTGGTGGCTACACTGGCACCCCCGTTCTGGGAAGTGCAGGGGTGAGTGAGGAAATGGG
>NW_020925968.1:7278-8476 GCF_003984885.1 Neopelma chrysocephalum
GTGTGTGTTCCCATCCCACCCTCCGTACTGGTGGCACTGGGCTGACACCAGTTGGTGCATGGGGAATGGGCGCGTTGGAAGGACACAGAGACAGGGATGCTGAGCCAGCACTAGTTCAGTGTCGGTTTTTATTTGTCTGACACTCAGAGTGGGGGGACAGGAGCAGGGGACAGGGGGATGTGAGGAGCGAGGTGTGCGGCTGGGGGGAGCCGCTGTCCCCAGAAGTGGGGAGGAGGGAGGGAGCCACCAAAGGGCCGGCGGTTGCAAGCAGGTCCCAGTGGGCTTAGGGGCTCCAGGATCTGTTCAGCGTCTTCTCCACATTGCCAGCCTCGTGCTTGACCTTGCAGGAGTATGTGTCGTGCCTTTGCCACTCACTGGCGTCCAGTGACAGGTAGCTGATGCCCACGTACTTTCTGTTTCTCTGCCACACGGTCTGACTGGTCTCCACATTGTTTTTGAAGATGGTGCCATCAACCACCCATTCCACTTCCACAGTGCTGGGGTAGAAGTTCTCCAGCAGACACACCAGAGTGGCTTTGTTCTTCTTCGCGATCTCTTCGGGGGATGGTGGGAAGACGTAGACGGTGGGAGCGACCTTGGGCTGGCCTGTGAGGGAAGAGAGAGGTGTGGGGTCAGAGAGGGCCCCGTGCCCCAGCACAGCCCCTGCCTGCCCAGCTGGCACTACCCACAAACTCCCTGCTTCCCCCACAGCCAAGAGCTTACCACTTATAACTTCAATGTATTTAGATTTGGCAAATCCATCCATCCAATTATTTATTTATTTATTTATATAATTTTTATATGTAAAATATGTGCATATATATGTGTGTAATGCATGTACACATATACATACATCCCATATAGACTTCTATATATGTTTTATATACACTATCTCTACATTTATGCGCATATATATAGTATATATTACAGATATATATAGCTAATACACATAATATACAAATATTAAAGATCACATTTATAAAGTATACAATGTACTTACATATGTAGTACATATCATTATATGAATATATGTATAATTCTATAAAATGCATATAACGTTTATGTATTTATGCCTTTCTTATATACGATATATATTATATTATATATTTTTATTTATAATATGCATAGCTAAATCTCTACTTATTTGCCACAAACCTATTTCTTTCCTTTTGCAAGGCAATTTGTTTAAAAAAATAAA
>NW_020925968.1:8486-11458 GCF_003984885.1 Neopelma chrysocephalum
CCCCAGAACAATGGGAGCAGTCCAGCACCAGTCCCCGCGGTCCAGCACTGCCTCCCTGTCCCTGAGCTGGTCACAAGCCCAATGGGCTGGTGCTCGGCAGAGGCAGCCAGAGCTGGGGCAGCCCCCGGCCAGCCCTGCCCTGACTCAGGGCACAGGGATCACGGGTGTCTTCGGTAGCCCCAGCCCAGACCAAGAGTGTCTGCACCCGTAGGAAATTCCACCTCCACCATGATGCTTCCTGTCCCATCCAAGCTGGGACATGAGGCACAGCCACGTTCAGCACAGGGCAGCAAGGGCAGGGCGATGGTGGGGACTTGTCCAACCATCAAACGGGCACAGCAGAGACTCCTGACTGAGGTCTGCAATGGCAGGAGGTTCCTGCCTCACTTTCCCATTGCTCCATGGGACTGTGGAATCACTGCTGCTGTCCTCACCACCACAGAAATAGACAGCCTCGTCCTCGGCTTGGACCCCAGTGATGGTTAATGTGGCCGTGGAGCCAGACCTGGATCCGGAGAATCGTGAAGGGATGTTCGAGGGTCTGTTGGTGCTTTGATACATCACAGTGATGGGGGCACTACCAGGGTAATGTACTGGTACTGGTACTGGTACTGGTACCAGCCAGCATAAGCCCAGCTGCTGCTACTCCCAGAGCAGGTGATCTTGACGGTGTCTCCCACTTTGACGGACATCGGAGGTGACTGAGTCAGCACTGCCTGGACCAGGGAACCTGAAAAGGGAGAGGAGAGAGAAGAAAGGACAGGGGTCAGTCAGTGCCCCAGGAGCACAGCCCTCCCTGGGCAGGGGGATGGGACCCCTGTGCCCAAAGGACCCATCCAGGCACGGCGAGTCCACCCATGTCACCTGAGGTGTGGGCGAGTACCGTGAGGAGGAGAGGGACCCAGGCCATGGTGTGATCCCACCAGCTCCACGTCCCCACGATGATGGGGCTGTGCTGTGGACCCTGACTCACATTTAAGCCCCCACCTGCCCAGGCACAGCCCCTCCCTGGATATGTGGCCATCAGTGTTCCCTGGAGCTCTTGCCCCAGTGCTCCTCCTGCCCACTGCAGGCACCTCTGGGGACACATCCACCAGAAGACAGCACGATCACTCTGGGCTGCCTGCTCCTTCCCCAACACGGCTGCTGAGCTCTGAGCTCAGCCAAGGACCACCCAGTCCATGTTCCTGCCCAGTAGGACCATGGCCTGGCTGCACCAGCAATGCTTGGCCATGGAAAAGACAGAAAAACTCTATTTTTAATTCTTCTGTGCCTGACCTCGAAAATCTTTCTTTGTCTCTATACCAGCATAACTGCTGTCGTCCCAGCTACCACAGAAATAGACAGCCTCGTCCTGGGCTTGGACCCCAGTGATGGTTAATGTGCCCGTGGAGGCGGACCTGGATCCAGAGAATCGCGAAGGGATGTCCAAGGGTCTGTTGCTATTAGTATAGATCACAGTGACAGGGGCACTGCCAGGGACCTTCTGCTGGAACCAGGCGTAGTAGCCATGGCTACCACCAGAGCAGGTGATCTTCACAGTGTCTCCCAGGTTGGCTGACACCGAGGACGGCTGACTCAGTGATACTGGACCAGGGAATTGGATAGAGACAGAAAAGACAGGAGCAAAGGTGGGTCACCCAGTGTCCCAGGAGCACAGAACTTCCTGGACAAGGTTACAGGGAATGCCATAGTCAGAGAACAGACATGGACATGGTCACAGGCAAACCTGGGGAGCAGAGCCCAGCCCAACACATCCCAGCACAGAGGCAGCTCTGGTAGCAGCAACGGGAGTTGGTCATCAGTAGCAAGATGCAGACAGGTGGGGGACAAAGCAACACCATGAGTTTTGTAGGGACCAGGACAATGGTGTCCCCAGCCAGAAAGTCACCCCTGTTCTCTGGGACACCAAGGAGAGGATATTCCCTACCATGACTGTGCAGAGGCAACAGAAACCTTCCTCAGCCGCACAGCCAGACAGGAGGGAGAAGGGCCAAAACCTTTCCCCTGATTTTGGGTTCTGCCTCACTTCCTGCTACTCACTGTCAACACACCAGAGCTGCTGCCACTGCTGCTGTCACAGTTTTGCACTGGGGAAGGAAAGACCAAGAAGAAATTGGCGACGCACCTTTGACGGTCAACATGGTCCCGGCCCCGAATACATCAGTAGTGCTGCTGTCTATGCCACCACAGAAATAGACAGCCTCGTCCTCGGCTTGGACCCCAGTGATGGTTAATGTGTTCGTGTTGTCAGATGTGGATTCAGAGAATCGCGAAGGGATGTCCGAGGGTCTCTTGCTGTTATCATAGATCACAGTGACAGGGGCACTGCCAGGGACCTTCTGCTGGTACCAGCCATAATAGTTGCTGCTCCCTGAGCCGGTGATCTTGATGGTTTCTCCCATGTTGGCTGACAATGAGGACGGCTGACTCAGTGATGCTGCCTGGACCACGAAACGTGGAGAGGAAGAAGAGAGAGGGGAAAAAAAGAGGATCATCCAGTGCCACAGGAGCACTGACCTGACCAGAAAACGGAAGCTGGAGAGGGAGAGAAGACAGAGATCAGACATTGCCCAGCAGCACAGCCTTGCCCAGGGCATCAGGACTGGGCCCCTGTGCCCAAAGACCTCATGATGCAATGGAGGGAATCAGAGACACACCGAGAACCCAAGGTGTGAGAGTCCTGCAAGGAGAAATGGCAGCAGCAAGAGGAGGCTGACCAGCACTGCTGTCGTAGCTACCACAGAAATAGACAGCCTTGACCTCAGCTTGGACCCCAGTGATGGTTAATGTGGCCGTGGAGCCGGACTTGGATCCGGAGAATCGCGAAGGGATGTCCGAGGGTCTCTCATCATCCCAATAGATCACAGTGACAGGGGCACTGCCAGGGACCTTCTGCTGGTACCAGCCATAGTTGCCATTGCTCCCAGAGCAGGTGATCTTGATGGTTTCTCCCACCTTGGCTGACAATG
>NW_020925968.1:11468-11720 GCF_003984885.1 Neopelma chrysocephalum
CAGTGCAGCACCACACCATGGCCTGCTGCTCCTGAGACTGAACGGGGAAGGGAAGGGATGAAAGGCAGCGAGAAGTCATCAAGGAGCTTTGAACATCATTCAGTACTTCTTGAACTCAATTCTTTCTACTTTCACATCATCCTCAATTAGTTGGTATACATAAGTCACAGCTGTGGAAGCCTGGATATCCATCAGCACAAATGAAGGGGTGATGTTCCTGGAAAGAAGACATCCTTTGTAATCTTCCCAGTT
>NW_020925969.1:0-3988 GCF_003984885.1 Neopelma chrysocephalum
CCCCCCCAATCCTGTCCCCTCTCTCCTCTCCCCACTGCCCAACACCCCTCATCCCACACTTTCCATCACACTCCTCCCATCCCTCCCTCCCATTCCTCTCCCAGCCCCCCTCCTGTCCCCCCCTCCTGCTATTCCCTTCCTGCCTCTCTCCTCCTGTCCCCCCTCCCGGGATCACCCCCTTGTCCCCATCCCTCCTGCCCCCCCCCCAGTACATCACTCTGGGACAGAACGAGGAGCAGGGGGATCTCAGACTCCAAGGCCTGGCAGGATGGAGGAGGAGGAGGGTGGCAGTGCCCCCCAGCTCCCCCGGAGTCCCCCCACCTCCTGGCAGGTCTCCAGGAACTCCTCAAAGGTCACCACGCCGTCCCCGTTCCTGTCCATCTTCTGCAAGGGAGTGGCCGGGGCTGAGCGGGGGTGGGTGGCCCCGGGAGGTGGCCCCAGGAGGGGGCAGAGGGGACAGTGTCACCTGGAAGAACAGCTCCATGTGCTGGGCCGGGGCGCTGGCCCGCAGGGTGGGCTCGGTGCAGGGCCCCATCATGGCATAGATGGACTTCATGATCTCCAGCATGTCCTGGGGGCACACAGAGCACCAGCACGTCCCTCTCTGGGTGCCCCCCGCCCCGCCAGCCCCCCCAGTGTCCCCCAGTGTCACCTCCTTGGTGACGTAGCCGTCCTTATTCACGTCGTAGAGGTCAAACGTCCACTTCAGCTTCTGCTGCTCCGTCCCCCGCAGCAGCACCGAGAGCCCCACGGCGAAATCCTGCCGTGGGTGTGAGCAGGGAGGGACCCCCACCCCCCTCACACCACTCAGCCCCCCCCTCCTGCTGCCACATCGATCCCGGGGCGCCCGAGGGATTTGTTCCCTATTGATCCCGTTATTTTTAACCACCCCCCCTTGTGCTGCAGTGCCCCCGGCACCACGAGGGAGAGTTCGGCCACAGCCTGGGAGGAGGAGGAGGAGGAGGAGGAGGATGTGATGAATCACGCCGGGAATTCCCACCTGGAAGCACAGAGCCCCGTTGTGGTCGGCGTCGAAGGCGTCGAACAAGAGGTGGGCGTAGGAACTGGCGTCTGCAGGGCGAGGGGACGGTCACTCCCCCAGATTGGCAGGGGCTGTTTGTCCGGATGGGCCCCCCCAGACCCCCCCCGGCAGGTTTGGGGTCCCCCCGACTCACCGCCCTGGGGGAAGAACCGTGAGTAGATGAGTGTGAAGGTTTCCTCGTCCACGAGGCCGCTGGGACATTCCTGGGAAGGAGGTGGCACCTGGTGACCCTGGAGACCCCCAGGACCCCTGGATTTGGGGTCAGGGGGTGAGGGACCCCCAAGCTCACGTTCTTGAAGCCACGGTAGAGGGACTGAAGCTCCATCTTAGTGAACTTGGTCCGGGCCAGGAGCTGCTCCAGCCCCTCGGGTTGGTGCCGGATGGTCGGGAGCTCCACGTCGGCATCGCTATTGTCTGGAGAAAACCCCCGGACAAAGATCCCCCTTAAAAACAACCCCCCCTGCCCTAAAGCCACCCCTATCCCCTTAAAACCACCCCCACCTCCAAAGCCAACCCTTCTACCCCTTAAAACCACCCCATCCCCCTTAAAACCACCCCCATTCTCCCTAAAACCAACTCTCCAACCCCTAAAACCACCTCCATCCCTGCTAAAACCAACCCCATCCCCCCTACAGCTACTCCCACGGCCCCAAAACCACCCCAGGGTGCCGTGGTGGAGCCCAAAATTCCCTTTGGGCCCCTGGAGCACCCCAGGTGTCGAATCCCGAGGGGTTTCCCACATTCTGGAGGCGCAGAACATTCCGGAGCCGCCTCTCCCCGGCCGAAGGTAATTAATAAATGATGGCTTATTAATAATTCCAGCCTGGGGAGCCCCCGCGGAGCCTCCCGGCGCAGGGGGAGGGGTGGGAATTTTGGGATGGGGTTGGGACCCTGGAAAATCTCCAGGGTCCCCCCAGAGGGGTTGAAGCCCCCGGCTCCTGCTAAGCCAGGTCTCAGGGGGCTTGGGGGGCAGAGAGGGCGTGGGAGGGCCTGGTGTTATGTTTTGGGGGGTGGGAGTCAGTGGGGGCCTGGGGGTCCCTGTGTCCCATCCCCAGGGGGCTTTGAGGGTCTCTGTGGTGGCAGAGCCCCCCAGCTCAGGGGGGTTTGGGGGTTAAGAGCAGCTCAGAGCCGCCCTGTCCCACCTCAGGGAGGTTTGGGGGTCCCTGTTATCTGTTAACAGGGGGTGGGGGCACCCTGGGAGGGGCAGGGGGTCTCTGGGGACGGGTTGTTTGGGGGCAGCACTGGCACAGCCCCCCGGGGAAGGTCAGAGCAGGGCTGGGCCATGACACTGCAAGGGGGGGCTGGAGGGGGGGCTGGGGGGACCTGCCCTCTCCACCACCCCCCGAACCCTCAGCCTTCGCCCCAAACTCTCCCGGGAGGGAACCCCAAACCCGACTGGTTGGACCTCAGAGGGCCCAACAGGTCACCGATGGGGGGAGGGATGGGGGGGATTAATTAACTCAATAATTAGGGTTCATTAAGGTTATAACTGGGGGGTACCTTCCACGGAGATGGGCTCCAGGATGCCAAACTGCTTGAGCACGGCGATGAAGAGGAGGATGACCACGGCCACGGCGCACAGCTCCATGCCCTGGATGCCCATGGCCCCCGGGGGGGGGTTTGGGGGTTCCCCCCCCAGACCCCGGCAGGGTGTGGGCAGTGGGTGCTGCGGGAGCGCAGGGCGGGTGCTGTGCCCGCCCGTGCCCGCCTGTCCTGCCTCCTCCCCCTCCTCCTCCTCCTCCCTTGGCACTCGCCCACCCCCCCGGCCCCCCCGGCGCTGCTTTCCCACATTTTATTTTTAGCCCCCTCCCTCCCCCTGAAGGATTTGGGGGGGCCCAGGGGCGCTGCCCCCCCCTCCCCGCAGCACCCCAGGTTTGTGGCTGCACAGCCGGGGGATCAAACCAGCACCGGCCTCAAAACTGGGGGGGAAAAAGGTTGTTTTGGCACCCCCCCGCCCCCGGTGAGATCGATGGGATCGATAGGGATGAGTAAGCAGCAAGGGGGGGGAAACTGAGGCAGGGGAGGGGGTGGGGGGGACTGGCCCTGTGCCCCCAGGGCTGCCCCTACCCCTCCAGGGCTGTCCCTGCTCTGGGGACATGAGCCCTGTCCCCCCAGATCTGTCCCGGGGGTGTCCCTGTGCCCCTGGAGGTGTCACATTCTGTGGTCCTGGGGAGATTGTCCCTGTCCCCCCTGGGGCTGTTCTGTCCCCAAAGCCCTGGGACAATCCGTCCCCATCCCTCAGGGGTTGTCCCTGGTCCTGGGGACATCGGCCCTGTCCCCCCTGAGCTGTCCCTGTGTCCCTGGGGTGTCCCTGTCCCCACATGGCCCCAAGGCTCCAGGAATGTCTCTCTGCAGTGTCCTGGGCTGGTCTTGTCCCCAGAGTTCCAGGGACATTGTCCCTGTCACCTTGAGGGTGTCATCATGGTTCTGGGGACATCAGCCCTGTCCCACCAGGGTTATCCCTGTTCCTATCCCTCGGGGTGTCCCACCCCATGGACCCCAGGACATCATTCCCATCCCCCCCAGGTGTCCCAGGCCCTGTTCTCCCCTGGGACTCTCTGTCCCCGAGGCCCCAGGACCATCTGTCCCCATCCCTCTGGGGGTGTCATGTCCCCATGGCCCCCAGTTCTTTGTCCCCTTCCCTCCAGGGGTGTCCCCGTGGTCCCAGGGACATTGTCCCATCCACCCTGGGGTGTCTTCCCCCTGTCCCCCCTCCCACCCCTCGGGAACACTGTCTCTGTCCCTCTGGGAGTTTTCCCTGTCCCTCTCCAGGTGCTTCCATCCCCAGCTTCTACCTCAGGGGCACAGTCCCTGTCCCCTCCCGGGCTGTCCCCATCCCTGTCCCCTCCCGGGTGTCCCTGTCCCCCCCGGGCTGTCCCCATCCCTGTCGCCCCCTGTGTGTCCCCATCCCTGACCCTGTCCTTGTCCCCCCCGCGCTGTCCCTCT
>NW_020925969.1:3998-7678 GCF_003984885.1 Neopelma chrysocephalum
CCCCCCCGGGCTGTCCCTGTCCCTGTCCCCCCGGGCTGTCCCTGTCCCCCCCGCCCTCGGTGACCCCCGGGGGCCGCACTGGGGGCGTGGCCACAGAAAGGGGGCGTGTCCCAGAAGAAGGGCGCGGTTCTGTTATAAGGGGCGTGGCCCAGGAAATAGGCGTGGTTCCGCCTTGGGGCGTGGTCAAGCCCCGGGGGCGGGCTCCGCTCACCGCCCGCCGTCCCGGTCCCGCGTGACGTTATTTCCGCTTCCGCCCCGCACCGGAAGAGCCGGCGGCGCCATGGCCTCAAGGTTACTGCGGGTGAGCGCGGCCCTGCGGCTCCTGCCCGGCGCCTCCGCCCGAGCCGCGCCCGCGCGCCAGCTCGGTGTGCCCGGTGAGCGGGGACCGGGGGGAGGGCGTCGCGGGGGGGGGCGCGGGGGAGGGGGCGTGCGGGGTCGCAGGGAGGGAGCGGGCGCGGTGTCCGTGCCCCTCCCCCCGTGTGACCGCGGCCCGCAGGGAGACTGGCCAGCGATGAAGAACAGGCGACTGGGATGGAGAGGAAGGTCATGGAGGCCCTGAGCAAGGGCCTGGTGAGTGCGGGGGCACCCGGAGGGGGGCAGGGTGTCTTGGGGAACTCGGGGGGGTCTGAGGAGGTTTCGGAGTTCGATTGTTCGGGGGGGGGCGAGGGGTGTCTGGGGGCGTTTGAGGGGCTGAGGCGGTTCTACGGGGGCTCAGGGGTGGTGAAGGAGGGTCTGGGGTGGTCTCAGGGTCCGACGAATATGGGAGGGGGGGCTCAGGGGGTGGGAAAGGGCGTGTGGGGGTTTGGTGTTTTTAGGGGGGACAAGGTATGTGGTTGGAGGAGGTCTCGGGGAGGTCTGAGGGTCTCAGAGCTGGGGGATTCTTGGGAACAGGGGAGCTGGGGGACCCCAGGTGGTGGGGGTGGTGGGTTTGGGGGGGTCTCAGGGTCGGGGTGTTCGGGGGGTGGGGGTGGTGAGTCTGGGGGGTGTCAGGGTGTCCCTGGGGTGGTACCTGTCCCACGTGTGCCCTCCTGACCCCCCTGCCCCCCAGGACCCCTACAGCATGTTCCGGCCCAAGCGCTACGCAGGCACCAAGGAGGACCCGAACCTTGTGCCCTCCATCACCAACAAACGCATCGTGGGCTGTGTCTGTAAGTGACCCTGTCTGTGTGTCTGTCCTGTCCATGTGTCTGTCATGTGCATGTCTGCGTCCTCTCCGTGTGGCTGTGAGTGACCCTGTCTTTGTGGCTGTGAGTGACCCTGTCTGTCTGTCTGTCCTGTCCACGTGTCTGTGAGTGACCCTGTCTGCGTGTCTGTCCTGTCCATGTGTCTGCGAGTGATCCTGTCTGTCTGTCTGTCCTGTCCATGTGTCTGCGAGTGACCCTGTCTGTCTGTCTGTCCTGTCCGTGTATCTGTGAGTGACCCTGTCTATGTGTCCCTCCTGTCCCTGTGTCTGTAAGTGAGTGACCCTGCTGTCTGTGTGTCCCTCTGGTCTGTGTGTCCATCCTTGTTCCCATATCCATGTGTCTGTCCTATCTCTGTGTCCATGCCCTGTCCCCACGTGTCTGTCTCTGTTCCTGGTTCCCGTTCCTGTCCCTGTCTCATGTCTCCCTGCCCCTGTCCCACTCTGTCCCTGTCCCCAGGTGAGGAGGACAACAGCTACGTGGTTTGGTTCTGGCTGCACCAGGGCGAGGCCCAGCGCTGCCCCTCCTGTGGGGCCCACTACAAACTGATCCCCCACGAGCTGCCCCACTGAGGGGGGCTGTGGGACCCCCCCTTGGGGCCCTGCTGAGCCCCCCCCTGCACCTGAGCCCCCGATAAAGAGATGGTGGGGAGACCCTGACTCTGTGTGTGCTGGGGGGGGGGGCAGCAGGGTGGGGAGGGGGGGCAGCAGGGTGGGGAGGGGAGGCAACTGCTGTGTAGGGACAGACCAGGCCATGAGGGTGTCACTGTGAGTGACCTGGGGCTATGGGAGGGGGATTGTTGAGGGACCTCCTTTCACTGTCCCTCTTCCCTGGGGGGTGCTGGAATTTGAGGGGGAGCCCTGGGGTGCAGCTGCTGGGGGGTCTCAGGGGTCCCTTTGCTACTTTGGGCCTCCCTGCCCGGCCTGGGGGATCCCCCACCCCAAAAGAAGACCCCAGGGGGGGCTGGGTTACCCTCATAGTCCTCCCACACACAAGTGTCCCCCCAGATGCCCCTGTGGGGGTCTCTCTGTTCACATGGGAGAGCCACACTGGACACATCCTTGGGGGGCATCATCTCCCTTGGGCGGGAGCCTCCTGGGGACACTGCGGGAGCCCTGGGGGCTGGTCCTGCCCTGACACCTCTGAGGGCTCCTGGAAGGCCCCACGAGACCCCTGGGAGTCCCTGAAGGTTCTCATGAGATCCCAGGAGGCCACATGAGGTTCCAGCCAAGGCCACAGTAGGTCCATGAAGGTTCTCATAAGGTCCCCAGGGGGTCCCTTGAGTTCCCCAGAGGTTCTCAGGAGATCCTGGGGGGTCCCTAGAAGTCCCTCAGCAGGCCCCCACAGGATCTGGATGCTGCAGCTCTGCCCTTGTGTCACATGTCCCCAGGGTGGGGGGTCAGGTTCTGCCCTCCCAGCCCCACTCAGGGGCCCTGGGGGGGCCCAGGGAGGACGTGGAGGCTGCCGGATCCCCAGCGTGGCCCCTGTGCTGCTGATGTCACCAATGACGTCAGACCGGTTGGTCATGATGTCATGCACCCCTGGGGGGAGGGGCTCTGATCCTCACCAGCCAATGGGGGCTGTGGTGGCTATGACTGACAGCCAGGGGTGGGGCCTGCCTGGTGGGGCGGGACTCCGGCCTCACTGACCAATGGGAGCTGGTGGAGGCTGTGATTGACAGCAGGGATGGGCGGGAACTTGCAATGTATGGGGCAGTGTGCAGGGAGGGGAGGGCGGGGCTTGGGGCTCACCAACCAATCAGTGCTGCTGGAAGCCCTGACTGACAGCCAGGGGGTGGGACTTTGGGCCTCAGCGGCCAATGAGGAGCTGGGCTAGCTGTGAGGGACAGCCAGGGGGGCTGGGCTCTGCTCTCAATGGAACTCGAGTGGAGAGGTGATGGGGTGGGGCTTAACGGGGGAGGAGCCCTTGATCCCATTGGCCAATGGGGTCCGGCGGCGGACGTGACTGACAGCTGGAGGGCGGGGTTTATGATCAATGGAAGCGGTGGGAGGCGGGGCTATGCCGGGGCGGGGCTCTGTGCCTCACTGACCAATGGGGGCCGGTAGCGGCCATGACTGACAAGCGGGGATGGGCGGGAACCTGCAACTGAGGGAGCGGGGAGGGGCGGGTGCTGCGGGGCGGGGCCTGAGGGCTCACCGACCAATCGAGGCCGCGCTAGCCGTGACTGACAGCGGGGGGCGGGACTTTGTGCTCAAGGGAACTCGAGCGGCGGGGGCTCGGGGGCGGGGCCTCATTGACCAATGGGGGCCGCAGGTGGCCGTGACTGACAGCGGGGGCGGGGCCTGGTAGGGGGGGGGGCCTGCCGGGGGGGCGCGGGGACGCGGCGGGCGGGGCTCTTCCCCCCCTGCCCCCCCGCGCACGTGACGGCGGCGGTGCGGCGGTGACGTCATCGGCGGTGTCGCAGCGGGGCCGGAAGCGGGCGGCGCGCGGGGCGGGCGGACAAGATGGCGGACGGGGACAGCGGCAGCGAGCGCGGCG
>NW_020925970.1:0-17764 GCF_003984885.1 Neopelma chrysocephalum
TACACCCATCCAGGGATGAATTGGTCCCAGCCGTTCTAACCAGGACATTATCCACCCCTTATTCTATGCCATCCATGTCATGCCCAAATTAACCCCCTTAAAAACTATGTCTCTTTAAAACTATATACACATATGTACAATGAAACATTACGGACCATTCTCACTCAAAATTAGGTCCCCTTGTGGTACACAACGTGTCTCCCCATCTTTTTGCATTACCCACCAGGTGAAACCAGGTCCTTGAGCAAAAACAATCCCTCGGATGGGTTTGCCTTTGCTTAAGGTGGGACTAATCCAAACAGTCTTCCCTAACATACCTCTCATATGCACCACAGGGACTTTATCTCCATCTACTGTATGCAAAGGTTCTGATTGGGCAGGGCCAGCTCGATTGATGGAGCCTCGCGTGTTGACCAACCAGGTGGCCTTTGCTAAATGCAGCTCCCAGTGTTTGAGAGTCTCTCCACACAGTGCCTTCAGGGTGGTTTTCAGCAGTCCGTTGCACCGTTCAACTTTTCCAGCAGCTGGTGCATGGTAGGGGATATGATACACCCACTCAATGCCGTGCTCTCTGGCCCAGGTGTCTACGAGGCCATTCTTGAAATGGGTCCCATTATCAGACTCAATTCTCTCCGGGGTGCCGTGTCGCTACAGGACTTGTTTTTCAAGGCCCAGGATGGTATTCCGGGCAGTGGCATGAGGTACGGGGTATGTCTCCAGCCATCCAGTACTTCCTTCTACCATGGTCAGTACGTAGCGCTTGCCCTGGCGGGTTTTGGGGAGCGTGATGTAGTCAACTTGCCATGCTTCCCCATACCTGTACTTTGACCACCGTCCACCATACCATAGAGGCTTCACCCGCTTGGCCTGCTTGATGGCAGCACATGTCTCACAGTCATGGATGACCTGTGAGACAATGTCCTTGGTTAAGTCCACCCCTCGGTCCTGAGCCCATCTGTATGTTGCATCTCTCCCCTGGTGACCGGAGGCGTCATGGGCCCATCGAGCCAGAAATAATTCTCCTTTGTGTTGCCAATCCAGATCCACCTGAGAGACTTTAATCCTGGCAGCTCGGTCCGCCTGCTCGTTGTTGCGATGCTCCTCATTAGCCCGTTTCTTGCGTACGTGAGCGTCTACGTGACCGACCTTCACACTCAGCTTCTCTACCCGGCCAGCGATGTCCTGCCACATCTCCGCCGCCCAGATGGGTTTCCCTTGGCGCTGCCAGTTGGCCTTTTTCCATCGCTCTAGCCATCCCCACAGAGCATTGGCCACCATCCATGAGTCAGTGTAGATATAGAGTCTTGGCCACTTCTCTCGTTCAGCTATATCCAAAGCCAACTGAACGGCTTTAAGCTCTGCGAACTGACTTGACCCACCTTGTCCTTCGGTTGCTTCTGCAACTCGCCATGTGGGACTCCACACGGCTGCCTTCCATTTTCGGTTTGTCCCTACAATGCGGCAGGAGCCATCCGTGAAGAGCGCATATCGTCTTTCATCTGCTGGTAGCTTGTCATATGGTGGGGCCTCCTCAGCCCGTGTCACCTGCTCCTCTTCTTCTTCAGAGGATAGTCCAAAACTCTCACCTTCGGGCCAATTGGTGATAATTTCCAGAATCCCAGGGCGATTAGGATTCCCTATCCGGGTTCGTTGTGTGATCAGAGCGATCCACTTACTCCATGTGGCATCGGTGGCGTGATGTGTAGCAGGAACTCTCCCCTTGAACATCCAGCCCAGCACTGGTAGTCGGGGTGCCAGGAGGAGCTGCGCTTCGGTGCCGATCACTTCTGAGGCAGCTCGAAGTCCTTCATAAGCAGCCAGGATCTCTTTCTCAGTTGGTGTATAACTGGCTTCAGATCCTTTGTATCCCCGACTCCAGAATCCCAGCGGTCGTCCTCGGGTCTCCCCAGGCACTTTCTGCCAGAGGCTCCAAGAAGGGCCATTCTTCCCGGCTGCAGTGTAGAGCACGTTCTTCACGTCCTGTCCTGTCCTTACTGGCCCAAGGGCTACCGCATGGGCAATCTCCTGTTTGATTTGTTCAAAGGCCTGTTGTTGTTCAGGGCCCCACTGGAAATCATTTTTCTTCTGTGTCACAAGGTAGAGAGGGCTTACAATTTGACTGTACTCGGGGATATGCATCCTCCAAAAGCCCACAGCGCCTAGGAAAGCCTGTGTTTCCTTCTTGCTGGTTGGTGGGGACATGGCTGCTATTTTGTTAATTACCTCCGTTGGAATTAGGCGACGTCCATCTTGCCACTTCACTCCTAAGAACTGAATTTCCTGAGCAGGTCCCTTGACCTTACTTCGTTTAATGGCAAAACCAGCTCTTAGGAGGATCTGGATTATCTTCTCTCCTTTCTCGAAGACTTCCCCCGCTGTGTTCCCCCATACAATGATGTCATCAATGTACTGTAGATGTTCTGGAGCCTCGCCCTTTTCCAGTGCAGTCTGGATCAGTCCATGGCAAATGCTGGGACTGTGTTTCCACCCCTGAGGCAGTCGATTCCAGGTGTACTGCACACCTCTCCAAGTGAAAGCAAATTGTGGCCTGCACTCCGCTGCCAAAGGAATGGAGAAGAAGGCGTTGGCAATGTCAATGGTGGCATACCACTTGGCTGCCTTGGACTCCAGCTCGTACTGGAGCTCCAGCATGTCCGGCACAGCAGCACTCAGGGGTGGTGTGACTTCATTGAGTCCACGGTAATCCACCGTCAGCCTCCACTCTCCGCTGGACTTATGCACTGGCCATATAGGGCTATTAAAGGGTGAGCGAGTCTTGCTGACCACCCCCTGGGTCTCCAGTTCACGGATCATCTTATGTATGGGAGTCACAGAGTCTCGGTCGGTGCGGTATTGCCGACGGTGCACTGTTGCTGTGGCTATCGGTACCAACTGTTCTTCAACCTTCAGCAGTCCCACAGCAGAGGGGTCCTCTGAGAGGCCAGGCAAGGTGTTCAACTGTCTAATTTCCTCTGCCTCCACAGTAGCTATGCCAAACGCCCAACGAAGTCCTTTTGGGTCTTTGAAATACCCACTCCTCAGGTAATCTATGCCAAGGATACACGGGGCCTCTGGACCAGTCACGATGGGGTGTCTGTGCCATTCCTTCCCAGTCAGGCTCACTTCAGCTTCCAGTACAGTCAGCTGTTGGGATCCCCCTGTCACCCCAGAAATAGAGATGGATTCTGCCCCTATGTATCTTGATGGCATCAAAGTACATTGTGCGCCGGTGTCAACTAAAGCCTTATATCTTTGTGGCTCTGATGTGCCAGGCCACCGAATCCACACTGTCCAATAGACTCGATTGTCCCTCTCCTCTTCCTGGCTAGAGGCAGGGCACCCCTAGTCCTGGTCATGGTACTCGTTGCGCTCTTCTTGTAAGTATGTCCTGGAAGTCCCTTCAAGAGGATCAGACATATCATCATTCCTGGGCCGTCTGGAGTCTTGCCTACGAGAGACTGGAGCAGCATTCATCCTCAAAGAGTTCCTTGTGGTACTTGTCCCTCTTTTCAATTCACGTACCCGGGCTGCTAAGGAAGAGGTGGGTTTCCCATCCCACTTCCTCATATCTTCTCCGTGCTCTTGGAGGTAAAACCATAGATTGCCACGTGGAGTGTACCCTCTCTCCTTAGCTGGGGGACGCTGGCTCCTGATAGCAGAGACCCTTGTTTGTCCTGGCGAGGTATGGAAGATCCCTTCCTTAATTTCTTCTCTTAGCCTCTGGTGTCCTTCTTCAATCTTCTCTTCCAGGCTTCGGACATGTTCAGCCAGTTTGGTTTCCACCGATGAGACGTGGGCTCGTAATGGGGCGGTGACAGTGTCTTCATAAATCCTGAGTTTGCTGACCAATGCACCAACCTTGTCCTCTCCCTCCCTCCATTGCAGCGTTGCTAGGTAGCGGGAATACATTTCTGGCCCGAGTCGTGCAAACTTCAACCACATCTGGGATGTGCACTGTACACCATCTGGACTTTTAGGAAATCTTTCATCCTCTGAAAAGATTATCTCCAGTACAGCCAATTCTCTCAAGCACCGGATACCTTGTTCCATTGTGTTCCACTGTCCTTGCTGTACGTGGAGGTCCTCCTTGCAAAGGTATCTCTCCCTTACACTGGACAACAGTCGCCGCCAGAGGCTGAGAGTTTCCTGCCTCCTTCCAATCCCCTGATCAATGACGACATCTCGAGACAGGGATCCCAGTTGTCTTGCTTCACTTCCATCTAGAATTGTGTCGTTAGCGGCGGCATCCCAGATTCGGAGCAGCCAGGTCAGGATGGACTCGTTTGCCTGTCGTGTGAACTCTCTCCGAAGCTCACGTAGCTCACCCAGGGATAGGGACCGAGTGATTATTTCTGGCTCTGTCTCCTCCGGTGGATGTGAAGGTCCTGCCTCTTCGTCATCATTTGCTATGCGAACTGATTTGGTCTTCGATTTCCTTTTCTGGACAGGGGCGACTGCTATTGGTTTCTGTTGTCCTTCTGGCTCCTCGATGGTTTGTGTGAGCATGGTGCCAGTTGATTTATTTCTTACTCCCTCCGACTCAGCTGTGGTTTGTGTGGACGTGGTGCCAGTGGATTTGCTCCTTCTCTCCTCCCCCTGGCAGTGCTGTACCATGTCAAGCAGTGCCCGGTAGGCAGTGGCCAGGGCCCAGCAGGTTGCTGTGAGCTGACCATCTCTGGAGCTGCCAGAGCATTTTTCCTTTACCAGTTTTATCATGCTGACAGGATCCTGCAGTTGTTCAGGGGTGAATTTCCAGATCATGGGAGGAGAAAACTTCTCCAAATACTGGCCGATGTCCTCCCACTTCCCGTGCCACTCAACACTATCCATTCCCAGGACAGGCATCCAAACAGCCTCCCTAGAAGGCCCTGTTCTGACCCTAAGCATGGTGTAGACAGTACAGAGCAGACAAAGCAACACTAACAATAACATTATGCTGTCCTTAACATCAAAGGGGAACTCAATATTTTCAAAAGCTGTTGTACCAGGTCTGAAGGGGAAGAAGGAGGTGAGAGGCTGGAAACAACCATTCCTCTCCATTGTTCCCCCAAAGGGCTGGGTGCGATTTTTAATGAGGCCCCAGAGGCAACCACCTAAACCAGGACAGGTAAACAGGACTGAATACACATTTACAATGAAACTCATTGCTTCTGATGTTACGATGACATAAACATAGTATACTAATAAAGCAATTTGGATCCCTCTCCCTGGTCTTAAAGAGAGCATTAAAATAGGCAAATAGTTCCCCATCTGCGGAAATATGAACATGCCCAGATACAACACCCACGTGAATGCACCAAACAACATGTTGATTGGGGAGTTTCTGTATCCAAATACACAGGTGCTTAAAATGAAATTGTGATTCTGACTTCTCTCTCTCTGCCCCAACGTTTGGGCGCCAAAAATGTGCTGGTTTAAAAGTTAACCAGCAAGGCAAAATGAACTCAATTCAAAAGAGAGATTTATAAGTCAGAATAACAATTTATTAAAATAATGCAATAAGTACAAGTATACAGACAGACAATTGGTTTTAACCCACAAAACCCAAATGTACAAACCCAGCACCCTGGGGTATGAACAAGAGTGGTGTACCTTGGCCCACCCCCCCGAGTCCAAAGCAAAGGGAGAGGGGATAAAACCTGCTGGTGGGAGAGCTGCTGCAGTCTGGTCAGAAGTGGTGATTGCAGTCCAGTTGAGGGTGGTGGTCTCAGCCTGGTTGGGAGCAGCGGTGGTCTGCTGTCTTCCTCTGGGTCTCACGAGAGAGAGACCCAAGGCTCTGAAACTCCCAGTTATATACTCTCCAGTTCAGGCGGGAGTGCTCAGTCCCTCCCTCAGAGTAGGGAATTCCATAAAAGGGCATGTGGATGCTCAGTCCCTCTTATCAGAGCGGGGAATTCCATATAAGGATATCAGAGCGGGGAATTCCATAAAAGGGTACAGGAACATCTTCCCACCTTGCAGGCCTCTACTGACAGCAGTTTTTGGGAAATGGCATGGAGGCTATAGAATACACAGTTTTGGGTTACACCCATCCAGGGATGAATTGGTCCCAGCCGTTCTAACCAGGACACCTATCCTGTGTCCCTTTTGTGTTATGTTCTATGGAGTGACTATATTTTTGTTCTAAGCTAATTCACTGCTGCTGTTTTGGGTACAACTCATGTCAAGCAGAAAACCTGTAACATGCCAGAAACAGGGTATAGTGTGTTGAAGACACAGCTTATGTTTGATTGTGTGTGAATACAGAGAGTTAGTTGGGTTTATCTGATAGCCTGGCAGGAGGAGAGAGGAGCAGTACAAACTGTTTTCAGTAACTGTGCTGTTCAGACACCTGATAAGATTGAGGGTGCTTTGGAACTACTGATATGCTTTGAATAAGAAAAGAATAATCACAGTCCATTGGCACTGGCTTATCAGGAATGAAGTAAAATGCCAGCACTTTTACATGAGCAAAAGTAAATGTTTTAGACACTTTGGGCCATTTTTCCATTGAAATTAAATAGCAGGGTGCTTTTGAGTGTGCTGTAATGAGTGGAAGGATTTATTACCTTGACAGAATGACAGGTGAATGTGTTTAGAGAGGAGTCCTCAGCAACAATAACAGCTCTTTGGAGAAGTGGCCACATCTATTCATGCTTTTGGTAGAAATTCAGTAATTCTCTCCTTTCTTTCTCTCTGAAGTGCAGTGGCTGACTTACAATGTGCAGTTTTTCAGAGTGTAACACACTTGTGCATTTTGTAATATCCTGGCAGCATGTTTGATATTGGGCGTGTAACAGGCTGTTCATAAAATAATGCTGGATCATTGACTGGTGTGTCCTCTGCCTTCAGTCACTGGGTATTTTCATGTTTGAAAAAGAATATATCTCAGACTGTGCTGGGAAGGGAAGGTGTGATTCACCATTAACTTACCCCAGCAGGCATGAAACATGCTCAGATGCACTATCTTCTCAAAGTTTACAGATTTTTATTTTTGTACCTTTTAAAAATTTATTTCTAGGTTCTTTCACATACTTACAATTAATTTTGGGATGTTCAAATTCGATGAATGATAGTGCACGAACATATTTGATTGATTTTGGATTATAATTGATTCCTATCAATGAGATCCCTGTGACACTCTGAAATCAGTGATATGTGATTCAACCAAGGCACCACTGTTCTGTACATTAGGTAGCAGTTGGGAATTTAGGAACTAAATGTGCACAAGCTATAAATTGAGAAAATGTTTAGATTTCAATAGCCCTTTGTTTGGCATTTATTCACCCAAATATGTTTCTTGGGAAAGGTAGTTTTCCAAAGGGCAGGCTTTCAGTAAAAGAAAGGTCATTGATTTAAGGTTTATTAAATTTTAGCTAAAAACAACAGGCTCCATTTGGGAGTAAAATAATTTAAGTATTTCCTGCAGGCAACTCTCATGCTTTAGAGCTCTTGCTCAAAGGTTTCATTCTTCTATGAAGATGTCAACTGTAAATATAAAAATGCATCACTGAAAATGGAATGGTTCAAAGATTCTAACTGAAATAAAAATTCCTGCCTGGGGAAAGCACTATAATCAAAATAAAGTGGTCTTAACTTTTTTTTTCCTGTGGAGGCTGCACTTGAAAAGAGTGCTTCAAGGCAGCAGGATTGGTAGGGAATGCCAATTTTTATTTATTTATTTATCCACTCTCCCCCACAGATGATGATAGTCCAGCTTTGGAATCAGCAACACACTTCAGCCACTAATACAAGGCAATATGTGAGCTGCTGCCGCTTCCAAAATGCAGTATCCTGGCATTTCAGTCAACTTTATAATCTGGCAAAAACCCACTTGGCAATATTAAAATCTAGCTTCTGAAGCACTTTTATTTTTGAAAGATTTTTATGTCTTTTTATATCTTTTTAGCATATATTAAATTTCTTAGGAGCAGTGGCCAGGATGTACACTTGATGGATGACTGGGGTGGGGAGTCTCCCCCCACTCCCTGCTTTTTTTTTCCCTCCCCTTTAATTTTAAAAAGAGGTGTGATAATTGTGCATTAGGTAATGCTGGAACATGAATCCTGCAGGTGCAGCTGTTTGACAACATTAATGTGGGGGGTTTGTACCATTGTTAGCTAAGTTAGCAGAGATTTTCCAAGCTCAGAAGGACAGCCTGCTGCCAAGCTCTGGCATCTGTCTTATGAAATCCTTTGCTTCAAGGATGCCCTGAGGAAAATGATGACTGGATGCTTTTCAGAAGGCACAAATGGCCTGTTTTCTCTTCCATAGCATTCAGAATAGGACTCCTTGTTCCAGCCTGCCTGCTCAGGTTTTTGTGGTGCTGGGTTAGGGTTTTCATGTGGTTTTTCTCTTGGGATAAAGTTGTGTACAGTGAATATTGATTATTCATCCCATGTCTAGTTCACTGTCTACATCTTGAATTTGACCCAGAGTCTGTGTAAATGAGGAATACATTGAAACAAAGTCAAGGATCCTTCAGTGACTTGTTTCTCTGAGTTCAATCTTCTGAGACCTCTCATGAGTTTGGCAGGGCAGTGCCTGTGTGCAGAGGGGCAGGGAAACAGAGTCCCAGCACAGCAGCAGTGCCAGGGAGCAGCAGCATTTGGCCTGTTGAGAGCTGCTCTTTTTCTCCTGCCACCCTCCCCTTCTGGGCCTGGGGTGAGGCCTCAGTGCTCTGGCCCTTGGTCCCTGTGCTGGGCTGGGTCAGTCCTGTGGCCATGGCACTGCTGGGATGAGCTGGGCTCCACTGCACTCTTTCCACCACACAAGGGGCTTGATTGGCTCAGGGCACAGCCTGAAGCCTCAGCTCTTCTTCTCAAGGGCTCTCAAGAACAAGCCCAAGGACCAGACTCTCCAGAGGGTCCTTGCCTTGCTGGTTTCTCCCTGGAGTCCGTGTGCTGACCTCAGGGTCCCACTGTGGGGGTTGAGGGGCTGAGGCTGCTCCAGCTGGTGCTGGTGGTGGCCAGTGCCCCTGGAGATGGCAAATGGTGCCTGAGGAGCCTGGGGCCGATTCTCTGCTGCTGTGCTGGGGAGCGGGGCTGGCCCTGGGGCTGCAGGAGCTGCCTGAGCTGATGATGTGCTGAGCATTGTAGACACAGAGGGCCTGTCCCTGAGCTCCATGGCCTCCATGTCCTGCTGCAGGGCCAGACCTGACTGTGCTGCTCTGCTGGGCTGGGGCAGGGGCAGGGAGATGGGGGGACCAGGGAGGGGCTGGACTGGGCAGTGCCAGGGAGGGGAAACCCCCAATGTGGAGCTGAAGTGTGTGAGTGTGCAGGGTGGGAGCTCTGCAGGGCTGAGGGGCCTCCAGCCCCTGGCAGTGGCAGCAGGAGCCAGGCAGACACTGCCCCTGCTGCCAGGAACTGGGTGTGTGTGTGCAAGGGAAGGACTCGTGTCTCTGCACAGTCCTGGGGACTCCCAGTGATCCCAGTAAAGCTTCCCAGTTCTCCCCAGTCCTGGTTATTGGGGGGCAGTGGGGGAGGGGCTTGGGGCGATCCCAAGGGGTGGAGCTGAGTTTGGGGGGGCAGAACCGGCCCTGGAGTAGATCGGGAATGGGGGCCCCCCTGTGTCCCCCCATGTCAATGCGCTCTGGGGGAGCTTTGGGAGGGCACCTGCCTCTAAAAAAAGCACCCAGCTCACCCCAAAAGGTGCTGGGATCTCCCAAAACCTCCCCACAGCCCCTTAGTGACCCCCAAACACACTCAGAGCCCACCCAGGACCCCACCCAACCCCATTTCGGGGGGGACTTCTCTGAGCACTGGTGGTGCTGGGAGCCCCTCCGGCTGCGGGCGAGGAGCTCTCGGGTGAGCAGGGGGTGGGAAGGGGGAGGTCGGTGGGAAAATGGGGGTTCAGAGGAGATAAAGGGGTGGTGGGACCCCACACTGAGTGGGACCCCCAAAAGTGGAGGGGAAGGAGCTCTGAGGTTTGGAGGATGATGGGAAATGGGTGGGAGAGGTCAGAAGAGTGGGGAAAGGGGAGGGTGGGACCCCCAAACTGAGCATGAGGGAGCTGGGGAGTGGGGGGATGAGGTGGAAGGGGTGGGAGAGGGGGCAAAAAGTGGGAGTTGGGACTCCTAAACTGATCGGGGGGCGGCTGTGGACTGAGGGGACCATGAAAAAATGGGAGGAACAGGGAGAAGGGTGGAAAAGTGGGGGGGGTCTGGCAGGTTGGACGGTCCCATGGGAGTCTTTGGGCACAGGCAGGTTGGCTAAGGGGGGTGGCCCCCCTGAGTTCCCAACTTCCTGTGGGGTGCTGGGGGCTGCTGGATCCAGTCTCAGCCTTGGATTATGCCAACAGTTGCAGCTGAGAAGAATTACAGAGATGTGACTGAACCACTTTTGTCCCCCACCTTTTAATGATGGCAAATCAGATCTATTGATAGAAAGGAATTATTTAGGGTTACAAATGATCAGAAAAAAGATCTTCATCAGAATTATTTACAAACACTAAAACTGCCAGGAGTACAGGATAAGATAGCAATTGTTGAAGCAATTCTACTGAAGCTGGCACAAAAGCAATAATTCTTAAGTAGAGATGGATGGAACTCCCACAGACCAATGCTCGCGGGGAGATCTCTGCTCTCAACCTCGATAAGTGACCTTGGGGGGGTCCCCAGCCAAGGCAGGAATCTCCACACACACCCCCAAGAAGGGTTCTGTTGTAAGAAGCTGCCCCTGGGAAAGGGGACTGGCCCTTTTTGGTTGAAAGGGATGGACTGACAGTCACTGGACTCCAGGGGTTGCCTCACCATCAGGGGGTTCATTCGTGGTGGAAGCAGCAGCCAGAGCTCTTCCTGCATGTGAACCCCATCCATAAGATGATCTGGAAGCTGGAGAGCCAAGGGGTAGTCAGCAGAACCCATTCACCCTTCAACAGCCCCATTTGGCCTGTACTTAAGTCCGATGGCGAATGGAGACTGACTGTGGACTATCGTGGCTTAAATGAAGTCACGCCACCATTAAGTGTTGCTGTGCCAGAATTGTTGGAGCTCCAGTACAAGCTGGAGTCCAAGACAGCAAAGCAGTACACCACCATCGACATTGCCAACGCGTTTTTCTCCATTCCCTTAGCGGCAGAGTGCAGGCCACAGTTTGCTTTCACCTGAAGGGGCGTTCAATATGCCTGGAATCGACTGCCCCAGGGGTGGAAGCACAGTCCAACCATCTGCCATGGACTGATTCAGGCCACACTAGAAAAGGGTAAGGCTCCAGAACATATCCAGTACATCGATGACATCATTGTATGGGGAAACACAGCAGAAGAAGTATTTGAGAAAGGACAGAAGATTATCCAGATTCTCCTCAAGGCTGGTTTCACCATCAAGAAGAGTAAGGTCAAGGGATCTGCCTGAGAGATCCAGTTCCTAGGGTTGAAACGGCAAGATGGACGACACCAGGTACCAACAGATGGAATCAGTAAGATTGTAGCAATGGCTCCACCAACAAACAAGAAAGAGACCCAAGCTTTTCTGGGAGCCATAGGCTTCTGGAGGATGCACATCCCAGAGTACAACCAGATTGTGAGCCCTCTTTACTTTGTGACCGGTAAAAAGAACAACTTCCAGTGGGATCCTGAACAACAACATGCTTTCAGGCAGATCAAGCAAGAGATTGCACATGCCGTGGCTCTTGGACCAGTCAGGACGGGACCAGATGTAAAGAATGTGCTCTACACTGCAGCTGGAGACAAAGGTCCCTCATGGAGCCTCTAGCAAAAGGTGCCTGGTGAGACACGAGGGCAACCACTGGGTTTCTGGAGCCGAAGCTACAGAGGTTCTGAGGCCAATTACACCCCTATGGAGAAGGAAATCTTAGCAGCGTACGAAGGCATAGGAGCAGCTTCAGAGGTAACTGGTACTAAAGCACAGCTCTTCCTGGCACCCCGATTACCAGTGTTGAGCTGGATGTTCAAAGGGAAGGTGCCCTCTATCCCTCACGCTACCGATGCCACATGGAGCAAGTGGATTGCTTTGATTACGCAACGTGTCCGAATCGGGAACTCGAATCGCCCTGAAATTTTGGAGATTATAACTAATTGGCCTGAAGGTGGGAACTTCAGTCTGGCAGATGAAGAAGAAGAGCCAGTGAGTTGAGCTGAAGAAGCTCTGCCATATAATCAGCTGCCAGATGAAGAGATGTGCTATGCCCTTTTCACTGATGTTTCTTGCCATATTGTAGGGAGGAGCTGGAAGTGGAAAGCAGCTGTTTGGAGTCCCACCCTATGAGTGGCGGAAGCCACTGAAGGTAAAGGCGAATCGAGTCAGTTTGCGGTACTCAAAGCTGTCCAATTGGCCCTAGACATTGCAGAAAGAGAAGGATGGCCAAGGTTCTACCTTTAAACTGACTCATGGATGATAGCCAATGCCCTATGGGGATGGCTAGACAGGTGGAAAAAGGTGAATTGGAGGCGTAGAGGAAAACCCATCTGGGCTGCTGATCTCTGGAAAGACATTGCTGCCTGTAGCATGCACGTGCACGCTGCCTTTATATGATAAAGAAATACTGCACACTCTCCAGAGGTGGTGGAATCGGAAAGCCTTTATTTGAATCTCTCGCTCCCTTTTACATCCCTGAACCATGTGATCTCCTTATCCAATGGGGTTGTAAACCTCGGCGCATGCTCTCTGGGCGTCTCTGCCCTGGTACATTCCCCTAGTACCTCAGACACGCCCCTACATCACCCCCCTTTTTATTATCTAAGAGGATCACAAAAACAGTGCAAAACAACAGTGCAAACAAACAGAACAGTACTTGTAAACTACCAAAGCTTGCAATGACCCAGCACACTGCTTGCTTTGGCCTCTTATACTTCCAATGTAAACCTTTTAAAACCTTCTTATATTCCTAAGGGGTAGTGCAACTTGGAGAAATAACTTTATTAACTTAAAGGCCTTGGCCTGACCGTGCAAACTTATAACCTTTATTAACTTGAGGGTTTTAAATAACTGGGGAGTTTATTAAGAAACAGGCTAAGCTTAGCAAAACTAAATTCTCTTAAAGTGACCCTGTGGCTGAGGTAGTGTTGTCTGTGAGGCGTTTTGTGTTTTAATATTTGTCCAGTCATACAACACATATTCATTCACACTTCATTCGCTCGACGGCCGTCTTTCACACGTCATACACACACTCATGAATTTTTTATTGACTGCTTTTTACCACACTGGTCGTTCCTTAAGTGTGAACCTGAAACGTAAACATAACTCTTTTATAACTTCTGCGTTACTCTGGTTCTTGCTGATGTGAGTGTGTACCTAGGTAGGGCCTAACACACCTGGAAGGAATCCATTTTAGCTCTTTTCCTGTACCCACACAGGCATAGCCTCTCCCCCTGAATCCGAAAAATCTGTCCGAGAAACTGCTCAGAGACTTTTTTATCTTTAAGCAGCAAGGTATTTGTTTATTCAATGTTGGGAGCAAGCCAGCTCGCACTGGACAAACTTGCTCAACTTGCAAGTGCAAAACTAAGCCATTTTATACACTTTAGATACATGGTTACATCATTTATTACACATATTAATAAGTAGGCCGGTCTCTGGGCGGAGTCTTTCCAGGCATGCGCAGTCTTCTACTGTGGGGGTCTTCTGCTCAAGCCTTCATCCCTCTGGTGGTCGCCATGGACGTCTTCCTCAATTTGACCTCTTCAATTAGGTGACCTGAATTCTTCAAGCTTGCAAAATCCTGGCTCTGGGCCTTCTAGATCTTATTCAAATGTCTAGTTTACCTAATTTATTACTGTGTGTGTACTACTCCTATTCTTTCTATAATAAGGCCTTTGGTCCAGTGAGCAGAACAGAACATGATATTAATCAGTGCACCTAAAATGTTCTTCTAGCAAAACAGGTATTGAGGTTTCTTAGCAGGCCAAGATATCTCAGTTAACTCTTCTAGGCCTGGCTCCTGTTTCAATCCCCCCTTTTACTTATAATTTACGAATTCTTTCATCAAGTTCTAATGGGTTTTTATAGGTATGCGTCACTGCCCACATTATCTGCATCCTTTTGACTATGGTATTCAATTTGTACCATAGCCAGGCATTTAAGAGGGATAGCAGAATCATAGTGGCTACTAAAACCAATATTGGATGCATTAAACAGTAAAACACTTGTGATGCTGTAGGGGAGTACCCTGTAAAGATGTCCTATCAATGATGTTCTCCTACTTGCTCTATTTTTTTGTTTTATTCACCCATTTCACCATCTTTTCTATATCTGGGTGTTCAAGCATCTTTTGGAAAGACTTCTATCTATACCTATTTGTAATTTATGTACATCATGATACAACAAATAATCATTTTCAATTAATTGCTCAGTAGTTATTGGAATTGTATAGTTAAAATCACAGCCTATTATTTTAGTAAAACAAAAAAATTATAGACTTGGGATTGGGTTAAGCATTTCAAAGGTACACACACTATCTTCAGTATCTAAGCATAAATCTTCATTTTCTACTACAGCACTTTCACAGCTATATCCTAATTGTCCTTTAGGAATGCATGCCTCAATACTGACTGACTGCCACTTTTCTTGGTGTGATAGTAACTTGCCCAAACATTATGGCCTATGGGTCTGATAATTATGTTTTGGTGTATGGAAAGATGGTCTTTTCTTTGGCTGCACTGATAGTGAGTGATCGCAAGTGCAAACCTTTTATTGATGCTGCCAGCCTAGTCGGCAATCTTGGTAAAATCTTCCGCAGTGTGGTTAGCTACTAATGTCAACAATCTGACTGCCAATGATTGTGTTTCTGCCAAAGTGAGCAAAGAGCCAAAGTGAGCAAAGATGATCTTAAAGGGACTTTAAGCTTTCTCAGATCAGAAGTGACGGCACTTAGTTTATTCACTAACACTTCTTGGTCTATGGTGTTTAGGTCACCATTCCTGTGCCAAACCATGCATTCCAGCCCTCAAGACTTTGCTGAATATAGGGCTGACAGTCTTTTTGTATGTGTGATATGTTTACTTGAATGTTTATTTGAACTCTTTTCAGTGAATATGTGAACAATAGCTTCTGCTCATTTGATTGTCTAATTACGTAAGGTCCAGCAAAAGTTTAATTGTGGACGCTCTCACAGGTTAAAGAAGGAGTAGTAAAACAGGTGGTGGTCTTAGTCAATGGGGTGGTAGGAGATTTGCTGGTTGGAAATCTCCTGGTTATATTTCCTTCCTTGAATGTCTACTGACACACCACAGAAACTGATTTATCTAGAGTGAAGGTGTGCCAACACTAATCAGCCACTAATTACGCTTCACAGTAATGTCAATTTTGGGTGACCATCTAACCTGTGCCTATTAAAACACTTGCATTGTATGGGGTACCAGGATTTTACCAATTATTCAGTACCCTCGTTCCTTGGAGGACTATAACAGATGCATTGTATTGGTTCATTTGGGCTGGCTGAAGCGGAAGATCTGGTTGTAAATAAAATAATAGACCAGAGACCCCATTCTAGGCCTGAGACCATAATGAGTTCTGGGCAAGGGCTTGATCTAACACCAATGTACTTATCAGTCCAAAAGTCAGCATTGAGAAGGCTTGAGAGTAGATGATTCCTCTCCCGAGGTCCATGCTTCCTCTGGAGCTCTCTTGACTCGAGAGTAGTGGATCCACATGGGTTTCTCTTTCACCTGGATTGCTGTGAAGGTGGTCATCAGCACCTGGAAGGGTCCATCCCACTTCTCTCGTAGTGGTTCTCCTGAAAGATTCTTAACATATACCCGATTACCAGGGTTGAATGGATGTAATTTACAATCAGGCTGCTTGGGTTAGTGTTCTAACACCATAGCATTTTTCTGCAGTTGTTTTCCTACAGCTATAACATGATCATACACATACTGATTACCAATTTGATCCAAAGCTTCACTATTCACAGTTTGCATCATGTAGGGTCTGTCGAATAGAATTTCAAATGGACTCAGTTTTCTCTTTTGATCTCGGCTTGACCCTTATCCTGATTAAAGCAATAGGTAAAGCTTAATACCAATGAAAATTTGTTTCTTGACATATTTTAGCAATTTGTTGCTTAATGAGATGATTCCTCTTTTCTACTTGCCCACTTGCTTGGGGTCTGTAGGGCATATGCAGTTGCCAATTGATTTTTAGTGCTTTACTTATTGCTTGTACAATTCGTGCACAAAAGTGTAAACTCCTACCTGAAGAGATGCTCTTAGGCATTCTAAACCATGGTATAATCTCATTCAACAAGATTTTAACCACTCTTTTGATTCATTTGTTCTACATGGGAAAGCTTCAGGCCATCCAGAAAATGTGTCAGTCAAAACTAAGAGATAACAGGACCCCCCCTTTTCTTGGGAGCTCAGAGAAATTAATTTGCCAAATTTCACCTGGGAAATGCCCTTTGCTTATTGCCCCTTGGTGTATTTTTGTTCCAGTATTTCAGACAAAGTTCACATTGGGATGTGACTTGCTCTATTGTGGTAAATGAATTTGGTCCTGCTATTCTGGTCCTTAAATGCTAATAGAGTGAGTCTAAGCCCCAATAAGTTTTATCATGTTTTACTTTTACAAATTGCCACACTAATTTTTCTAATAGTATTAACTGACCTGTTTTTAGTTAACCTCACCCATTGTCTAACAACTTACCTTCATTTTCATGTATCCACTTATAATCTGTTTCCTGATATTCTGCCTGTTGATCTGTGCCTAGTTCTTCTAGCACTAAAGCTGCTACTGGTAGTTCTTTACTTCTTGCAGAAGCTAATTCAGCTTCTGCATCAGCTTTTCTGTTCCCTATTTCCAGGACAGTGTTACCTTTCAGGTGTCCTCGGCAGTGCTTAATTGCCACCTGAGAGGGAAGTTGTACAGCTTCTAGTAATCGTAGAGTTTCTTCAGCATATTTCACAACTTTTCCTTGAAGAGTTAAAAGTCCTCTTTCTTTCCAAATTGCTCCATGAGCGTGAACTATGCCAAAGGCATATTTGAAGTCAGTCCAGGTGTTAATTTGTTTTCCTTCTGCCAATCCTAAAGCTCGAATGAGAGTCATCAGTTCTGCTTTCTGGGCTGAGGTTCCTGCGGGCAAAGGATTTGATTTGATTACCTCAGTAGTGGTGGTCTCAGCATACCCAGCCATCCTCACACCTTGTCTTATGAAACTGCTGCCATTGGTAAACCAGTCTTCTGCATTCTTTAAGGTCCAGGCAGCTGGAGCTCACTGCTTCAATGGTTTCCAAGCAGTCGAGCATGACAGGTGCAGCTGAGATTCTTCCTTCTAGGAATGAAGCTGGGTTAACAATGTTAGTCACCTGAACGGTTATGTCATCTGATTCAGCCAGGATTACCCGATATTTCAGAAATTGGGAGGGTGACAGCCAATGATTTCCTTTCTGTTCCAGTACCGTAGACACAGTGTGGGACACTAACACAGTCATTTTCTGTCTCATTGTAAATTTCCTGGCTTCTTCTATATTTATGATCATTGTTGCTACTGCCCTTAGGCAGGTGGGCTATCCTTTGCTTACTTCATCCAATTGCTTGGAGAAGTAGGCTACTGTGCTTTTGTGCAGCCTCAGTTGCTGAGCCAGGACCCCCAGAGCCATTCCTTGTCATTCATGCAAGAACAACCAAAAGGGCTTCATTACGTCAGGCAATCCCAATGCCAGAGTCCTTATGGGTTCTCATCTCAGCTGTTTGAAGGCTCCACTTGCTTCAGGGGTTCAGACTAGGTTGCCCTTAGTTATTTTCAGCAGGTCATATAAAGGCTTTGCAATTAACCCATACTGATTGTCCTGGTTAGAACGGCTGGGACCAATTCATCCCTGGATGGGTGTA
>NW_020925971.1:0-7638 GCF_003984885.1 Neopelma chrysocephalum
CAGGCCAAATGCTGCTGCTCCCTGGCACTGCTGCTGGGCTGGGACTCAGTTTCCCTGCCCCTCTGCACACAGGCACTGCCCTGCCAGGTTCATGAGAGGTCTCAGAAGATTGAACTCAGAGAAACAAGTCACTGAAGGATCCTTGACTTTGTTTCTTTCAATGCATTCCTCATTTACCCAGATTCTGGGTCAAATTCAAGATGTAGACAGTGAACTAGACATGGGATGAATAATCAATATTCACTGTACACAACTTTGTCACAGGAGAAAAACCACAGGAAAACCCTAACCAAGCACCACAAAAACCTGAGCAGGCAGGCTGGAACAAGGAGGCCCATTCTGAATGCTATGGAAGAGAACACAGGCCATTTGTGCCTTCAGAAAAGCATCCAGTCATCATGTGCCTCAGGGCATTCTTTGAGCAAAAGATTTCTTCAGACAGATGGCAGAGCTTGGCAGCAGGCTGTCCTTCTGAGCTTGGAAAATCTCTGCTAACTTACCTAACAGTGGTACAAACCCCCCACGTTAATGTTGTCAAACAGCTGCATCTGCAGGATTCATGTTCCAGCATTACCTAATGCACAATTATCACACCTCTTTTTAAAATTAAAGAGGAGGGAAAGAAAAAGGAGGGGGTGGGAGGAGACTCCGCACCCCAGTCATCCATCAAGTGTACATCCTGGCCACTGCTCCTAAGAAATTTAATATATGCTAAAAAGATATAAAAAGACATCAAAAGCTTTCAGAAATAAAAGTGCTTCGGAAGCTAGATTTTAATATTGCCAAGTGGGTTTTTGCCAGATTATAAAGTTGACTGAAATGCCAGGATACTGCATTTTCGGAGTGGCAGCAGCTCACATATTGCCTTGTATTAGTGGCTGAAGTGTGTTGCTGATTCCAAATCTGGACTATCATCATCTGTGGGGGAGAGCAGAAAAATAAGTAAATAAATACTGTCATTCCCTACCACCCCTGCTGCCTTGAAGCACTCTTTTCAAGTGCGGCCTCCACAGGAAAAAAAAATTAAGAGCACTTTATTTTGATTATTGTGCTTTCCCCAGGCAGGAATTTTTATTTCAGTTAGAATCTTTGAACCATTACATTTTCAGTGAGGTATTTTTATATTTACAGTTGATATCTTCATAGAAGAATGAAACCTTTGAGCAACAGCTCTAAAGCATGAAGGTTGCCTGCAGTAAATACTAAATTATTTTACATCCAAATGGAGCCTGTTGTTTTTAGCTAAAATTTAATAAACCTTAAATCAATGACCTTTCTTTTACTGAAAGCCTGCACTTTGGAAAACTAACTTTTCCAAGAATCATATTTTAGTGAAAAAATGCCAAACAAAGGGCTATTTAAATGTAAACATTTTCTCCATTTATAGCTTGTGAACATTTAGTTCCTAAATTCCCGACTGCTACCTAATGTACAGAACAGTGGTGCCTGGGTTGAATCACATATCATTGATTTCAGAGTGTCACACTGATGTCATTGATAATAAATCCTTCCACTCATTACAGCACACTCAAAAGCACCCTGCTATTTAATTTCAAGGGAAAAATGGCCCAAAGTGCCTAAAACATTTACTTTTGCTCATGTAAAAGTGCTGGCATTTTACTTCCTTCCTGATAAGCCAGTGCCAATGGAGGTGATTATTCTTTTCTTATTCAAAGCACATCAGTAGTTCCAAAGCACTCTCAATCTTATCAGGGGTCTGAACAGCACAGTTACTGAAAACAGTTTGTACTGCTCCTCTCTCCTCCAGGCTATCAGATAAACCCAACTAACTCTCTGTATTCACACACAATCAAACATAAGCTGTGTCTTCAACCCACTGTAGCCTGTTTCTGGCATGTTACAGGTTTGCTGCTTGACATTAGTTGTACCCAAAACAGCAGCAGTGAATTAGCTTAGAACAAAAATATAGTCACTCCATAGCAGGGAACACAAAAGGGACACAAGATAGGAAAAAAAAAGAGAAACATTTTGTGAAGTAAGAATGATCAGTCTCATCTCAGTAGTTCACAGGTATTTATCTGGTGCTACTTGAAAAAGAGCCTGGAAGCAGCAGGATTCAAATGCATTCAAAACAGACCTGACACAGGCCTCAAGAGTAGAAAAATAATGTCTTTTTTTTTTTGTTTATTTAATTCTCCTGTCCTCTAGGAACTGTCTCTGATTTGCAAGGGGTAAAAAGTGAAAGAAAGGAAAATGGTTACAGCATCTGAAAGCATTTAAATGCTTTTACAGTTTTTGTCTGTGACAAGACTGATTTTCATGATCCAACCTTCATTTGGCACTAAAAGACCCCCACAAAAACAAACCAAAAAAACACTCTCCCCCAAACAAGCCTCTCGGCAACTCTCCTTTTCATCCAGTGTCTCGGATACAGAATTTTCAGTGCTGACTACTGAGGAATAACACAAGATCAACTCCTTCAGAAGGGCCACAGCTTGGAAGATTTTGCTTCCTGCACAGCCCTAGGGAACAGGCACAGCATCTCCCTTCCTTCTTCTCAGGATGACAGGATATCCTCGGGATGAGCCCAGTGTTGGAAGAGTTAAACATTAACCTGGCTGTGCCCTGGGCACTCTCAGCTGGCTAAATGAAAAGTTCTGGAACTCTGGGAGAAATCCTGAGTTGAAGCTCTTTGATTAAGTACAGCCTTCTTTAGAAGCTGAAGCTCCAGCCCCTGAGTGGAGGCTCCTTCCCACAACCCCCTCCCACTGACAGTCCCCCTGAGCAATAAAATATCAGCTTAAACGTAAAAGGACAGTGGCATTCATCCTCCACAAAGACAGGACCAAATCCTGAAGCCAATTTGATGACAGAAAAAAAAAATTAAAAGTAAACAAAGAATACACAGAAAATTCCTTGATTCTTTGTTACATTTCCAATATATGGAGAACTACACAAACTGCCAGTAGCAGAGTGCTCAGAGAACATAAAGGAGTGTGATTTCACCATTTTGTTAAATATTGGTTTTACTAGATTTTCGTGTCTTGTAATTCTTTAAAAATATTCACGTGTGAGATTGAAAAAAGTGTTTCTTTCAAAAACAGCTCTAGAAACCAACCCAGAAATAGGGGGAGAGGGGTGAAAGAGCAGCAATAACACGTACAAGAATGGCCTGAACAAAGCAAGTCACCTCCTGCCCACCCATCCTGGCACCTGATGGGAAGGAACTCTGGAAATGCTTAGGAACAAGCTAGCACTACATTTTAGATATGACTTTTTCATCCCTACATCTACAGGAATTTAAATTGTTTCATGTCTAACTGGCTTGGAGGGGGGAGCACACACACACAACTGGCTTATAATTTTTTAATTATTTTTCCTTTTTTAAAATTTTTTATTTCCTTTTTGTTTTTTTGTTTGTCTGGGGTTTTATTTCTGAGGACATTCAAAACAAGAGACAGCAACTCTACATCATCTTCTCATTCTAACTTGCCAAAGCCATCAATCTCTGATCACACCCATTAGAATCTCACTGGAGCCAACACGACATTTTGGGACAGCTTGACCAGTTGTTTAAGGAAAGAGTGTGTGATGGAGCAAAGCTAAATCCACACATCTGGGATACTTCTGACACTCCTCAGCATGGCTAATATTGATTTGTTTTCTTTGGCTGGGTAAGTGCTGCCCAAACACATTACCTAGGGTATGTAGTTCCAATCCAAATGATGAAAAGGAGATGTGCAGGTTTCAGCTACATGTGTTCTTGGCTGTATTTACACCTAAAGAATATAATTATTTTAGGGAGGGACGACTCCTACATATGGTTGTTAATGTGCATCATGATGTCCTCAGGCAAAACTATAAAATACACATTCAATTTTAATGGTCCTTAGTCCTCTCCAAAAGTCCTATAGTTGTGGGGATTTTGTTTGTTTTTTTTTATTTTGTTATGGTTTGCTTGTTTAGAAGTAAAAATCCTGTGAAACATGAAAGAAAAATATGAAACTGAATTGTATCCTGCTATTTGAGATAGTATTCCTTAATTATATTTTAAATTACATGGTATTGCCTTTTCAGTAGCACTTTGGAGTGTAACTTTTCTAGAATGGTAGATCGCTGCCTTTTGACATGTGTATCTTCTGAAACAATTTATGGATTTGCTATGGCACAGAAGCTCTAAATCTCTTGGATTTGTTTACAGAACACTTGTAATGTTTTTTCAACTATTTCTTATTTCCTTCAAACAAAGAGGGGCTTTTCTCTTTGCTATTCCTTAATATAGCAGGTTTGCATTAAAGGGAATCTTGTCTAATTTACAATTATTTTCCTGTTTTAAGTAGCGTAGCTTTTTAATCAGAGCATCGTTTCCCAATTCTTTTAATATTGAAATAAAATTAATTTTTTCACTTCAGCTTCCTGTACTTGCTAGGACAACTATCTATTAATATATCTAATGAAAATTAGAGCAATATGGGTACTTTCACACAGTGTAAGATAAGCACGTGCTGTTTTTCTGTACTGCTGAATGTCTGATTTATACCGTGGGTCACCATTCTGAATTTGTATGAAATCTTGATGAAATCTGCGGATTTAGATCAAAATAATTTATGAGGCAAAACAAAACAAAAAAATCTTACTTTTTGTGACAATAACACAGAACCTTAAATGTGAAATTGGAGAAGGATGGCCATGTGCTGTGGTAAGTTAGTATATCAGGGTGTATGGAATAGAAGTTCCTTGTTCTCAGTCTAATCAAGCCATTTAGAGTGTCCTTGTACAGAATTGTGCACATTTATTTCTATGATAACCTGCTGCAATATAATTAGCTACCCCTACGCATGTGAGAATAGTCCAAATATATCCTTTTATCATACATTGAAAATTATATTCCCTTTCCCTGAGCAAAACTCTTTGCAGCTTTGAGCTGCTGTCTTTGTATGGGAGGGTGTAAGATTCTCTTCAAGAGTTTTGTTCTGAAACCAAACTTTAAGATAAAGTGATTTGAGGTTTTTGAGGTTATTACTCTGTAGCTTAGCGTGGATGTCTCTTCCTCCTCTGTGTCTTTTCATGTTGCTGTAAGTGGAAAAAAACCCTGCACATCTCCTTTTCATCATTTGGATTGGAACTACATACCCTAGGTAATGTGTTTAGCAGCACTTACCCAGCCAAAGAAAACAAATCAATATTAGCCATGCTGAGGAGTGTCAGAAGTATCCCAGATGTGTCCATTCAGCTTTGCTCCATCACACACTCTTTCCTTAAACAACTGGTCAAACTGTCACAAATGTCGTGTTGGCTCCAGTGAGATTCTAATGGGTGTGATCAGAGATTGATGGCTTTGGCAAGGTAGAATGAGAAGATGATGTGGAGTTGCTGTCTCTTGTTTTGAATGTCCTCAGAAATAAAACCCCAGACAAAGAAGGAAATGAAATAGAAATAAAAATTTTTTAAAAAGTAAAAATAATTAAAAAATTATAAGCCAGTTGTGTGTGTGCACTCCCCCCCTCCAAGCCAGCCGGACATCCCAGTACGGCCCGATCCCTTCCCAGTCCCTCCCAGTCCCCCCTCCCCCTCACCTGACGTCACTCGCGCCCATCCCCGCCCCTTCTCTGACGTCACTTCCGTCCCGGTACCACCGGCGGCACCGGCGCCTCTCGCGTGGGGGGGAACCGGCGGCGGCGGCCTCGCGCCGGAAAATGACGTCACAAGCCCGCGCCGCTTTCCCCCCATTGGCCACCGCTTCCCACCAAACCCTGCCCCTCCCTCCCCGCTAAGCCCCGCCCACTCCCCTACTAAACCGTTGGCTTCAACGGGTAGACCTGATGTCTGCTTTGTCTCCATTTACTTTAACGGGTAGACCTGATGCCTCATTTTCCCCCCATTGACTTTAATGGGTAGACCAGATGTCCCTTTTGTGCCATTGACTTCAATGGGTAGACCTGATGTCCCATTTTCCCCATTGACTTTAATGGGTAGACCTGATGTCCTCTTTGTCTCTAGTGACTTTAATGGGTAGACCTGATGTCCTCTTTCTCCCCATTTGCTTTAATGGGTAGACTTGATGCCTCATTTTCCCCATTTACTTTAACGGGTAGACCTGATGTCTCATTTTCCCCGTTGACTTCAATGGGTAGACCTGATGTCCTCTTTGTCCCATTGACTTTAATGGGTAGACCTGATGTCCCATTTGCTCTATTGACTTTAACGGGTAGACCTGATGTCTCATTTGTCCCATTGACTTCAATGGGTAGACCTGATGTCCCATTACCCCATTGAGTTTAATGGGTAGACCTGATGTCTCCTTTGTCCTATTTACTTTAACGGGTAGACCTGATGTCCCTTTTGTCCCACTGACTTTAACGGGTAGTGTTCTCCCAGTGCCGCCCAGCGACTTCCCAGCGCCTCCCAGCACGGCCCGGTGCTCTCCCAGTCACCCCCCCCGGGGCTTCCCAGTCCCTCCCAGTCCCCTCCCAATCCCTCCCAGTCCCTCCCAGTCCCTCCCAGTTGCCTCACAAACCTCAAACCGACGCCCGGTTGCGCCACCGCGGGTGGGGGGAGGGGCGGGGGGAAGATGCGTCATCTGCCAAATAATGAGTCACACCGGCCCAGCCCTGGGGAGAGGCCTTGCCAAATAGTGAGCCAACAGCCCCGCCTCATAGTTCACCTGAGGGTGACCCCCCCTGCCAAATAGTGAGTCACGGGACCCCCAAAATCCCTCTTGCCAAATAGTGAGCCATTAGGTCACCCTATAGGGACCCCCTGCCAAATAGCGAGTAACTCCCCCCAAATCCCCCCTGCCAAATAGTGAGCCATTCATTCACCTCATAGGGACCCCCCTGCCAAATAGTGAGCCATTCATTCACCCTATAGGGACCCCCCTGCCAAATAGTGAGCCATTCATTCACCACCCCCCAAATCCCCCCTGCCAAATTGTGAGCCATTCATTCACCTCATAGGGACCCCCTGCCAAATACTGAGCCATTGACCCTCCCCGTAGTCACCCAGTGCTTTACTGGTTTATACTGGGAGGGTGTTCAGGACTCGCCGGGGGTGCCCGTTTATACTGGTTTGTGCTGGTTTATACTGGGAAGGGGGCTCGGGACCCACCAGGCTTACTGGTTTGTACTGGTTTATACTGGGAGAGGGTTCGGGTGCCCCCCCCCCGCCAAAGAGTGATCCAGGGCGTGGCCCAGGTGTGGTGCAAGAGGGGGCGTGGTCGCGGCGAGGCCACGCCCCTTTCCCCACAAAGCCACGCCCCTTTCCCCCCTTTCTGCCGGCGCCCCGGGGGGGAACTGGGAGCTACTGGGAGTTACTGGGAGCCGCCGGGGAAGTAACTGGGGGGCGCTGGGAGGGGAGGGAGGGGTTACTGGGAGCTCTGGGAGGGGGGAACTGGGCGAACTGGGAGTGCTGGGAGGGGCTGGCGGGGTGACTGGGAATGACTGGGAGGGATGGGAGGGGCTTACTGGGAGTGACTGGGAGCGCTGGGAGGGGGTTACTGGGAGCACTGGGAGCACTGGGAGGGGGTTACTGGGCATACTGGGAGCACTGGGAGGGGTTACTGGGAGCACTGGGAGCACTGGGAGGGGTTACTGGTCCATACTGGGAGCACTGGGAGTGGTTACTGGTTCAAACTGGGAATGAATGGGGGGCAACTGGTCCATACTGGGAGCACTGGGA
>NW_020925971.1:7648-10137 GCF_003984885.1 Neopelma chrysocephalum
TGGGGGGCAACTGGTCCATACTGGGAGCACTGGGAGGGGTTACTGGTCCATACTAGGAGCACTGGGAGGGGTTACTGGTCTGTGCTGGGAAGGACTGGGAGGAGTTACTGGGCTGCACTGGGAGCACTGGGAGGGGTTACTGGTTCAAACTGGGAATGAATGGGGGGCGACTGGTCCAAACTGGGAGCCTGGGAGGGGTTACTGGGCTGTCCTGGGAGGGACTGGAGGGTGTCACTGGTCCATACTGGTCCGTACTGGTCCCTACTGGTCTCTAACCCCCCTCTCTCTCCCCACAGCCCCCACACCGGTCCATACTGGTCCATACTGGTCCATACTGGTCTCTAATCCCCCTGTCCCTCCCCACAGCCCCTACACCAGTCCATACTGGTTCATAATGGTCTATACTGGTCCCTACTGATTCCTACTGGTCCATACTGGTCCATACTGGTCTCTAACGCCCCCTCTCTCTCCACAGCCCCCATACTGGTCCATACTGGTGATACTGGTCTGTACTGGTCCATACTGGTCCATACTGGTTTCTAACCACTCCTCCCTCCCCACAGCCCCCACACCAGTCCATACTGGTCCATACTGGTCCATACTGGTCTGTACTGGTCCATACTAGTCCGTACTGGTCGATACTGGTCCGTACTGGTCTGTACTGCTCTGTACTGCTCCGTACTAGTCTATACTGGTCCATACTGGTCCGTACTGGTCCGTACTGGTCCATACTGGTCCCTAACCCCCCTCTCTCTCCCCACAGCTCCACACCAGTCCATACTGGTCCATACTGGTCCATACTGGTCCATACTGGTCCATACTGGTCCTTAACGCCCCCTCTCTCTCCACAGCCCCCATACTGGTCCGTACTGGTCCATACTGGTCCATACTGGTGTGTACTGCTCTGTACTGCTCCATACTAGTCTATACTGGTCCATACTGGTCTGTACTGGCCCATAGTGGTCCATACTGGTGTGTACTGCTCTGTACTGCTCCATACTGGTCCATGCTGGTCCATACTGGTCCCTAACACTCCGTCTCTCTCCACAGCCCCCATACTGGTCCATACTGGTCCATACTGGTCCATACTGGGCGATGACGGCAAAGTGGTCCGCCACCATCGACATTGCCAACACGTTCTTCTCCATTCCCTTAGCGGCAGAGTGCAGCCACAGTTTGCTTTCACCTGAAGGGGTGTTCAATACACCTGGAATCGACTGCCCCAGGGGGGAAGCACAGTCCAACCATCTGCCATGGACTGATTCAGGCCACACTAGAAAAGGGTAAGGCTCCAGAACATATCCAGTACATTGATGACATCATTGTATGGGAGGACACAGCAGAAGAAGTTTTTGAGAAAGGACAGAAGATTATCCAGGTTCTCCTCAAGGCTGGTTTCACCATCAAGAAGAGTAAGGTCAAGGAACCTGCCAGAGAGATCCAGTTCCTAAGGGTGAAATGGCAAATGGACGACACCAGGTACCAACAGATGGAATCAACAAGATTGTAGCAATGACTCCACCAACAAACAAGAAAGAGACCCCAGCTTTTCTGGGAGCCATAGGCTTTTGGGGGATGCACATCTCAGAGTACAGCCAGATTGTGAGCCCTCTTTACTTTGTGACCGGTAAAAAAGAACAACTTCCAGTGGGATCCTGAACAACAACAAGCTTTCAGGCAGATCAAGCAAGAGATTGCACATGCTGTGGCTCTTGGACCAGTCAGATCGGGACCAGATGTAAAGAATGTGCTCTACACTGCAGCTGGAGATAAAGGTCCCTCATGGAGCCTCTAGCAAAAGGTGCCTGGCGAGACACGAGGGCAACCACTGGGTTTCTGGAGCCGAAGCTACAGAGGTTCTGAAGCCAATTACACCCCTGTGGAGAAGGAAATCTTAGCAGCGTACGAAGGCATAGGAGCAGCTTCAGAGGTAATTGGTACCGAAGCACAACTCTTCCTGGCACCCTGATTACCAGTGTTGAGCTGGATGTTCAAAGAGAAGGTGCCCTCTACGCATCACGCCACCGATGCCACGTGGAGCAAGTGGATGGCTTTGATTACGCAACGTGTACGAATCGGGAACTCGAATCGCCCTGAAATTTTGGAAATCATAACCAATTGGCCTGAAGGTGGGAACTTCAGTCTGGCAGAAGAAGAAGAAGAGCCAGTGAGTCGAGCTGAAGAAGCTCTGCCATATGATAAGCTGCCAGATGAAGAAAGACTCTATGCCCTTTTCACCGATGGTTCCTGCCGAATTGTAGGGAGGAGCCGGAAGTGGAAAGCAGCTGTTTGGAGTCCCACCTGATGAGTGGCGGAAGCCACTGAAGGTAAAGGTGAATCGAGTCAGTTTGTGGAACTCAAAGTGTCCAATTGGCCCTAGATATCGCAGAGAGAGAAGGATGGCCAAGGTTCTACCTTTACACTGACTCGTGGATGATAGCTAATGCCCTATGGGGATGGTTAGACAGGTGGAAAAAGATGAATTGGAG
>NW_020925972.1:0-2511 GCF_003984885.1 Neopelma chrysocephalum
AGGGTGGGCAGGCCCTGGCCCAGGTTTTTCCATGGATTTGCCATCCCTGGAAGTGTCCCAGGCCGGGTTGGATGGCACCAAGTCCATGGAATTGCAGGAGAAGGAGGGGGAAAATTGAGAGAAAAGGGATTCTAAGTTTAGGGGGGGAAAAATCAGAATATTCCCGGCAGATTTTCAAGGATTTGGGGGAAAACCTTCCCCATTTTCTTCCTTCCTTCCTTCCTCTTCCTTCCTCTTCCTTCCTTCTTCTTTCCAAGGAATACCAGTGAATAGAAATCAATGGATGGAAATCAAGGGATAAAATCAATGGATAAAAATGGATATTTCCTATTTATTTTGATGCCATTTTCGTTTTTTTTCCAGCATTATCCCGTTTTTATCCCTCCCCTCCCATTCCCAGCATTCCCAAACTAAACCCTCTCCCATTTTTATCCCTCTCCTAGCATTCCCAACATTCCCAATCTAACCCCTCTCCCGTTTTTATCCCTCCCCCCTCCATTCCCAACGTTCCCAGACTAAATCCTCTCCCGTTTTTATCCCTCTCCCTCCATTCCCAGCATTCCCAGACTAAATCCTCTCCCGTTTTTATCCCTCCCCCTCCATTCCCAGACTAATCCTTCTCCCGTTTCCCTCCTTCCCAAGGATGCTCCAGGAGCTGCTGCAGCATTCCCAGTGTTCCCAGACTAAATCCTCTCCCGTTTTTATCCCTCCCCCCCATTCCCAGCATTCCCAGACTAAATCCCCTCCCGTTTTTATCCTCCCCCTCCATTCCCAGACTAAATCCTCTCCCGTTTCCCTCCTTCCCGAGGATGCTCCAGGAGCCTCCCCACTCCATTCCCAGCATTCCCAGATTAAATCCTCTCCCGTTTTTATCCCTCCCTCCCGAGGATGCTCCAGGAGCCTCCCCCCTCCATTCCCAGCGTTCCCAAACTAAACCCTCTCCCGTTTTTATCCCTCCCCCAGCATTCCCAGCGTTCCCAGACTAAATCCTCTCCTGTTTTTATCCCTCCCTCCCGAGGATTCTCCGGGAGCTGCCGCAGCATTCCCAGTGTTCCCAGACTAAACCCTCTCCCATTTTTATCCCTCCCCCCATTCCCAGACTAAATCCCCTCCCGTTTCCCTCCTTCCCGAGGATGCTCCAGGAGCCTCCCCCCCATTCCCAGCATTCCCAGACTACATCCTCTCCCGTTTTTATCCTCCCCCTCTATTCCCAGACTAAATCCTCTCCCGTTTTTATCCCTCCCGAGGATGCTCCAGGAGCCTCCCCCCCATTCCCAGCGTTCCCAGACTAAATTCTCTCCTGTTTTTATCCCTCCCTCCCGAGGATGCTCCGGGAGCTGCCGCAGCATTCCCAGCGTTCCCAGACTAAACCCTCTCCCATTTTTATCCCTCCCCCCATTCCCAGACTAAATCCCCTCCCGTTTCCCTCCTTCCCGAGGATGCTCCGGGCGCTGCTGCCGCTCCAGGATTTCGCTCTTCCCTGGGAGCTGATGCCGGCACAGGGACGGGATGATGGGATGACGGGATGCAGGCACAGGGATACAGGGATGCAGTCACAGGGATGCAGGAGCCGCATCCAGGTTTTTGCTGCATCCCTGCCCGGCCGTGGCTCATTCCCGGGATTATCCCGGCGGGAGGGGGGGGGGTCGGAGGGACCCCCGGGGGGGGGGGTTTTGTGCCGGAGCCGCCGCTCGGCTCCCGGTGAGGTCTCTGTGGCGCAATGGACGAGCGCGCTGGACTTCTAATCCAGAGGTTCCGGGTTCGAGTCCCGGCAGAGATGATCTCCAGGCAGGTGTCCCTTTTATTTTACTGCCCAGCCCCTCGGAATTCCCAAAGGATTCCATGGAGAAACGATCCCGGTGGAAAAATAACGGATTAATAATGGATTTTGGCAGCACAGCTGATGCTCGGGAGGGTTTCGTGCTTCCCCTTTTCCAGGAGAAGCCAGGTGGAAGGAATTGGTTCAGGATGTTTTTTCCAGGAGAAACCAGAGGGAGAGAAGGGGTCCAGGACTCTCTTCCAGGAGTTTTCCAGGAGGATCCAGAGAGAGGGAAGGGGTTCAGGATATTTTTCCAGGAGTTTTCCAGGAGGATCCAGGTGGAAGGAATTGGTTCGGGACCTTTTTCCAGGAGGATCCAGGAGGAGGGAAGGGGTTCAGGACCTTCTTCCAATAGAATCCAGGAGGATCCAGAGGGAGGGAAGGGATTCAGGACCTTCTTCCAGGAGGATCTAGGGGGAGGGAAGGGGAACAAGACCTTCTTCCAGGAGTTTTCCAGGAGGATCCAGAGGGAGGGAAGGGGTCCAGGCCCCTCTGGAGTTGTTTCCTGCTGGACTTCTAATCCAGAGGTTCCGGGTTCGAGTCCCGGCAGAGATGATCTCCAGGCAGGTGTCCCTTTTCTTTTACTGCCCATTCCCTCGGAATTCCCAAAAGGTTCCAATCCTGGGGAAAAAACGAGGGATTTTTGGGTCACGGCTGATGCTCGGGAGGGTTTTGTGCTTCCCCTTTTCCAG
>NW_020925972.1:2521-5499 GCF_003984885.1 Neopelma chrysocephalum
TGCTCGGGAGGGTTTTGTGCTTCCCCTTTTCCAGCGTCTCCTCCGTCACATCCCACTTTTCCTGGCTCCTTTTGGGATCTTTTCCAGAGAAACCAGAGGGAGGGAAGGGGTTCAGGACCTTCTTCCAGGAGTTTTCCAGGAGAAACCAGGTGGAAGGAATTGGTTCAGGACATTTTTCCAGGAGGATCCAGAGGAGGGAAGGGGTCCAGGACCATCTCCCAGGGGGTTTCCAGGAGGATCCAGAGGGAGGGAAGGGGTCCAGGACCTTTTTCCAGGAGTTTTCCAGGAGGATCCAGAGGGAGGGAAGGGGTCCAGGAGCTTCTTCCAGGAGTTTTCCGGGAGGGTCCCAACAGGGACGGTCGGGGGGGAAAATGGGACCCCCGGAGCAGCTCCAGGAGGGGCAGAGTGGGAAATTCCTGGAAAATCCAGGGGATCACAGGGTCTGGAGCAGCCACAGGGTCTGGAATAGGGTCTGGAACATCCACAGGGTCTGGAACTGGATCTGGAGAATCCACAGGGTCTGGAATATCCAGAGGCTCTGGAACATCCACAGGGTCTGGAGCATCCACAGACCTGGAACAGGGTCTGGAACATCCACAGGATCTGGAACAGGGTCTGGAACACCCACAGGATCTGGAATAGGGTCTGGGACATCCACAGGGTCTGGAATGGGGTCTGGAACATCCACAGGCTCTGGAATAGGGTCTGGAGCATCCACAGGCTCTGGAATAGGGTCTGGAGCATCCACAGGATCTGGAGCATCCATAGGGTCTGGAACTGGATCTGGAGAATCCACAGGGTCTGGAATATCCACAGGGTCTGGAACATCCACAGGGTCTGGAGCATCCACAGGCTCTGGAAGATCCACAGGCTCTGGAATAGGGTCTGGAACATCCACAGGGTCTGGAATATCCACAGGGTCTGGAACATCCACAGGGTCTGGAATAGGGTCTGGGAAAGGGTCTGGAGCATCCACAGGGTCTGGAATATGATCTAGAGCATCCAAGGCTCTGGAACATCCACAGGCTTTGGAAAAGTATCTGGAGCATCCACAGGGTTTGGAGCATCCACAGGGTCTGGAATATCCACAGGCTCTGGAACAGGGTCTGGAACATCCACAGGCTCTGGAATATCCACAGGCTTTGGAATAGGCTCTGGAGCATCCAGAGGGTCTGGAATATGATCTGGAGCATCCACAGGCTCTGGAACAGGCTCTGGAACATCCACAGGCTCTGGAACATCCCCAGACTCTGGAGCCTCCCCAAGTTTTTTGGGAATCGCCCCCCTGCTGTTCCTCTTCCCCTTTTCCCAATATTTTGGTGTGAACGTTTGGATATAATCCCCAAAAAATCCAATATTTGGATATTAAAACCCCGATAATTGGACATAAAATATTTAGATACGATCCAGAGAATCCAATATTTGGCTGGGAACATTCGGATGTAAAATTTAAAAATCCAATATTTGGATACGATCGTTTAGATATAAAATTTATAAATTGAATATTTGGGTAGAAAATCCAATATTTGGGTAGAAAAATCCTATATTTGGCTTCAAACGTTCGGATATAAAATTTAAAAATCCAATATTTGGATGTCAAAACCCCGGTAATGGGATGTAAAATACTTGGATATAATCCAGAAAATCCGATATTTGGGTAGAAAATCTGATATTTGGATAAGAACATTTGGATATAAAATTAAAAAAATCCAATATTTGGGTAGAAAAATCTGATATTTGGGTAGAAAACTTCACTATTTGGGTAGAAAATCCAATATTTGGGTAGAAAAATCCAATATTTGGACATGAACCTTTGGATATAAAATTAAAAAAATCCAATATTTGGGTAGAAAAATCCAATATTTGGACATGAACCTTTGGATATAAAATTAAAAAAATCCAATATTTGGGTAGAAAATCCAATATTTGGATAGAAAATCCAATATTTGGCTACGAACCTTTGGATATAAAATTAAAAAATCCAATTTTTTGGGAATAATTCCGGCCAATCCGGGATCTTTGGGTGTTTCCAGTCACCCCAAGGCCAAGAATTCCGTGTGGGCTGATGGAATTCCCGAGGGAACAACGTCCCTTTGTCCTGGAACGAGGGCCCAGAGCCGGAATTCCAAACCCCCTCATCCCATTCCAGGCTCCTCCCATCGGATCCGAGGGATTTCAGTTGGATCCGAAGGGATTCCAAGGCTTTTCTTGGAGCTGAGGGGACTCCTGGAGCCCCCCGGGATGTTCCCAATCCCGGGAATCTCCCGGCTGGGATGAGAGGTGAGGATGATCCCGAGGGAATCCGGATGATCCCGAGGGATTTGCGGCTGGAAAAGGGCGGGAATGGCTCATTCCCGAGGCCCTTTTGGGGGGTTTTAGGGCGGGATTTGATGGGAAAACGATGGGAAAAGGAGTTGGATCCCAAATCCCGGAGCTCCTGAGGTTGGAATGGGGCCGGCACTGGGAATACCCATCCTGGAATTCGGGGGGTGGAGCTTTGGGATGGGGCGGGATGAGATTCCTGAATCCCTGGGATTTGGGATTCAGCCCCAGGGGTTTGGGATTCAGCCCCGGGAATCTGGGATTCAGCCCCAGGGATTTGGGATTCAGCCCCAGGATTTGGGATTCAGCTCCAGGGGTTTGGGATTCAGCCCCGGGAATCTGGGATTCAGCCCCTGGGATTTGGGATTCAGTCCCAGAGATTTGGGATTCGGACCCCGGGATTTGGGATTCAGCCCCAGGGGTTTGGAATTCAGCCCCTGGGATCTGGGATTTGGACCCCAGGATTTGGGATTTGGACCCTGGGGAGGAGGAGCCGCTTCCAGAAACCCCTCAGGAATCTTGGAAAACAGGGAAGAGGGAAAACAGGGAAAGAGGGAAAATAGGGAACAGGGGAACAGGGAAACAGGGAAAACAGGGAACAGGGAAAGAGGGGAAACGGAACAGGGGGAACAGGGAAAACAGGGAAAACAAGGAAA
>NW_020925972.1:5509-8253 GCF_003984885.1 Neopelma chrysocephalum
GGAAAACAGGGAAACAGGGAACAAGGAAAACAGGGAACAGGGAAAACGGAAAGAGGGGAGACAGGGAACAGGGAAAACAAGGAACAGGGAAAACAAGGAAAACAGGGAACAGGGAAAACAGGGAACAGGGGAAACAGAGAACAGGGAAAACAGGGAAAATAGGGAAACAGGGAAAATAGGGAAAACGGAGAACAGGGAAAACAGGGAACAGGGAAAACAGGGAACAGGGAAACAGGGAACAGGGAAAACAGGGAACAGGGAAACAGGGAAAACAGGAAAACGGGGAAACAGGGGAAACAGGGAAAACAGGGAACAGGGAAACAAGGAAAACAGGGAACAAGGAAAACAGGGAACAGGGAGCGGGAGCCGCTCCCAGCTCCCGGGAATTGTCCCCTCCCGGCATTCCCGAATCCCGCGCAAAGGTCCCGGTCCCGCCCTGTTGTTCAAACAAACTCATTCCCGGCGGGATAAATCCCAGGAAATTTCGGGAGCCAGGACAGGGTTGGCTCCAGGGGGTGGAAATCGGGGATTTCCCCGGTTTTTTTTCTCCCGGGACACCTCCAGGCTTTTCCTGAAGTTTTCCTGCGCTCCCGGAGCTTTTTCCAGGCTCCCGGAGATTCCCGGGAGGTGGGAATTGTGTCCCCGCCCCCTTTCCCGCAGGTGCCTCTGGAGCGGGATCGGGAAATTCCAGCGGGGATTGACTCGTTCCGCGGGGGCTTTTTTTTTCCCAGGAAATGAAATCCCGCCTGGATCCGGGATCGTCCAAGGTGTGTGATCCCTCTGGAGCCGGGAAAAGGTGGGAATTCGGGATTCAGACCCAGGGATTTGGGATTCAGCCCCAGGATTTGGGATTCAGCTCCAGGGGTTTGGGATTCAGTTCCAGGGATTTGGGGTTCAGCCCCTGGGATTTGGGATTCAGCTCCAGGACTTGGGATTCAGCCCCTGGGATTTGGGATTCAGCCCCTGGAATATTTGGGATTCAGCCCCTGGGATTTGGGATTCAGCTCCAGAGATTTGGGATTCATCCCCGGGAATCTGGGATTCAGCCCCAGGATTTGGGATTCAGTCCCTGGGATTTGGGATTCAGCCCCCGGGATTTGGGATTCAGCTCCCGGGATTTGGGATTCAGCCCCAGGGGGTTGGAAAAGTGGGAATACTCCAGGCAGGAAGGAATTCCCACCTTCGGAGTTGGGAAACTCCCGGCACGGAATTCCACCCCTCCGGCTCCTCCCCGCCTCTGGATTATCCATAAATCCCATGGGAAGCACCCCCGGGAGTCGGGAAGGGACCGTTTGACCCCGAGGCTCTCCCTGATCCCTAAAAACCTTTGGAGAAGGGAATGCGGGGGGTGAGGGGGGGAGAAAGGGGGAGCGGGGCCGGATTTGGGGAATCTCGTGGGAATGGGAGCGGAATTCCCGGCCCCGGGATCGGCGGGAAAAGGGTTAACAGGGAAAAGGCTCCGTTTGTGCCGCGTGGTTCCCGGTTTGTTTGGAATGTGGGAGAGGAGGAGGAGGAGGAGGAGGAAGGGGGAGAGAGGGGGAGGGTCCGGGCCAGAACCCCGGGAATCGGGAATTGCGGGGAGTCAGGAATTCCCTGGATCCCTGGATTTCGGGAATCAGGGACCCCCTGGATCCCTGGATTTCAGGAGTTAGGAATCCTCTGAAACCCTGGATTTGGGGAGTCAGGGACCCCCTGGATCCCTGAATTTGGGGAATGAGGAAGCCCCTGGATCCTTGGATTTGGGGAGTCAGGAATTCCCTGAATCCCTGGATTTGGGGAGTCGGGGACCCCCTGGATCCCTGGATTTGGGGAGTCAGGGACCCCCTGGATCCCTGGATTTGGGGAGTCAGGAATCCCCTGGATCCCCGGATATGGGGAGTCAGGAATCCCCTGGATCCCTGGATTTGGGGAATCAGGATCCTCTGGATCCCTGGATTTGGGGAGTCAGGGACCCCCTGGATCCCTGGATTTGGGGAGTCAGGAATCCCCCGGATCCCTGGATTTAGGGAGTCAGGAATTCCCTGAATCCCTGGATTTAGGGAGTCAGGAATCCCCTGGATCCCTGGATATGGGGAGTCAGGGACCCCCTGAATCCCTGGATTTCGGGAATCAGGGACCCTGTGGATCCCTGGTTTTGGGGAGTCAGGGACCCCCTGGATCCCTGGATTTGGGGAGCCAGGAATCCCCTGGATCCCCGGATATGGGGAATCAGGAATCCTCTGGATCCCTGGATTTGGGGAATCAGGGACCCCCTGGATCCCTGGATTTGGGGAGCCCCGGGAATTGGGAATTGCGGGGCTGGGACCCTGAAAATTGGGAACTGGGGAGGCTGGGACCCCGGGAACCGGGAATTGAGGGGTTGGGACCCCGATAATTGGGAATTGGGGGTCTGGAACCCCGGGAATGGGGAATTGTGGAGTTGGGACCCCGGGAAGAAGGAGGAGGAGGAAGAGGAGGAGGAAGAGGAGGAGGAGGAGGAGCAGCTCCGTCCTTCCTCCTCCTCCTCCAGGACTCCGAGCGGGAATTCCCGGCGGGTCCAAAGTGCCGCCGGAACTCCCGGGAATTCCGGGATGGGCACGTGGTGACCCCCCGTGACCCCCCCGATCCCGATCCCGATCCCGCCGCTCCAGGGCTGAGTTTGGCCGCTCCCAGTATGGATATGGGGAGGGAAATCCCAAAATCCCTGTTCTAGGGGGAGGGATCATCCCAAAATCCCTGTCCTGGGGGGTGGGATCATCCCAAAA
>NW_020925973.1:0-2314 GCF_003984885.1 Neopelma chrysocephalum
GCTCAGCAGCTGCAAGTGCTGTCTGAAAGCCTCAGTGAGGAGGGAGGGAAATCACTCGTGCAACAACTCTGTTTCATACATGCTTTGCTGCAAAAAAATGCTGGGGTTTTTCCCTTTTTGATGATAAGAACTGATTCCAGATGCATGACATCACTTGTGAAGAAACTGTTGGTGTTAGCAAGAGTTGTAGTGCCCTGAGTTTGCCCAGCTTAAAACTGCCAGCACTAGAGCATTACTTGTTCCTAGGGCACTTGCTCTTTCCTTTACATCCTGGGTTTATTTGGTGTTTACACAATATCATGGAATCATAATATGGTTTGGGTTGGAAGGCACTTTAAAGACCATCTAGTTTCAACCCTCCTGCCATGGGCAGGGACAGCTTTCCTGAGACCAAGATGCATAGTTATGTGTTCAACTGCCTTGCTAACCTCTCAGTAGCAGAACTTATGTGATTATAATGAACAACTTAAGTACAACTTATACTAAACTTTGTTGAAGGGATGTAAGTCAACATGAAATGCTACATTCCAAGGTCTCTCTAACACGTGACACCAATCTGACTCCTTCTTCCTGAAACAACAAGTTTTAAACTTCACAGTTAGTGACAAGCACTTGTTTCTCAATCGAGTCAGCAAAGCGCTTTTAGCTGCTACAATGGACCTTTAGTTAAAGGAAATATTGGTGAAGCAGCAGTAGAAGAGTTTAACTGTCCAGTCACAAAAGAGGGGTGCAGCAGGACCTCTGGTCCCAGCATCCTCCAAGTTAAGCTCAGAGGAAATCCAAATCCTAACCTGTCATCCCCATCTAAGCAGAACCTGCATGCTTTTCCTGGCATTTCCCAGAACAGGTACATCACCTACTGTTTGGGCTAAACTCTCAACACTTTCCAGCAATTCTTAGCAATGCCAGAACCAGAGAGCCCTTAGGTATATAAGTAGCATCAAGAAGTCAATTAACAACCTGGGTTTGAGTGTCAATAGTAAGACTTTATTTCAGGTATTCTCTTTAGTCATTTAAGATATCTTGTGTTGTCCAATATACTCCCTAATCAGTGAACTACTCCATTTTCTGGTATGCTCATACAGATTTCCCTAGGAAGTGTTGACAGTAGGCTCAAACCAGTCCTGTAGCTAAGGAAAGAGAGATCAAAAACATTTTCACTGTTTTCATTCATTTCCCTTTGCCACTATCAGCAAACACAATGAAATCAGAGTTTCTGTGGCTTTAGGCTGCTGCTCAGAAGAAAATTGCCAGCACTTTGGGTATATCTTCCTCTGGTGTTGGTGGTTTCCTCTGGCTGCCAGGCTGCAGGAATTTCTTTATTGTGGGGATATTGCTTATTCTTGCTTTAAAACTCTACAAAACAAAACCAAAACAGCACTGTGCTTAAGAAGCATTGTAACAGTCAGACATTTTGATGTTATCCATGCTCTAAAAGTAACATTATGCATTGATGCTGCAGAAGAAACTACATGGTTCCCTCTACTATGTTTTGTGGCTGCAAAGACAGAAGCTGGCAATAACCATCAGTATTTGAGGTCAGCTATAAAAGTACTTAGGATATTTGGTTATTTTGTAAGTCACTTGTCACCCTCCCACTCTCCCCTGTTTCTCAGCCAGTTTAAATCGGTGGTCCCTTCCAATGCATTGTCCATTAAAACTGTCCATTCATTTACCTGCAAGAGAGGAAATTTGGCAAGTATATCAGGTTGGAACTCTTCTGCCATTAAAATGATTTCAAGTAGCTGCACATCTGCCCTGGTTAACCGGTTGCCAACAAGAAAGTCTTGTCCATGGTCTTTCAAAACCTAAAAACAGAGAACCAGATGATTTCTTTTCTCTCTGTTACTTAATATGATATCTTCACAGCAAGGTCATACACTGCACAGAGTTGTCCTTGAAAGAAAGAAACGCAGTACAAACATCTGTAGTACAAACAAATGGTCTGATCTTCCTAGGCATGATTAATCAGTCCCTTCTTTCCTGTGTTTCTTTCTGTCAGCTCAGCTGTACTCCTCTTGTCTTCACTTCTGTAGCTTAAGCAGTCAATGCCTCTGCATTGAATGCTAAGCTTCATGAGATCCAGAAGGAGCTGTAATGCTTTTACATAGATTGTATGGTAGAGGGGCATCTGCACTTCAGGAGGGAACTTTACGTAAAAGCTGATGCTATAGTTTCTTTTGTCTGAAACAACATATAGACTGAAACATGGACCTTTGCGTAGCTCAGTGAGTCCTGGGGTTTTGCAGCTTTTGCAGCTTTTCCCAGATTTGTAGTGCCTTCTGTCCCCTCTGTAGTGTCCTGTCTCCATCCT
>NW_020925974.1:0-3188 GCF_003984885.1 Neopelma chrysocephalum
ACATTGCAGATCTTCCTGAACCTCTTCCCACATTCCAAGCACCAGAAGGGCTTCTCCCTGCTGGGAGGCTGCTCAGGCTCCACCAGATCCGAGCTCTGGCCTGGGGCAGGAAGCAAGAAGGACAGGGAGGGGATTTGCCTCCGGCCCTCAGGGAAGGCCAAGGACATCCCCCCAACTCCGGCCCCGGCAGGACGGCGGCGGCAGCGGGGTTGTCCTGCAGCCGGGGGCCATGCTCGGCTGCCAGAGCCAGCACAAGACCAAAACAAAGGGCCACTGACTTCCTCCTCACCTGCCTGGGGGGCCCGCGGCATCTTCCTCTTCCTCTTCCTCACAGCCTCCTCCTCCATCCGCCCAAGCTTTGGGAAGGACAAATCCTGATGGGAGGGGAAAACAAGGGCATCCTGTGACCAGAAAAACCTCCAAAACACCAAGATTCAGCACAGAAAAACCCAAACTACCGACATTCAGGCAAAAAACCCCCTCAGAAATAGCAAGAAGACCCCTGTCCCCTAAACGGCAAAAAAGTTGAGATTCAGCTAAAAAATACTCCAAAATACAAAGATTAGCCCAAAAAAGCTCTCCCGGGACTTCCCCCTCTCTGGTCTGTCCCCTCTGGGGTTCGGAGGCTCTCCCCTGTCTGGGATGCTGGGGGTCCCACTTAGGGATGCTGGGAGTGTTGGGGGTCCCAAGGGTCCCTTCTCCTCTGACTTTTGCCTTTGGGGTGCTGCGTTCCCAGACAATTCCCCCTTTCCAGGTTCTCCACTTTGTTGTCCTGTGGATCCCAGGGGTCCCCCCTGTCCAGGCTTCCCCTTCTCTGCTGTTACAGACCGTTCTGAGGCTGCAGCGAGGTGCTTTTAGAGGATTACTTCAAAGGCGAGATTAATGCACAAAACTCCAAATGTTAGGTCCACTCTGTGGTTTTACATTGAGCGGGGGAATATCACTATAGCCCTCCTCACTGGGGGTGACATAGAGAGAACAACAAAACAAACAACAAAAAAACCACAAAGGAAAGGGAGGGGAATACACCTAGAGGGGTCTAAATTATTCCACCCCGTGCTTGGACAGTGACTCGAGGGGAATATCAATAGAACATACTTCACTGGTGGTGGGATGAAGGTAATGAGCAGAATAGGAAAGCGAAGTGAGCAAGCATTTAACCAAACATTTAATAATTGGCCAATGCCAATAATCAAAAACAATAATCCAATAACAGTCATCATGCCCACTTGGGTTAACCATTTTCCCCACCCCGTGAGCTCTAAGGACTCCAGGATGGAGTTGAACCATGTACCATCCACAAGGTCTCGGGGTTGCATTGTTTGAAATAAGTTTTGTGTGTGCTCGCTTATTTCTTTCATTATGGTTCGTGCCTCCTCAGTGGTGGTTGAGGTATTATGAAGAGTTATACAACATTCTGTTTCTGATCAATTTAGCATACCACACACTCTCTGTTCCTTTAATAATAACAACATGTCTGGGGCTAATCTATTTTGTAAGGTCATTTGGGTAGCCTGCTGGACTCATGTATTTAGTTCCCCAAAAGCACGTTGCGTCCAGTTGCTTCACACACTCAATTGCCAGGTAATGTTCTCCAACACAAATTGGTGCCTTTTTAGGGAAACTCCTCACCCTAGAAAGTTACCACTTAAAACTGTGTTACCAACTAAGAACTGAAAATTCAGAGGGGTTGGGCAGGCTCTTCCCCTGGGAGGGGCCCACGGGGTTAGAGGCTCCTCCCCTGGGGAGGGGTCCAAGAGATTTATTCTTCACAACAAAAATTAGACGCAGCAAAATTAAACTTTTACACCCCTCGCCCCGAGGGATGACTCACGTCCACCGACACCGAAAACGACCCACACACACCTCTCCTAATGGGGGGGGGGGCACAGCACACGCCTTGTTTAATTACTCCTGCCGCCAAAGTAATAACACAAACTACGAAAAGATCTGCTTGAGACCAACACTCTGCCCTCGAGGTATCCTGCTGACTACGGCAATTAGATGGTACAGACCCTTCTGAGGCTGTAACGAGGTTTTTTAGGGGACTTCGAAGGCGAGATTAAGGCACAAACTCCAGTGTTAGGTCACAAACAGCCAATTAACTTTCTTTGCAACAATAAGGAACGGTAAAAGCGAGGGGGGGAGAAGAAGAGGGAGAGAGAAGGAAAAAAAAAAAGGCATAAAAAGGAAAGTGCAAAAAGTTTACCAGCACCAGGGAGAGGACCGGGTGCAGTCAGCTTTCAGCAGCCAGGGAAGGGTCGCTGGAGGGAAGCAGGTGGTGAACAGACTGGAGACGATCAGGAGACGCAGGCAGGTGGGACAGGAGCAGGACGGAGGCAGCGAGACGGAGGCAAGCAGGACGGAGCGAGGAGTGGAGCCAGCAGCCAGCACGGGACGCTGGGCGACTGGAGCCCCCAACAATTCTGGGCACTGCCTTAAACACCCCCCGTGGGCGCTCACTGGCCAGCTCGGCTGTGGGCAGAGCTTTCCACGGGGCCGATTGGTTCAGCAGCTGGTATCCAGGCAGGCTGGCTCTGCCAGGGCGGGAAAATGTAGCAACTTTCTGTTGGAGACTCTCCAGGAGGCAGGGAGCAGCCCAAAATGTCCCCAGGGGGATGAAGGCAGCCCTGCTAAAGGCTAAAGTCCGGGTCTGCCCTTTGGTGCAGTCACTGGGCTCATTAGTGTGAAGTGGTTAAATGCCACTTGTGCAACTTTAAACTGCTCTGAAGAAGCCTTGCCCAAGGTGTTTAATTGCCCCATCAACACCTCTCAGGCCTCGGCAGGGCGGCCAATTACCAATTGTTCATTACACCTGTTAATGTAAAAACAAGCGAGTCAGAGATGGAACAATCTCTTACAGTGTCCTGTCATCCATAACTATTAGAGAAGAAATCAATAGAATAAAGAACTCTATAAATGCTCTGTCCAAGATCAAGGTGAGATTCTCTATCTTGTAACATTTCACTGACCTAGGAAGCAAGAATTTGGCACAGAATTAATACTGGAGAAAAATGAGACCAGTGAAATATCCTGAGCTCAGGAGAACCTGACTGTGCTGGGGAATCAGAACTTTCACCCTGGGAGATGAACTGCTCTGAAACAGTGGGAAGAAACCAGGAACAAAGGCTGAGTTCAAATGCTCAAGAGTAAACAAATCCTTCCTCACCGAAAGGTCTGAGCTACCC
>NW_020925975.1:0-1587 GCF_003984885.1 Neopelma chrysocephalum
CTGAGCAGGCCCAGCCCTCACATCCCCCCAGCCAACGCCGGCTGCCCGGGGGGCTTGGGAGGGACCCCCAGCCCGTGTGCCCCACACTCAGCTGGCAGAGAGAGAGCCAAGGGACAGGGCCACGGGTGAGGGACAGGCAGGGCCATTGCAGGGCCACGGTGAGGGCACAGCCTGTGGCAGCAGAGCTGCCCAGGGCCGGGGGCAGCCGGGGGTGTTGGTACCAGCCAGTGCTGGGGCCGAGCAGAGCACGAGGCTCTTGCAGAGCCCTGGAGCAGCCTCCCACTTGCCAGCCCTGCCCTGGTGGGGTGACACTGTCCCCTCCCTACAGGACAGTTCCCTGGAAATTATCAGGGGGACTTTTTGTGTATATTCCTGGTTAGTGATTCATGTTGGACCTGAGAGAGCCTCTGCAATCCCATTCATGGGGCACAACCTACTGTCCAGATCTTGACTCACTGCAGCCTTTGCAGGGAAATCTGTGCTGGCAGCCCGAGTATGTCCCGACCCCCCGCGGTCCCCCCAGGATATTTGGGACAAGTTCCCCCTTCCCGGGCACCCGCGGGATGGGGGGGTGATTGTTTTCTGCTGTTGCTGTTCCGCCCCTGTCCCTGCCCTTCCTGCCGCTGTCGGGTGAGCGGAGCAACCACAATGGGAAAGGGGCGAGAGAAGCGAAAAGAGTGGGTGGGACCCCCAAAGGGAGCTGGGGGGAGCCGGGGTTTGGGGGGCTGATGGGAAAGGGGTGGGAAAGGGAGGCTAAGGGAAGGGGAGAGAGTGGGAGCGGGGTTGCTGTGGGGGTGCCTTGGTGTCCCCATGCCTTGATCCCTGGAGAGCGGGGGAGGCTGGAGAGAGGGGGGAGCCGTGAGAACCTGGAGGGGGGGGATGCGGAGAAGGGGAAGCCTGGACAATGGGAACGCCTGGGAAAACAAAGTAGAGAACCTGGAAAGGGGGAATGTCTCCGAACACAGCATCCCCAAGGTGAGAGTCAGAGGAGAAGGGACCCTTGGGATCCCCAACACTCCCAGCATCCCTAAGTGGGACCCCCAGCATCCCAGACAGGGGAGACCTTCTGAACTCCAGAGGGGAGAGACCAGAGAGGGGGAACTCCTGGAAGAGTTTATTTGGGGTAACCTTCATGTTTTAGAGTATTTTTTGGTTGAATCTTTGTGGCTTGGGTTTTTCTGGGCTGAATCTTGGTGTTTTGGAGGTTTTTATGGTCACAGGATGCCCGGTGAGTTCTAGAGGTGGACTTGGGCAGGAGGAACCCCCAAGCCAATGTGCTCAGCCCTTATTTTCCCCCCCATCAGGATTTCTCCTTCCCAAAGCTTGGGCAGTTGGAGGAGGAGGCTGCGAGGAAGAGGAAGATGCCTTGGGCCCCCCAGGCAGGTGAGGAGGAAGTCAGTGGCCCTTTGGGCGGGTGTTGTGCTGGCTCTGGCAGCCCAGCATGGCCCCCGGCTGCAGGACAACCCCGCTGCCGCCGCCGTCCTGCTGGGGCCGGAGTTGGGGGGATGTCCTTGGCCTTCCCTGTGGGCCGGAGGCAAATCCCCTCCCTGTCCTTCTTGCTTCCTGCCCCAGGCCCCGAGCTGAGGA
>NW_020925976.1:0-7731 GCF_003984885.1 Neopelma chrysocephalum
CCAATGTTCTTGGCTTTCCCCGATTGTATTCCAGACAGGATGCATTTCTTTTTTCCTGTGTACCACTGGAGGTCACTCATGTACTAACAAACAGTGCAGTGCTGCAGGGAAAAAGGGAATATAAACTATCCAAGAATGAACTCAGCTTGAGTTCAAGATGACCTTCAAATGGAAGTGAGTTAGGAAATATGTTGTACAGATATTTCTCAAATTTACAGTACACTATATCAAAACTAGCAAGTAAATTAGTGATTTTATTTTTTTAGAAAAAAAAACAAAAACAAAAACAAAACGAAAAAGCCCACAATATTATCAAGCCATGTTTGCTTTGGTGTAGCTACAGTACTAATGGAAATGCAGCACTTCTCTTTGCCAAAAAGGCAGAAAGAGGAAAAGATAACCACCTCTAAAAATGGTCACTGAGGTTACCTGAGCGGAACAAGAAATTGCAAACAAAATGGCATGTAAGATAGGAAAGGAGAGATTGCATGAGAATTTTCTATGGCATTTCTGAGAGGAGAAAAACTTGCATGGCAGAAGTAATAAACTCTCTTTCATGACTTGTTTCTGTATCTCTGCTTTCTGTTAATCTATTTTAGCACCAACCCTCAAATTTCATGACATATCTTTGCTGAAATTGAGTTGTAGAGAAAGGGAAATTGTTAAAATGTTTTCCTCTTTCCCCTAAACACAAAAATTAATATTGATTTCCTGCTCTGAGGTGAAGAATTAGGAAATGCAAGTCCTATTTCACCAATATCAATGCAACATCTCATCCCAAATGGGCCAAGACTCGCGGTTTTACTTCAAAAGCAAACTGCTACTGGCTGGTAACCCTCTACCTCAGGCTCCAGGCCCATCAGCATTCATATCAAAATTCCCACAGTATGAGAGAGCAGATTAAAGTCAGACAGATGCATGTCAATAGTTAAGGTATTGTTTACATATTATGACAGAGAAAAAGGTTCCAAGCAGCTTTAGTCACCTGCAGAAGAGGGGAAAAGATTGGTCTGTGGCATTTAGTGTTTGTGCAACACTTTGTGCAGCTCTAACTTGCTCTGCACCTTTAGCTTACTATTTATATATTGCCTTTGGATTCTGGAAGCTTCCAGGGGGATTCTGCATCTTCTGTGTCCCACTGGTTGCTTCCTGAGTGATGGGTTCTTGCTTTGAAAGCAGCTGCACGTTCAGTAATTCTCTGATAGGGAGTGCTGGACTGGCCTTTGCCTGCTGTGTCGGGATACTTCTTCCACTGGGAGATGGGAGTAGAGCAAGCAGAGCTTTTGGTCTTGTGTGTGGGTGCTGAGGAATGGCAGAAACTCTCCTCCCAGCAGTGGGGACTGGGTGACACCAACGCTGAGGAGTCACTGGGCCTGATCTCCAGCAGCAGGGAAGAAAGTTCCCTCGGCACGTGAGTGGGGACAGCCCAGGCAGGGCTTGGGCAGGGGATGTTGTGTCTGAGCCTCTCCCAGGGCTGTGGGTGATGGGTTCCTTCCCTGGGGGAGCTGTGGAGTGGTGCAGGGGCTGCACCCAAAGGCTTGCAGAAGGAGCTGTGCAGACTGTTCACTCTCAGGGAGGAGAAATGGGATATCAGCAGCGTCTGTGCAAAGGGGAGAGCCTGAGCCTCTGGTGCAGGAATGTCTGGGGGCTGTGCTGGCTGGAGCAGTGGGTGGGGATAGCCCTGAGGGAAGTTGCTGAAGGTCCTGACTTGTGACAGCAGGAGAAATATTACTTGTCCCTGCTCAGACCCAAATGCAGAGAGTTGCTCTGAGCCCTCACAGCCATGGGAGGGGAGCAGAGGCTGTTAAGGAAACCTTCAGAGCCAGCTGTGCCCTGCTGGAGCATCCCCAGTGTGGAAGCACTTGCAGACCCCATTCTGCAGGGAATAAAGGAACTTGTCTGCTGACCAGACATGCTGTCCTGGGACCTTTGCTCTTTGGGAGTGTCCAGGTGCTGGGTGTTGAAGAGAGATGGCCAAGGCTCATCCAGCCTCAGGAAATGGATGGGAGGACGGTGAGAATGGAAAGGAGAAAGGGAGGGAGTTGTGGTCTTATCTGTAGTTCTGCCTTTATTTCATGGAAAGAATGTCAACCACAGGACCATGTACCCTCCCTGTAGCTGAGCTGGGCCTGTGCCCAGTCATGAAGAAGAAAGCCCACCTGGCTACTTAGTTGGTATTTTGTCCTGTAGTAAATCCAATATCCTGAGCATTTAAGATCATGGATGTGCTAGAGATGAAGAACACCTCCCATATACCAGTTCAGCAGAGATGTAAGTGACATTTCTTTACTGTAAGTGACCCTACTTCTGGACATCTGTTAGAGAATATTGTGCATTGTCATTACAGGAGGCTGCTCTTGGCCTCCCAGCCACGATGATGGCGACACCAATGAATTCTTCTTTAAGAAACCAAGAGACACCTCAAGACCTGCCCTTGTCCTTGTGGAGGAATTCACCTGCCCAGGTGTTAACTGGCAACCCCACACAGCTGAGTCAACAGGGCACAGGAGATTCCTAAAACACCTGGGTGACAACTTCTTGGTACAGGGGCTCAGGGAGCCGACTGGCAGAGGTGCCCTCTGGGGTTTGGTGCTTGTTCCCAGAGAGGCTCTCGTGGGTGAAGTGGCCATTGGTGACTGTCTTGGCCACAGTGACGGTGCAGCCGTCGAGTTTCCCATCTCTGGTGGTTCTCCTGCTCTCATCTTGCTCCTGAGATGGAGCAGGCACAGATGAGCATGGCTGGAAAACCAGCATCTTTTATTGATGTGTCCATGGCAAAGCTGCTGTCCCTAAACAGGTTCTTTTACCCGTTGTACAAGAAGCCAATCCCCACACACAGAGTTAAAGCATTTAATTTCTTTATTTATTTCAGTTCTGCACAGAAAGGGGTGCAGGATGGTAAATTCACAGGGCCTATTAAAACAACACCTATTAAAAGTTTTCCCTATTTATACATTTTATCAAACAAGGCATTAACATTCATTGGTTACAAATTATATTTTCCCCTAATTAAATTAATATAGTAAATATTTTCTTAGTAATAATAACAATTAAATAATAACTAAATATTATCCTCAATAGAAATCTTAATTTAAAAATATCATTTCCTACTAATAATTAAAAATTGTGTCTTATTTTCATATTTCCTTATAATATTGTTATAATTTTATTGTTCTACATGAAAATATTAGCTTACTCTAACACATTAAATAATTAAGAATTAATTAAGAAATATTATTACTCTAATTGAAGATACTACTTCAAAGTCTATCTTCTATTGGTTACAAGATTTCCTCCCTTCTTATGCTCATTAGCTCTCTACACCCCGCTTAGGTCTGGGGTCACTGAAGCCCGCCAAGTCCTAAACCTGAGCCAGGCAATTCTACCAACAAGGAACTGATCCTTCCAAGGCCTGGCCATCCAGGCCAGCCCGTGCTGCTCCCTCGGGGAGCTGTGCAGGCTCCAGGTCAGCTCCCATCTCCGGGGCCCGGCCTGGTGCTGGCAGTGGGCACTAATCCTCCGGCCGTCCCGCCATGCAGGGGATCCGGAACAGCCGGCGCAGAGCCCGGAGCACCCGTCTGGAGCGGGAGGGACGTTTCCTGGGGACCTGGCTCTCTGTCCCTGCCTCTGGCACCTGCTCTCCAGAGCCAGGAGAAGCTGCTGCCTCTGCCTCCTCTTGGGGAGCAGGGTGAGGGTCCTGCAGGAGCTGTGGGTACTTGGGGTTGACCCAGATGATGCGGATGGTGATGTATTTCCACAGTTTCTCCTCCTTGGCGAAGGACCACTGCTCAGTCTGTGGCCCTGGCAGCTCTGCCCCCCCCACTGCCCCCTCCCGACAGCAAGGTGAGGGGCTGGGGGGGCAGCAGGGGCTGTGTGGGGCAGGGCCCGGGCTCTCTGCCCCTGCTGCCTTCACCCGCTCCCATGAGGCAGGAAAAGTTGCTGCCTGTGCCGACCCCTGGGGAGCAAAGTGAGGGTTCTGCAGGAGCTCTGGGTACTTGGGGTTGACCCAGATGGTGTGATTTGGGATGTGTTCCCAGTTCTCCTGCAACAGCTCTTGGTAAATGTTCTCTCCCTCTTGGGACAACACTGGGTCTTCTCGGACTCTGACTTCCCCTTCAGACAACTCTGGGTCTACTCTCACTTCCCCTTCGGACAGTTCTTGCTCCATGGAGCCTTCCCATTGGCAAAGAACTTTGTCGCTGTCATCTTCTGCTTGGGACAGCTCTTTGTCTCTCTTGCCTTCCCATTGGGACAGCTCTTGGATTTTCACATCTACCCCTGGGGACAGTTCTTGGACTGTCTCAGCTTCCAACTGGGACAGCTCTTGGATTCTTTGGTTGTCGCATTGGGGCAGCTCTTGGACTCTTTCATCTCCCCATTGCGACAGTTCTTGGTACCTCTCAAATTCCCATTCGAACAGCTCATGGACCCTTTCCTCTCCCCATTGCAATGCTTCTAGGTACCTCTCAAATCCCCATGGAGACAGGTCCTCATATTCCACATCTTCCCATTGGGACAGCTCTTGGATTTCCTCAGCTTCCCACTGGGACAAGACATTGTCGGGTTGGGAGTTGGGATTCGGCCTCTCCTTGAACATCTCCATCATCCTCTCCCTCAGAGGCTCCCAGGGAGCTGCTGCCTCCTGAGCGAGGTGCTCTCTGCAGAGGGGACACCCCAGGGCTCTGCACCCCTTCAGTGCCCCCCACCCCCGGTGTCACAGTGGCCTCTGGGCACGACGTGGCCCCCATGTCACAAAGGGCCTGGAACACAGTGCTGTCACAAAGGGCCACCCCCGGCACCCCAACAACCATGGAACTGGCTGGAACCACCTGGAACCAGCTGGAACCAGTTGGATCTAGCTGGAACAGGCCTTGTCTGGCTCTGGGCAGCCCCTGGACCTGCAGGCCCTGGTGTGCCCAGACCCCTGGGAGGCTTTTGACACGGTCCCACACGACATCCTGATCTCCACGTGGGAGAGCCGTGGGTTTGGAGGGTGGGCTACTCGGGGGATGACCAACTGGATGCAGGGATGCAGCCAGAGAGTTGTGGCCAGTGGCTCCTTGTCCATGGGGAGGCCGAGGACGAGGGGTGTCCCTCAGGGCTCTGCCTTGGGACCAGGGCTCTGGAATGTCTTTACCAGTGACACAGACAGTGGGATTGAGCTCAGACTCAGCACGATGGCAGGTGACAGGAGGCTGAGCAGGGCAGGTGAAATAATAAAGGATGGAGGCATCCAGAGGGACCTGAGCAAGTTTGAGAAGTGGGACCATGAGAACCTCATGAGGTTCAGCAAGGCCAAGTGAACGGTGCGGCACCTGGGTCGAGGCAATCCTAGAATCCCAGAATCATTCAGGTTGGGAGAGACCAGCAAGTCACCCAGTACCACCATCATCACCCCTAAACCGTGTCCCTGAGTGCCACATCCATCCCCACGGCTGGGCCCAGGGGAGCAACTCAGAACTGCTCTGTGGGCAGATGCACAACAAGGACATGCTGTGGGAAACTGAAACACGGTGGGACAGCTCACACAACTAGAGCTCTCCAGTGAAGGCTCATTAGGAAATGAAGGGCTCATGAATAAAGACAGAGAGGGAAAATTTGGAGGAGAATTTTTCTTTATGTGAAGAAGCAGCTGGAACACATGGAACCTTCAAAGCAGGGCTAACTCAGAGCAGGGGGCTTAGGACCTTCTTGAAAATCTCCAGAGGTGAGACACGGACTTTTAGAGGGACAGAGTGTTACAGGACAAGGGGCAATGGTTTTAAGAGGGAAGAGGCGCAGGCTTAGATTAGATATTGGAAGGAATGCTTCCCTGAGAGGGTGCTGAGGCCCTGGCCCAGTTTGCCCAGAGAAGCTGTGGCTGCCCCATCCCTCAAGTGTTCAAGGCAAGTTTGGATGGGGCTTGGAGCAACCTGGTCTAGTGGAACGTGCCCCTGCCCACAGCAGGGGGTGGAACTGGAAGAGCTTTAAGGTCACTTCCAACCCAAACCACTTATAATTCTGTAGACAGCTGTACAATCTCAATCCTCTTTCCCTAAACCATCCACCACCAGTGACAGGGACCTGCCAGCAGCCCAAGATTTTGGAGAACAAGCCATCCCATGATCTGCACATGCTACAAACCCAAACCAAACAGGCTGAGCTCCCCCTCCCAGCTGTGCCCACCACTGCCGAGGCCAGGCCATTCCCCTTCCCATCTGCTCCCTGCTGGAAGGCCAGGCTGCAAACAGGCTCCTAACCCTGACACGCTGTTTCACAGGGGATGAGCTTCATGTCTGCTGAAGGAAACAGAGCGAAGGCCACCTCAATTCTTGTTCCTTAGGGCTCAGGCCGTCATCCTTTGGGCACATTTCACAGGCACCGCTGACAGACCCCGGACTTTCACTGCAGGGACTGACAGGATGGTTTGAGGGAGCCCATTCCTAAACGTTAGGATTTAGGATGGCTATAAGTCCTTCTTAGAGACTGCAGGAGAAAGGTGTACAGCCCTGTCTCTTGGTCCACCCTCCTGGGTAACAACCCCCTTTGTGCCCCCTGGGGGAACAATCCCCTCTGGACCCCAAACAATGCCTGGTACGGCGCAGAGGCACCACTGGTGGCTCCCCTGAGCCCTGGGGACCCCGAAACCTGCTCCCCACACCCTGGGGACCCCCAAACCCCAGGGCAGGTCTCCCCACAGGGGACAACCCCCCTCCACTAGCCTCCCCGAGTAGGCACCCTCAGGGGCTTCCAAGGGGAAAACCCCAGAAAAATATCTAAATAAAGCAACAACGAAAAAGCCCAATGCTCACCTTTCCCCAAAAGAACAAAGGGTTTTTATTTAACAAGCGTTGCTGTGCTTGGTCAGTGTAAATGTCTTGTCTTGTGCAGAATTTCATTACTCCAGTCCTCACGTTGCTGAGGAGGAATTGAGATCCTGGCAGCCTTTGCAGACTGTGTGATGGGAACCTTCTATTTCATGGAGGTGAAGGGGCGATTGAAAAAGACAGTTGTTTTTCTTTTTCAGTGTTAATACTTAGAATTGGGAAATTGCCCTCCCCACTAGTGGTGTTACTATTTAGTGCACTTTTTGCTGCCAAACAACTGATGTAGTCTCCTCTTTTTTTCTTTCTCAGAAAAAGAAATATTTAAAACCCTTTCCAATTTCGCAGTCAGTTCCATTGTCCATGGGAGGCCGGGGGTGGCCCTTTAAGACACGGGCGCCTTCCAGGGCCCTTTGTGACATGGGACATGGTCGTGTGCAGAGGCCTTTGTGACACAGGACATGGACGTGTGCAGAGGTCTTTGTGACACCCCAGACCCCCCCCTACCCCAGGGGTATATAAGGGGTGCCGAGCTCAGTCCATCCCAACTGCTCCCTCCGAGCAGCTCCTTCTCTCTCTCTCTCTCTCGCTCTCTCTTTCTCTCTCCCTCTCCCTCTTCCTCCCTCTCCCTCCGCTCCCTCCCTCTCCCTCCCTCACTCTGCCTCTCCCTTCCTAACCCTCCCTCTCCCTCTCTCCTTCTTTGCAGCACAGGACGACGGCAATGGACAGGAACAGGACAATGGACATGGATGAGGAGAAGCCCCCCCAGGCCTCCTCTGCCTCCTCCGCCCCCCGCGGATGGACCTCAGGCTTCCACAGGATGGGGAAAGAACCCCCAGGATCCTGGGCTTCCCATTGGTCTGGCCGACCCAGCTGGATTGACGCTGGGATCAGGATTAACATCCCAGCATTTGGATATGGATCGACG
>NW_020925977.1:0-2064 GCF_003984885.1 Neopelma chrysocephalum
GTGGGTTGTGGGGCTGGGGTGGTCCTGGGTGGGTTGTGGGTGATCCCAGGTGGGTTGTGGGGCTGGGCTGGTCCTGGGTGGGCCATGGGTCAGCCGTGGGGTCCTGGGTGGGTTGTGGGTGATCCCGGGTGGGTTATGGGGCATTTATGGGGTCCCGGGCGGGCTGTGGGTCAGCCGTGGGGTCCCAGGTGGGCTGTGAGGCTGGGGTGGTCCCGGGTGGGTTGTGGATGGTCCCAGGCAGGTTATGGGGCAGCCGTGGGGTCCCAGGTGGGTTGTGGGGCAGCCGTGGGGTCCCGAGTGGGCTGTGGGGCAGCCGTGGGGTCCTGGGTGGGTTGTGGGGCTGGGGTGGTCCCGGGTGGGTTATGGGGCATTTATGGGGTCCCGGGTGGGTTGTGGGTGATCCCAGGTGGGCTGTGGGTTGTGGGTGGTCCTGAGTGAGTTGTGGGTCAGCCGTGGGGTCCCGGGTGGGCCGTGGGTCACCCCCCAACCCGCCCTCCCCCCAGGTCGGTGCGTGATCGAGGTTCTGCCCCCTCTGCCCACTCGGGGCCTGGGCCCGGCCGATGTCCCCGCGCTGACCGAGCGCGTCCGTGGGGCCATGCTCCGAGCCTTCGACGCACTGACCGCTGAGCTCAGACCCACGGAACCCCACGGGGACACATGGGGACCCACAGAGACCCACGGAGACCCACGGGGACCCACAGAGCCCCACGGAGACCCACAGGGACCCACGGATCCCCACGGGGGCCCATGGGGAGCCACAGAACCCCACGGAGAGCCCTGGGGGTCCTCGGAGCCCCACAGCGACCCACGGCACCCCACAGACCCCTATGGAGACCCACGGCACCCCATAGCACCCCACGGTGACCCACGGCACCCCACCGACCCCTATGGAGACCCACGGCACCCCACAACCCCCCAGGGTGACCCACAGCACCCCACAACGCCCCACGGTGACCCACAGCACCCCATGGAGCCCCACAGCGACCCACGGCACCCCACGACCCCCCAGGGTGACCCACGGCGACCTACAGACCCCCACGGTGACCCACGGCGACCCACAGACCCTCATGGTGACCCCCGGGGACCCACAGACCCCCACGGTGACCCCCGGGGACCCTCGGAGCCCCACAGAGCCCCACAGTGACCCCACGGCCTGGCGGCCCCATGGGGACCCCCAGGGGGGGCACGGACCCACGGGTGGGGCAGGGGGTGACCCCTAAGTGGGGGACTGAGCCCTAAAGGGGGCACAGACCCATCAGTGGGGCACGGACTGAGCCCTCAGTGGGGCACAGACCCACAAATGGGGCATGGACTGAGCCCTAAATGGGGCACAGACCCACCAGTGGGGCACAGACTGACCCCTAAGTGGGGCATGGACTGAGCTCTCAGTGGGGCACAGAGCCCTGAGTGGGGCACAGACCCACAAAAGGGGCACAGACCCACAAAGGGGGCACGGACTGACCCCTAAGTGGGGCACGGAGCCCTAAGTGGGGCACAGACCCACAAAGGGGGCACGGACTGACCCCCAAGTGGGGCACGGAACCATAAGTGTGGCATGGACTGACCCACAAGTGGGGCACGGACTGAGCCCTAAACGGGGCACAGACCCACGTGTGGGGCACAGACTGACCCCTAAGTTGGGCACGGACCCCCCCGTGGGGCACGGACTGACCCCTAAGTTGGGCACGGACCCCTAAGTGGAGCACAGACCCACAAGTGGGGCACGGAGCGACCCCCAAGTGCGACGTGTTGGGACCCACAAGTGGGGCACCGAGCGACCCACGGCGGGACCCCGAAGACCCCAAAGTGGGGCGTGGATTGACCCACAAGTAGGACACGGAGAGACCCCCGAGTGGGGCACGGAGAGACCCCAAAATGGGGCACAGACTGACCCCCAAGTTGGGCACGGAGAGACCCCAAATGGGGCACGGAGAGACCCCGAAGTTGGGCATGGAGAGACCCCCAAGTGGGGCACAGACTGACCCCCAAGTGGGGCACGGAGGGACCCCCAGCGGGACCAGGGTGTGACCCACAGCGAGACCCCCCCCTGGGGTGGGTGGGGGG
>NW_020925977.1:2164-9098 GCF_003984885.1 Neopelma chrysocephalum
TGGGGGGAGTTTTGGGGGGGCCTTGGGGGGATTCTGGGCTTGGACACTGGGATGGGGATCAGAACTGGGACAGGGATTGGGATGGACACTGGGACAGGGATGAGGATGGACACCGGGACAGGATGGGGATGGACACTGGGATGGGGATCAGAACTGGGACAGGGATCAGGGTTGACACTGAGACAGGGATCAGGATGGACAGCAGGACAGGGATCAGGAGATGGACGTGGGGACAAGATCAGGATTGACACCGGGACAAGAATTGGGATGGACAGCTGGACAGGGATCAGGATGGACACTGGGATGGGGATCAGAACCGGGACAGGGATCGGGATGGACACTAGGCCAAGGATCAGGATGGACACCGGGACAGGATTGGGATGGACGCAGGGATGGACAAAGGGATGAGGATCAGGACCAGGACAGGGTTCGGGATGGACACCGGGACAGGATCAGGATGGACACTGGGATGGGGATCGGAACTGGGACAAGGATTGGGATTGACACCGGGATGAGAATTGGGATGGACAGCTGGACAGAGATTGGGATGGACACCGGGATGGGGATCAGAACCAGGACAGGATCGGGATTGACACTGAGATGGGGATTAGAACCAGCACTGGGATTGGGATGGACACTGGGACAGGATCAGGATGGACACCGGGACAGGGATCAGAACCGGGACAAGGATCGGGATTGACATGGGGATGGGGATCAGGACCGGGACCAGGATGGGGATGGACACTGGAACAAGGATCGGGATGGACACCGGGATGGGGATGGGGATGGACAGCAGGACAGGGATTGGGATGGACACTGGGGATGGGGAGCAGGACCACGGCAGGGATTGGGATGGACACTGGGACAGGGATCGGGATGGACACCAGGATGGACACCGGGACAGGGATCAGAATTGGGACAGGGATTGGGAGGACACTGGGGCAGGGATGGGGATGGACACGGGAATGAGGATCAGAACTGGGACAGGGATTGGGATTGGCGCTGGGATGGGGATTAGAACCAGCACTGGGATTGGGATGGACACCGGGACAGGGATTGGGATTGACACTGGGATGGGGATCAGAACTGGGACGGGGATGGGGATGGACACCGGGACAGGATCAGGATGGACACCGGGATGGACACAGCGATGAGGATCAGGACCAGGACAGGGTTTGGGATGGACATCAGGACTGGGATGGGGATCGGGATGGACACTGGGACGGGGATTGGGTTGGACACCAGGACAGGATTGGGATTGACACTGGGATGGGGATCGGAACCAGGACAGGGATCGGGATGGGGATGGACACTGGAACAGGGATTGGGATGGAGACTGGGATTGACACCGGGACAGGATCGGGATGGACACCGGGACCAGGAGCAGCCGCTCCCCTGCGGCACCTCCGGGAGGAGCTTTGGCATCTCCCCCACCCTGGGCCGGATCCCCCCCGGGAGAGACCCCCAGGAGAGACCCCCCGGCTTTTCCCAGGGCAGGAAAAACTTCCCGGATAAACCCCCGGGAAAGACCCCCCAGGAGAGACCCCCCGGCTGCTCCCGGGGCAGGAAGAACTTCCCAGATAAACGAGCCCAAAAGTTCAGGATGTTGGGAGAGTTTTGGGGGAGTCAAGGCATTAAAGGGTGGGGGGACCCCTCCCACCCCCCCGGCTCCATTTCAGCCCCATCCCGGGGATTTTGGGGGCTTTTCTGGCACGTTTTGGTCCCTGGGGATGGAGGGAAGGTGTGGAGGGAGAACCAGGGACCAGAGGCTTTAAATCTCCCCCCGGAATTCGTATTTTAGGCCACAGACAAAACACCCAGAGGTTGAAAACCCCCCGTTCCGTGGGGATGCACCCGTGGGACAGGGACGGGTGGGAGGAGAGGAAGAATAACAGAAGAACCAAGAAGAATCATCACTATTATTGTTATTATTCCAATTTTTTTGTTGTTGTCGTCATCGTTCCTTCCTCTCTTCTACAGCAAAGCCCCGGTGCCACCCCCCAGCCCCGGGGCATGGAACCACCCCCAAATCCAACACTTTGGGACCCAAAAATGGGGCACAAAGCAACCCCCAAATCCAACAGTTTGGGACCCAAAAATGGGGCACGGAGCGACCCCCAAATCCAAGGTGTTGGGACCTACAAGTGGGGCACGGAATGACTCCCAAATCCAACACTTTGGGACCCAAAATTGGGGCACAAAGCGACCCCCAAGTCCAGCACTTTGGGACCCACAAGTGGGGCACAGAACGACCCCCAAATCCAAGGTGTTGGGACCCCCAAATCCAACACTTTGGGACCCACAAGTGGGGCACGGAGCAACCCCCAAGTCCAACACTTTGAGACCCCCAAGTGGGGCACGGAGCGACCCACAGCGTGACCCCCAAGCCCTCCAAGTGGGGCACGGAGCGACCCCCAAGTCCAAGGTGTTTGGACCCGTAAGTGGGCATGGAACGACCCCCAAATCCAACATTTTGAGACCCACAAGTGGGGCACAGAGCGACCCACAGCGGGACCTCAAACCCCTCCAAGTGGGGCACGGACTGACCCACAAGCAGGACACGCAGGGAGACCCTCCCCTTCCCCTAAACTCCCCTCACCTCAGGGGGGTCCCGGCGCCCCCCTCACCCCCTCCCCACCCCTCCCACCCCCTCCACCGCTACATCCGCGACCCTCCCCTCCCCTCCCCATCCCTCCCACCCCCTCCATCCCTCCCCACATCCCCTCCCTCCCCTCCTCAGCAGGGCTGCCCGGGGTAGGGCCAGAGGGGCAGGAGGGCTCCCTGGTGGGTGCGCTGGTGCCGCTTGTGGTGGGAGCTGCGGCTGAAGCTCTTCCCGCACACCCCGCACGCGTACGGCTTCTCGCCGGTGTGGATGCGCCGGTGCTGGGTCAGCGTGGACTTGTCGGTGAAGCTCTTGCCGCAGTCGGGGCAGCCGTAGGGCTTCTCCCCGGTGTGGATCCGCTGGTGGCGGATGAGGTTGGAGGAGACGTTGAAGCGCTTCCCGCAGTGGGAGCAGGCGTAGGGCTTCTCGCCCGTGTGGATGCGGAGGTGCTTCACCAGGTCCGAGCTCTGGCTGAAGCTCTGCCAGCACTCCCCGCACGTGTTGGGGATCCCCCCGAGGGCCGAGGGGGGTGGTTTGGGGCCGCTGCCCGTCCCATCTCCTCCTCTTCCTCCTCCTCCTCTTCCTCCTCCTCCTCCTCCTCCCCGCGGCCGCCGCCGCCGCTTCCCCGCCGCCGCCGCCGCCGGTGCGGGATGGGGGGACCCGGGGGGGGTTTCCTTGGCCCGGCTGAAGCTTTTCCCGCAGTCAACGCACTTGTAGGGCCTTTGGGGGCCGGGGGGGGTTGCGGTGGTGGTTGGGGTGCCCCCCACCCCTCCCACCTCCTTCCCGCAGTCCCGGCAGCTCCGCGGGTGCGGGGGGGTCGCGGCGTGGGCGCGGCGGTGCCGCGCGAGGTGGGCGCTGAGCCCGAAGCTCTTCCCGCAGTCGAGGCAGGCGAAGGGGCGCCGGTGGTCGCCGCCGCCGCCGGAGGATGATGATGATGATGATGATGATGATGATGATGGCGGCGGGGGGGCGATGGAGGTGACCCGGTGGTCGCCGCCGCCCCCGCCGTGGCTCCGCCGGTGCTCGGTGAGCGCCGCGCTCCTGGCGAAGCTCTTCCCGCACTCCACGCAGATGTTGGGGTGCTGCTCTTCCTCCTCCTCCTCCTCCGAGCCCCCCCCGGCTCCCCCCGCCCCCCTCCCCGGCGGACCCCGCTGCCGAACCGCCACCGTCTCCTTCCGCTTGCGGACCCCCCGCCCGCGGACCCCCATCACCCCCATCCCCATCATCGCCGCCGCCCCCCCCGTCACCGCCGGCTGCGGGGGTCCCTCCGCATCGCCTCGGGGCGGGGGGGTCGCCGACGACCCCCGGCAGCGCTTGGGAGACATGGCGGGGGCTCGGCCCTTCCTCCTCCTCCTCCTCGCCCGTCCCGCGATGCCAAAAAGCCGCTTCTCCCTCCCTCCCTCCCTCCGAGCTCGGGGGGATGCACACCCGCCCCCCCCCCCCAAAGCCGCCCCGGGGGTCCCCCCGCTCCCACCGGAGGCTCCGGCCGCGGCCGGACGGACAATGGAGGAGGAGGAGGAGGAGGAGGAGGCAGCAGCGCTGACCCAGGAAGTTCAACCCCCGGGGGCTGCTCGGAGGAAGGCGAAGGCGGTGGAAAAAGGGGGGGGGAGATGGTGAGAGAGAGACCCCCGGCCCCGCCTCGGCATCTCCCCCCCCCCCCCCCCCCCTCCCCCCCCCCCCCCCCCCCCCCCCCCCCCCCCCCCCCGCCCCCCCATTTGGGGGGAGGTCCCCCCCCCTCATTCCCGTCCTCGCCGGCGCTGTCGCGACCCCCGAGACCCCCCCAAGACCCCAAATCTGTGCCGGGGGCGGGTCCTGCAGGGTCACCCCCCTCTCCATCCCCCCCCCGTGCTGGGGTTTCACCGCCAGAAAATTTTGAGTCCTTGGGGGGGCGAGGGGACCCCTCCCCTGAGTCGCAGACCCCCCTCCAGCCCAGATTTTGGCGGGGAGGGGGGGCTGCAAGACCCCAGGGCCGCTGAACACCAACAACTCTTGGTTTTTTTACTCGGCGGGGGAAGGGGAGGGACGGGATCGCTCCGGGATCGCTCCGAGCACCGGGATCGGCCCCGGGATCGGCCCCGGGATCGCTCCGAGCTCCGGGATCCGGCCCCACGAGCACCGGGATCGGCCCCGAGATCGCTCCGAGCACCGGGATCGCTCCGAGCACCGGGATCGGCCCCACGAGCACCGGGATCGCTCCGAGCACCGGGATCGGCCCCGCGGATGCTTTGGGATAACCCGCTCCTACCCTCCCCCCGGTCCTCCCTCCACTTTTATCCTCCTCTTTCCTCCCCCCAAACCCTCCCACGCCACCCCATCCCACCCCACAGACTCCCCCCATCGACGTGGCCGCTCCGGGATCGAGGAATTCCCACCGCTCGCTCCGGGATCCAGGAATTCCCACCGCTCCACGATCGCGGGGTCCCTTCCCCGTTTTGGGGGGGGTCCAAGGGTTTCCCGCTGCTCCGGGGCCGAGGAATCCCCCCCAATTCCCCCCCGAGGGCGCTGAAACGTCCCCTCAAGTCCAATCCCCCCCAAGGCTCCTCTCCCATCAGATCCGGAGGGGTCCCGGGTCCGGCTCCGGAGGGGTCCCGGTCCCGGCTCCGGAGGGGTCCCGGCTCTGGAGGGGTCCCAGCTCCAGCTTTGGAGGGGTCCCGGCTCTGCCTCTGGAAGGGTCCTGGCTCTGGAGGGTCCCAGTCCTGGTTCCAGAGGGGTCCCAGTTCTGGAGGGGTCCCAGTTCTGGAGGGGTCCCATTCCAGAGGGGTCCCGGTTCTGGCTCCAGAGGGGTCACAATTCTGGCTCTGGAGGGGTTCCGGCTCTGGCTCTGGAGTGGTCCCAGCTCCCAGCTCCAAAGGGGTCCCAGCTCTGGCTCTGGAGGGCTCCCGGTTCCGACTCCAGAGGTGTCCCGGCTCGGGCTCCGGAGGGCTCCTGGCTCTGGAGGGGTCCCGGTTCTGGCTCCAGAAGGGTCCCGGCTCCAGAGGGGTCCCAGTTCTGGAGGAATCCCAGCTCTGGCTCCAGAGGGGTCCCGGTTCTGGCTCCAGAGGTGTCCCGGCTCGGGTTCTGGAGTGCTCCCGGCTCCCGGCTCCCGGTTCCGGCTCCAGAGGGCTCCCAGTTCTGGAGGGCTCCCAGCTCCAGAGGGCTCCCATTCCAAAGGGGTCCTGGCTCCAGAGGGCTCCCAGCTCCGGCTCCGGAGGGTTCCCAGCTCCGCAGGGATCCCGTCCCCGTCCTCCCCTTCCCACCCCGGCTCCGCCGCCCCCCCTCCGGGGCTCTACCCCAGGTGGAGCCGCTGGTGCCGGACGAGCGCGGAGCTGCCCCCGAAGCCCTTCCCGCAGTCGCCGCACGTGTGGGGCGGGGGTTTCTCCCCCTGCCCCGCGGCCCCGCGGCCGCGCCGGTGGGACGGGAGGGACGGGAGGAAGGACGAGCCCCCCGGGAAACCCCTCCCGCAGCGGGGCCGCGCCCGCCCCGAGTGGCTCCGCTGGTGCCGCAGCAGCGCCGAACTCCCCGCGAAGCTCTTCCCGCAGCTGGGGCAGGGCAAGGGGGGCTTCTTCTCCTCCCTCTCCCCCTCCCCTTCCCCGCCGCCCCCTCCGTGCCCCCGGCGGTGCTTGAGGAAGGCCGAGCTGTAGCTGAAGCTCCTCCCGCAGTCGGGGCAGGCGAAGGGTCTCTCGCCCCTCAGGTGCGTCCTCAGGTGGGCGCCGGGGCTCCTCCCGCACTCCCCGCAGCCGCCCGGGGGTCTCTCCCCTCTCCGGTGCTTGGCCAGCCCGGCGCTCCAGCCGAAGCTCTGCCCGCACTTGCCGCAGGCGAGCTGGGGGGGGTTCCGCTGCTGGTCCCGGTGGTCCCGGTGGTCCTGGTGATGCTTGTCCGGCTCCCCCCCGCGCCCCCCCGAGTGCAGGCGCTGGCGGTGGGCGTTGCGGTTGGAGCTGCGGGTGAAGCTCTTCCCGCAGTCCAGGCACTTGTAGGGTTTTTCCTCGGCGAAGCCGCTCCTCCCGCAGCGGTGCCCGAAGCCCCTCGGGCCCCCCCCGGATCCTCCGCGACCCCCGCGCCGACCCCCGCGACCCCCGCCCCGAGGGAGGCGGGCGGGGGGCTGCGCGGGAGGAGGAGGAGGAGGAAGGAGGGGGTCCCAGGGGTGCCAGGGGGGGGGCTGGCAGCACTCCCCGAGGGAGGCGGGGGGCTGCGGGACCCCCCCCTCCGGGGCGCGGGGCAGGACGGCGTCCAGCTCGGGCGGTTCGGGGGACTCCGATTCTTCCTCCTCCTCCTCCTCCTCGCTCCCCGTGCCGTCATCTGCCGGGAAAACGGGGGGATTCCCGGGAGGATGGAGAAGGGGACGAGGAGGAAGAG
>NW_020925978.1:0-7018 GCF_003984885.1 Neopelma chrysocephalum
GAGGGACAAGGAAGGTACAAAGAGTGCTGTAAAGGGCAGGGGTTAGGAGTAAAACCAGAGCCCAGTGGTTGCTCACAGCACCTCAGCTTGGGGGGATCCCACACCTGCCTGCTGCCACAGGTCCCCCTCCACCTCCCCCGCGTGGGACCCCCCACTCATCACTCCCCCCATCTCAGGTGGGACCCCTCTGCCCTCAGCTCATGACACAGAGAGCCCCTCACCGTGGCATCAGGCCCGCATGCTGCAGCCTCCGAGGGAATTCCAGCAGGTTCCTGGATGGCTTCTTTTGGACGGAGGGGGGAGGAGCAGCTGGCAGCCCACCATAGCTGGGGGGGTCCTGGCAGAGCTGGAGTTCAGGGATGCAGAGGGGGTGACCCCACCCCTGGCCAGCTGACCATCAGAGTGAAGTGTGGGGGGGATGGCAGACATGGGGACAGGAGGGTCCTGACCCAGCCCAGGGGGGCACAGGGACCCCCACCCCTGTGGGGTCCCAATGGGGAGAAGTGGCTCCGGGACAGACCCAGAGCTCTGCCATGAACCATCCCCCCAGGAAATCTGTCCCTGTCCACGTGTGGCCCCGGTGTGGCCCCTAACCCCACACCTCATCCTCAGTGTCTGGAAGGTTCCTCAGCCAGGTCAGACCTGGTTGTGCAGCCGTTAAAGTCCCCCAGGAGCAAGGAGGGTCATGGGGGTGCCCAGGACATGGGATCCCTCCAGGCCCCCAGCTGGGCACCTCCAGCAGCAGCAGCAAGCGCTGGGGATCAGGGGGATCCCAAGGGCTGCAGCCGGGACACCTGTGGCACAGGGCAGCGTTCAAGGGAGACCCCCTCCACCAAGGACCTCCCCCAGCCCCCCACCCTCACCTCCAGCAGCTCCTTGCCCCCACAGGGACCCCGACCCTTCCCCAGTGTCCCACATGGTCTGGCAGATGGGCCTGGGGGGACACAGCAGGTGCTGGGGACTCCTCACCCAGGTACAGTGTGACACAGAGCCCCCGGGGGTGACACCCCTGTCCCTGCAAGGGGCACACACCCACCCAACCCCTGCAGCTCCCTGAGATCAGGAACCCCCCACATCCATGTCTGGGGAGCAGTGGGTACCCCCATTCACCCCACCCCCGCCGGGACCCCCGAGAGGGGAGGAGCAGAGACCCTCAACACTCCCCCCGCCGGGACCTCTGGGGGTGGGTTCCACACCCACCCCTTGCCCCATGGAGAGGGTCTCAGTGTCCGGGGCAGTGCCCTGGAGGGACGTGGGGGAGTGGGAACCTCCCGGGGGGCGGGATTTTCCACAGGGAGTGTCCCAGGGGTAGGTCAGTGCCCCGGAGGTTGTCTGGAGGTCCCAGGGGAACAGCAGCCGGAGCCGCGGCAGGTTGAGGGGTGATGGAGGGGGGCACCGGTTGGCACCGAACCCAGTGCCCAGCCTGGGGAAGGGGAACTGGCCCCACGGGACCTCCGAGCTCCCAGTGTGACCAGTGGGATGGTAATGACAGCACTGGGTGCTGAGTGCCCCCAGCCCCCACTCCCGAGGCACCCCCAGCCCATCCCCGTTCAGCCCCACCCGGTCCCGGCTCCTGCTGCAGGGTCGGGGTGAGGGGCAGCCCCTCAGTCAGCCCCCAGAGCCACCTCTTCCATGCACAGCTCCCCACCCCAGGCCCTGGCCCTGTCACAGGGGTCCTGGCCCTTTTGGGGCTCATGCCTCATGTCTCCCACCGGCCCCAGCAGCCCCAGCCCATGGGGTGCAGTCCCCTAACACCCCCCAGCTCCCCAGCACAGGGGTCCCGGCTGCAGCCCAGCACACACTGATCCGTACCATTTATTGGGGTCTTACAGAAGTGGGGGGGTCAGATCGTCACCGGGAGGGGGGTTGGGGTCAGATCCCAACATTAAATTACGGGTTAAATTAATGAGCAAGAAAAACCAACAGTTTTGTCTCAGGAGAAAGTGCCCAAGTGCAGGGGCGGGCTGGGGGCCCCTCGTGGGGTGGGGGAACACTGGCCAGGACCCCGACCCTCCATGTGCAGCACACGTGCCCTGGGACACGCGTGTCCCCGCACACAGACACGCGCTGACACACGTGTGCACCTCCAGTGCCTCTGCTGGCGTTTGGTCCCTGCTTGGAGCTCCCCTGGCCCCCCCAGGGTCCCAGTGCTTGGCCAGCACCCTCCCCCCGCTCCACCAGCAGCAGCGTGCAGGGACCCCCCCAGCTCAGGATGCCACAGCCCCAGGGGAGCAGAGGGGACTTTGAGGAGCGCAGCCCCCCCGGGTCAGGAGTGCAAGAGCAGCCACCCCAGAAACACTTGGGATTGGCCTGGAGGGAGCCGGGGTGACCCAGGTGTCGGGGGGACAGCAGGAGCCCCCCCAGGTGCAGCAGGGGACCCTCACAGCCCCCTGGCACAGGAGGGACCTGGTTGTTCTGGGGCTGCCCCCCCCCCCAGCTCCACTGTGCCCCGGGCAGGGGTCTCCCTGGGGGAGCAGGGAAGGGACCTGGGGGGGGGGACACCCCCATCCTGCCTGGGGGAGGCAGAGACGGGCAGCAGAGGGTCCTGGCCCACCCCGAGGTGAGCAGGGGGACCAGGGTGGGGGTGCAGCCCAGCAAGGGGGGGCGTCCCCAGCCCCTCAGTGGTGCTGGGGGGCGGGGGGTCTCAGGCTGTCTGCTATGTGGGGGTCTGTGCTGAGGAGCTGCTGGACTCTACCCTGAGGGGGGCTGTGGGACAGTCGGGCCCCACCCCCACCCCTCTGGCAGCCCCCACCCCCGGCAGGCCCAGGCGGTGCCCCCAGCAAGCCCCCGGCCACAGCTCAGGTCCATGTGTAACCCCTCGGGGGGGCTCCCCCGTCTGGGGGGGTGCGGGGGGCTCACTGCTCCTCCAGCCAGGAGGGCTTCTCGGCGCCAGGGGTCTTGAGCTTGATGTTGAACTGCTTGAGGGTCTGCTCCAGCTGCTGCTGGTTCCCGGCAAAGTACGCGGAGATGGCGTTGTGGAACAGCAGCAGCTGCTTGTGCATCACCTTGATCTGGGACAGGGGGGGGTTACGGTCCGGGGGGGCCCGACTCCAGCCCAGCAGCACAGAAAAGGACTGGGAAAGCCCTTGGAGGCCCCCCCAAGTCCCACTGCTCCCCCAGCACTGCCCACCCCACCGCTGAACCGTGTCATCGAGTACCACATCCAACACAGCTGTTAAATCCCTGCAGGGACACCCCACCCCTGCACCCCCCATCTGTGTCTCCCATCCCTGTCCCACACCCCTCACCCCGTCTGTGTCTCCCATCCCTGTCCCACACCCCTCACCCCCGTGCCCCCCACCCCGCATGCCCCACCACACGCCCCATCCCTATTCCACCCACGATCCCCCTGCCACCTTGTTCTCCTCCAGGAACTTGAGCTTTATGGCCACGTCTGCCCGCAACTTCTCGTACTTGTCCTTGTGGCTCTGGAACTGGCTCTGGGCCGCGTCCAGGCGGCTCACGGCGCCGGCATCACGCGGGCCCATGCTCAGCTCCTCCAGGTCCGTGCGGTACGCGTCATACTCCAGCCTGCGGGGCACCCCTGGCATCAGCGACCTGCCCCCGGAGCCCCCCGGGACCCCTGAGCCCCCCCATCAGTTCCCCTGTCCCACCTGGCCGTCTCATACTGCTTGACCGTCATGAGCGTGTCCTCCATGGTCTTGTTGACCAGCGTGTTGATGCTGGACACGAAGAAGTTGACGGCGCCCAGCAGCGTCTCCCCGTTCTTGCACAGCAGCTTTTGCGTCTCCGCGTTGTACCCAAACTCCTCCTGGCACCGGACAGGGGCCACAGTCACAGCCCCGCTCCCCTCCACCGAGGGCCTCGTGGGTTGGAAAACTCTCTCCCCTGAGACCACCGAGCCCAACCGTGGCCCAGCGCCACCAAGCCCAGCTCCAGCTCACATCCCTACCTGCACAGGCTGTCGCCTCTAGTCCCAGCAGTCCCCATCTCCCCCAGCCCTGCTGCCCAGGTGCCCCCCAGTCCCGGTGCCCAGGTGTCCCCCCCAGTCCCGGTGCCCAGGTGTCCCCCCCAGTGCCGGTGCCCAGGTGTCCCCCAGTGCTGGTGGTTCCCACGTGCCCCCCGGCACACCTGGAGCTCAGGGGATTTCTGGCTGAGGTCGGCGAAGGCGTCGCCCAGGGCGTGCTGTGTCTGCACGAGGCTGTACAGGTGGGCCGTGAGCGCCCGTGCCAGCTGCAGGACGCTCTCGTACTTGCGCTTGGTCTCGCGCAGCAGCTCGATCTGCGTCTCCAGCTCCAGGTCCACCGTGCGGGACCCCCGCCCGAACCGCTCCGACAGCAGCTGCTTGGTGCACTGCGGGAGGGGGGGTCAGGGGGCCCGGGGTGTGTGTGGACCCCCCCACTGCTCCCAGAGCAGCTGCTCGGGGCACTGCAGGACAGGGGGTTGGGAGGCCCGCTGGGGTACCCTCAGCCCTCACCTTGTAGGTGTTGATCCCCCATTTCTTGACGATGTCAAACTTCTCGACGGCGATGCCGCGCACGACCTCCTCCCCGCTGGGTGGGGGGCCGGGGGGCGGGGTGTGCAGCCCGGGGCCTGGCACGGGGACAGCACCTGGCACCAGCTCTGGGGGGGCAGCGCCCACGGGGGGCCAGGCAGCACCTCCCCTCCAGAGCCACTGTCCCCACAGCAGGGTCCCCAGCTCTGGCCACGTGTGTGCCCAGCACCAGCTCATGGGCATCGCCGTGGGAACCCTGCTCCTGCCAGCCCCCCAGGGGATCTCATGTGGGGTCCCTGCTCCTGCCAGCCCCCCTGGGGGTCCCACACAGGGGAAAAGACCCCAGCCCAGCCACGTCTGACGGCACAGCCGAGCCCAGGCCCTGCCTTGTCCTGCTGTCCCCCATCACCAGGGGGGAAGCAGGACCTGGCAGCACCAGGGGACCCCCGGGTGGGCTGCAGGGGCAGGGAGGACCCCGTGGCTGGGACCCACCTCTGAGAGCCCCGGGCCCATCAGCACTGTCCTTTGTGCCGGCAGCAGGACGGGTCGGGGTGGGGAGAAGGGCAGTACCTGCGGGGGAGGCGGCCGGGCGGGCCATCCTGCGGGCAGCGGGCGCGCTGGGGGGCACCGACGGTCCTCGGGGGGAGTGAGGGTGGACAAGAGAGCCTGGAAACGGGGGGGCTGCGGGTGCCGAGCGGGGGGGGGGCAGGATGGCAGGAGGGCACAAGGCACGGGACGGGGATGGCCAGGGCAGAGGGGACGGGGGGCAGGGAGCGGGGACGAGTGCGCGGGCAGGCGGCAGCGGACAGCGACGGCGGCAGGTGAGTGTTGGAACACAGAGACGTGGCTGTGGCCACACAGAGGGACCCCCCTGCCCCAGGGAACCCCCCAACTCCCTCTGGCTCCCTGTGCTTCCAGATCCGGGCAGGCCTGGTGTGCCAGGGACACAGGGCTGCCAGCCCCGGGAGAGCGCACACACACCCCCTCTGCCCACACAGACCCTCCCGGCCCCATGGGGGCTGGGGTCTGCCATGGAGGGACTGTCAGGGTCAGATCCATGTGGAACAAGGACAGAGGAACAGCGGTGCCAGGGCTCCTGCGGCACAGGGCTGCCCTGGCCCCACCACAGCCTGGCCCAGCTGGGGCAGTGAGGAGAGGGCAGTGGAGAGCGGGGCTGAGCTCTCCAGTGAGAGCACTGCCTCAGTGCCCCCTGCCCGCCCCCGCCATCCCCAGCACAGCCCAGAGCTCTCACTGCCCTGGCCTGGGGCAAAGGCAGGACCCTTCACCGGAAGGCCCCAGAGAACCTTGCTGGGGTGTCCTGGCTGAGAGGACAGAGATTTCATGGCAGACACCCCACCTTGGCCCGGGGGGAGCAGGGCCTGGGTCAGCAGCACAGCCCCCACACGGTGCCCCTGCTTAGGGCCTGAGCCCAGCAGGGATGGAGCCCCCCAGGGGCCTCGGCTGAGCGGCCCCAGCAGAGCTTCGTGCCGGAACTGGGGCCAGTGAGGGCAGATGAGCACCCCCTCCCCTGCAGGAGCCCCCCTGACAGCCTGTCCCCAGTACCTTTGATGGTGCCTGTGGGGATGATGCCCTCGGCCGTCCCCCCGTAGCCGCCCGACACAATGCTGGTCTCATTGAGGTTGGGTCCCGACACCATCACCTGCTGCAGGTCCTGGGGGGCAAAGGAGAGCGGGGGGCTGAGCTGCAGGGCCAGCTCGGCCTCAGCAGGGCCCCGGCACAGCCCCAAACACCCCCGAGGTCCCCAGCCCCCCAGACCTGCTCCAGGCCATCATCCTCGGGCAGGCTGCTCGTGTCCCCGTTGCTGCTGATGGGGATCTCCATGGTGGCCGCCTTGCTCAGGATCCCGTCCGACATCCTCAGGGCCTGAGGGGACACGGAGGTGGCGCTAGGACCTGCGGGGCCGGGCTCCGATGCCAGGGCAATGTGGGGGGCTCCAATGCCGGCACTGAGCAGCCTCTGCCCCTGCCCAGGGCCTCCTGCAGCCGCTGCCCCGCCCGGCCCTCGGGGCTGCCCTGGCTCCCAGAACGCTCCCGGGCAGTGGAGCGGCACGTCACGGAGGCACCAATCCCAACCCCGACGCCAATCCTCATCCCGCGTCGGCTCTCCCCCGTTCTGCCCAGGCCCCCCCGCTCCCAGGGCCGGACCGCGCGCCCCCTCACAGACCCCGGCGGGGACCCGCAGCCGCTGTCCCGGGGCAGCGGCGCCAGCAGCGCCGGCCTGGCCCGCAGGAGCGCGCCGGGAGCCACGTCCGCAGCCCAGGGGGTGCGGGGGGGCCCCGAGCGCCCAGACCGGTCCGGGCACATTCCAGGGCAGGCGGGGCCCGGGGCGGGATCCAAGTGCCCGTTATCTGTGCCGTGTCCCTGGGTCCGGCTCGGCGGGGACGGCCCGGCCCGGCCCATCCCAGCGGCGGGGCCGAGCCCTGCGGGCCGGGCCGGCACCACCCCACGCCATCTCCCGGGGCAGCGGCCCTGCAGCCCCCGGGACGCGACCACCCGCACCCACCCCCACCCCCGGCCGAGCCCCGGGGCCCCCGCGCCGGGA
>NW_020925979.1:0-805 GCF_003984885.1 Neopelma chrysocephalum
AATGGGGAGAATTTGGGGGGAATTTTGGGAATTTGGGGGGAATGGGGGGAATTTGGGGGGTTTGAGGAATGGAGGGAATTTGGGGGGAATGGGGAGAATTTGGGGGGTTTTGGGAATGGGGGGAATTTGGGGGGTTGGGAATGGGGGGAATTTGGGGGTTTGTGGGGAATTTCGGGAATTTGTGGGGAATGGGGAGAATTTGGGGGGTTTAAGGAATGGAGGGAATTTGGGGGGAATGGGGAGAATTTGGGGGGAATGGGAGGAATTTGGGGGGAATGGAGGGAATTCGGGGGGGTTGGGGAATAGGGGGAATTTGGGAGGGTTGAGGAGCTGGAAGGTTCAGGGGTGATGGGGGCAGATTTTGAGGACCTGAGGAGTGCAGGGGTCCTGACTGATTTGGGGGGGCTGAGAGGTGCAGGAGTGCTGGGTGGAGGGGTACAGGGGTGCTGGCTATGGGGGTATAGGGAGTTTTGGGGGTCTGGGTGCCAGGCTGGGACACGGGGAGAAAGACCAGGAGAGGAGATCCCAGCCTGGAGTCCCGACTGGTCCGTGTGCTGGGATGGCACCGTGCCCACTGGGGAACATGCCCAGCACTGCTCTGCCACCCCTGACCCGTTCCTGGGGGCCCTTGAGCCCCCCCAAACCCGATGAATCAGCGGCTCATTGCGGAGCCTTCGAGCTGCGGAAGGAGGAGGAGGAGGAGGAGGAGGAGGAGGAGGAGGAGGAAGAACTCGCCGGGATGAATCATCCCGTGTTCCCGGGAGCTGGGGGGGCGGCTGCCGGCACAGGCAGGAGCTGGGGGGGG
>NW_020925979.1:905-10986 GCF_003984885.1 Neopelma chrysocephalum
CCCCCCCCGGCACAGCCCCCCTTCCCCTCCCGGTGCCACACTGGGGACATTGCTGGGGGGGCTCCCAGGGGAGAATTTGGGGCAGAGACCCCCCCCAGCACCCTCCCGGGGGGGTCAGAAATCCCGGCAGGAACCGGCTCCCGGTGCTGCACCCAGGCCTTGTGTGGCATCGGTGATGGGGACAGCGCAGGGACACCCTGGGGGTGCCCGCACACACATCCTGGCCGGGGTCTCCCAGGGCAGCAGCTCCTCGGCTCATCCCGCTCCTCTTCCAACCCCGTGTCTTTGCCAAATCCTCGCCACCATCGTGCCAACCCCCCTGTCACCATCGTGCCAACCTCCCCTGTCACCATCCAGCCGTGGAGGAGCCCAAAATAGCCCCGGGCTCACCTGGAGGGGGGCGGGGGGCCGGGGCTGCCGCCTGCCCTCATCCCACTGCTCCATATTAATGAGCCCCTTCCTCCTCCTCCTCCTCCTCCTCCTCCCCCCGTCCCTCCCGGTGTCCGGCGGTGCCGAACCCGAGCTCAGCGACACGAGCCCACCCGCGCTCGGCTCCGGCCGCCCTCGCCATGGCCGGGGGTCCCTCGGTGTTCCAGCTCTGGCTCGTGCTCCAAACCTGCTGTCTCTGCCTGGCCCAGCTCGTAAGTCCCGTCTGTGCTCGATCCCGCTCCGCTCCGGGCTGGGATGGGGCTGGAGAAGGGATGGAGAGGGGCTGGATGGAGAGGGGACGGTCGCCGTCTCCCCCGTCGCGGTGCTGAGCGCCCCCGCGACTTTTAGCTTCTTTTCCCAGCACCTTTCCCTTGCTTTTCCCAGGAATGGGGGGTTTGGGAACAGCCCCCAGCCGGGATCCACCGCCCCGACCCCAAGAAGAGGGGGCTTGGAAATCTGGGACTTGTTGGCTGAACAAACTCAGTTTTATTTTCCCTCTCCGCCCTTTCCCTCCCCAGCAGCCGCCGGGATCTGCTTCCCATCACCTGGGAACATTTCCTTCTCCTTTCCCGGGATGTGCTGCGGCTCCGGACTGAAGGGGCTGAGGGGGGTCAGACCCTCCCAGGGCTGCCCCGGGGGGGGGGACACCAGCAGCGGGGGTCCTGGGGGTCCCAGTGGACTCTCCGAAGTCACCCAGGGACAGGAAAAAATGGATCGGGAAGAAGGGAAGGTGCCCCCCCGCTCCTCGGGATGAGCAGTGCAGAGGAAGAGGCAGAGTTCCTCCTGGGAGCCCACCTGGGAAAACTCTCCCTGACTCGCAGGGGATGGGGGTAAAATCTGGTTAAAAAACAGATTTTTAGAAAATATTTTGGAAAATATTTCCATGCGGCTCCTGTCGGCACAGTTTGGGGGGCAGCTCCCTCCTAGAACAGCCCCCCCGGGATGCCCGTGGGCTCGTGGTGCCAGGGTCTGGCCAGGGGAGCGGGCTCGGGGATGTGGGAGCTGCGGGAGCTGCGGGAACAAGGAACCATTTGGAAATCACTCGGGCAGGACAAAGGTGCCTTTCAGGGGCTCTCGCAGGGATCGGGATTCACTCCCTCCCCGACTGCAGGGTTTGATTCAGGGCTCTCCTGTTCCGTGCACAAACCAGCAACTCCCCTCACCCCTATATATTTATATTTATCATTTAAAATAACCCACCCTGGGGGGCCAGAGGAGCCGCAGGAGCTGCAGCCCAGCCACACGTCTGGTTCCCATTTCCAGGAACGCCGCGGGTTCCGTCTCCAGGACTGGAATCTCTTCCCCCCAGACTCCCCGTTAGGATAACAGAGGTTTCTTTGCAGAGTCCTCTGCAAACCTGCGGGCCGGGGCCGGGCCCCGGGAGCTCCCCCGCCGCTCCTCAATGGAGCTTTTGTGCGGAGCCGGGAGCGGGGCTGCGGGACACGGGCACCGAGCCAGCCCGGCACAGGGACGGCTCCCGCCGAGGGCCGGGGGTCCCCACCTCACCCAGGGGCTGCCGGCACCCGGATCCTGCCAGTGCTCCCAGAAATCCCGCTGTGAGCCAAGGAGGACCTTGGTCACCCCATGGAGACCACGCTCCGTCTGGGCAGGAGTCCCCTGAGGGTGCCAGGGAGGGAGGGGGCAGAAATGCTGCCATCAACCCATGGAGATCCCGCTCCATTGGGGCAGGAGTCCCATGGAACCAGGACAAGAGGGGGAAGAAAAGGGGTAGGAACTGAGCAGGGCATGGAAAGCTGGTGGTGCCAGGGAAGGAGGGGGAAAAATGGGGTAGAAATGCTGCCATCACCTCATGGAGATCCCACTCCCATGGAACCAGGGCAGGAGGGGAAGAAAAGGGGTAGGAACTGAGCAGGGCATGAGGAGCTGGTGGTGCCAGTGCAGGGGAGATGCCCTGGATTTCCCCATCCATGCCCTGGCGGGGGGGGGCACAGCGAGGACCCCGTGGGCAGGGGCAGAGCTGGGCCAGCCTGGAGGGCTCCCTCCATCCTTGCTGGGTCCCCATCACACACCAGCGGCTCCCACTGTCCCCCAGCATGTCCCGGGGTGCCTCTGCTCCTCCCTGACCTGAATCCCATCCCTCTTTCTTCCTCGTTTAGCGAGGGCCGCCGGGCCAGCCTGGCCCGAGAGGGCCCCCCGGTCCCCCAGGAGTGCCGGGAGCGGACGGGATTGACGTGAGTGACCGGGAACCTGAGGGAGGCAGGGAGGGAGGGAGGGAGGGAGGGGAGCCGCGGCACAAAGAGGGACATTGTGTGGGGCAGAGGCTCGGCTGCGGGATTCCTGCTCCGTGTGAATCCCGCTGCTCCCGGGCTGCGGCACACGGAGCATCCCTGGCTCCTCCTGTAGCCCCGGGCAGCAAAGGTGGCACTGGGAGCACAGCTCCCGCACTGAGGGCTCCATCTCCATCCACAGCCTCCCAAGCACCTTGGAATTTGGGGGCTGAAGTGGTTTTTGGGGAGGTTTGGGTGCTCCCCTGTCCGGGCAGCAGAGGATCCTCGGGGGTCAGAGGATGCTGCAGGGTCAGCCCAGAGGTGCCCAGTGAGGGGGCGAGCCAGGGGGGCTGGTGGGGAGCAGGACACCCCAGTGGGGTGCCCTCAGAGCAGTGGTGTGGCCAAGGGCTGTGCTGGGGGGGGCTGTGGCTCCAGATCCTCCCCCGGGCCGTGGAGTGGGGGCCTGAACAGAGAGATCTGTGAGCCAGCAGAACGTGCCCTTTCTCTGGGATGTGCCCCCAGGTGTTATTTTAGTGCTATTTATACCCAGAACAGCCACAACCTCCCCCCCCCAACCCCAGCACAGCCCTCCCAAAACCCCAACACAACCCACTCTTCCCAACCCCAGCCCCATCCCGATTCCCCACGTGGCTGTGGAATCCAGCATCCCGGCTGGATTGAGCCCCCCTCTGCCTTGAGGAGGGGGACAAGGACGCTGAGCCCCCCACCCTGGGGGGTGACAGGTCCCTTTTACAACCTCCTTCCTCTCCCCAGGGTGACAAAGGCCCTGCTGGAGCCCCGGGCTCCCCGGTGAGTACCCGCCCTCCCCTCAGCTCCCCACTGCTCCCCCTCCTCCCAGAGGAGCTCCTTCCATCCTGCCCCCTCCTCTTCTCTCTTCAAGGGTGTCAAGGGGGACCCCGGAGCCCCCGGCCCCGATGGACCCCCAGGGAAGCCGGGCATCGACGTGAGTACCCACCCCCTGCCCCTGGGGCACAGCAAACTCCTCTGACCATGTCTATCCCACATCAGAACGGGCCAAAATCCCTTCCTGTGGGAGCTGGAAGCAGCTTTGGAATCACAGCAGAGCCCGGGCAGGGCTGGTGCCACCCCCTCCCACTGCCTGGGCACCCAAAAGCAGGGCAGAGCTGTGCCAGGGGAGCACAGACACCTTGGGCATGGAAAGGCTTGTCCTTGTCCTTTGCTGCTGCTGCTGCTGCCCTGTGCCCTCACTGAGCTCTTGTTTCCTCCAGAACAAACCTGGAGCAATCCCTGTCCCCCCTGGCACCCATGAGGTGGCATTGGTGATTCCACCACCGTCCCCTCCCTGGCACAAGCAGAGTCACCACAGAAGTGGTGGCAGAAAGGGGACAGAGCTGTCACTGTCACCTCCCCCTGCCTGGCTGCTGTGAGGGGTCAGTCCCATCCCCAGGTCCCCTGGGCTGGGTCTCAGGGGTGTGTGATGGGTGCCCAGGGAGGGTTGGGTGGGCTCCTGCCCCATGCCCAGCTCAGTGCCAGGGACTTACCTGCTGATCAGAGGGAAACCCGAACTGCAGGGTCCTGTTCTGTGCCTCTGATGGCACTTCAGGAATCTTTGGGGGTTTAGTTATTCTTCAATAATAAATGAATAGAGATATAACTGTCACTGTGAGCATGGATTATTCATCCAGATGGATCTGCCTGCAAAGGGATTCAGCTCCTTCCACAGGAACAACCCCAAGGGCTGGGAATAACCTCCGGGATCTCTCCTCCTGCAGGGCCTGACGGGAGCAAAAGGGGAGCCAGGACCCATCGGAGCACCAGGAATTAAAGTGAGTGAGGGGCTGCTCTGGGGCAGCTTCTCCAGGCTCCCACTTTCCTTGGCTCCCACCTTCCCCTCTCAGAGCCAGCAGGGACCAGGAGCTGGTGATGGGGGTTCTGGCAGTGAGGGGGCACCAGGGCTGGGGGAGGGAGGGGGGATTTTGGCAGCTGACAGAGCAGACCAACTTATTTCTGCTCCTGACTCTCCTCCTCTGCCTTGGCAGGGCCAGCCTGGACTTCCAGGGCCTCCAGGGCTCCCTGTGAGTATCTGCTGCTCCCAGGGGTGCAGGGGGTGCACCCACTGCTGTCACACGTGGGGTGGGGGCAGAGCAGGACCATCTCCAGCCCCCCCAGCTGCCCCTTGGGTGGTGCTGTGGGCATCACCCTGCTGGGGACACGGATCCTGCAGGGTCTGGGGGGTTGGGGAATTCAGACCAACCCTCTTTCTCCCTCTTGCAGGGCCCTTCTCTGCCAGGACCACCCGTGAGTGCCACACTGGGGGGTTGAGGGGGTGGCCAGGGATCCTGCCTGGAGCTGTGCTGGGAGAGCTCAAATCCCAGCACGCCCAAAGGGGGGCCTGGGGGTGTGACCTCTCCCACTCAGGGAATGTCTGTTCTCTCCTTAAGGGGCTTCCAGGCCAAGTGGGGCTTCCTGGAGAGATTGGGGTGCTGGGACCCAAGGTGAGGAGTCAGGAGGGGGACATGGGAAAACCTCCCCTCCCTACCCCAGGATCTGCCCCTCTGTCCCAGGGCTCCTGGGACAAACAGGGATGATCCTGGAATGTGGGAGGGTGGCACAGTGGGGCTGGAGGGGTGGCAGTTCTGTGCCACCAGCCGGGTCCCCTGGTGCCATCCACCCCCTGGGGATGTCCCCGTTCCTGCTGGGACATCCTGGCTCTCCAGGTCTCCATCACCCCCCTCCACCTCAGCTCTGGCTGCACCTGCCACCCTCCCCACCCTGACATCTCCTTTCCTGGGTCTGTTCTTTCCCAGGGTGACCCTGGACCCGACGGCCCCCGGGGCCCCCCAGGCCCTCCAGGGAAACCCGTGAGTAAAAACCCCAGCCACCAACACCTTCTGCACCAGGGAGGAGCTTCCCCCAGGCTCAGCCCCGGCTCTGGGGCCAGGACCTGGGCTCTGCCACACCCCTCCCTCCTGGGAAACCATCCTGATACCAACCCAGGGATGCTGATGGTCTCCTTCCCCCCAGGGCCTCCCGGGACACATCCAAGGATTGGAGGAAGGCAGCGCTTTTCTGGTGAGAGCTGCCACGGCCTTCCAGGGCTCTGCAGGGCCCTGGAACACAGGCTCCCCCCTGGAATTCTGTCCCCAGGGTCCCCAGCACAGCTGGGGTGTGAGCAGGGGGTCCCCTGTGTCACCCACTCCCCCGTGGCACAGGAGCCCGTCCTTCCCAGTGCGGCTTCTCAGCAGCTTCCAGGTCCTTTCCCAACTCATCCTGTGCTTCTTCTTCCCCCCCAGTGCCCGACCAGCTGCCCCCCAGGTCCCAAGGGCCCCCAGGGACTGCAGGGACTGAAGGTAAGGGAGCCCTGGAGCTGCTGGGGCGGAACAGGGACCGTCACCTCCAGCAGGTTGTGGCAGAGTGGAGGATCCATCCTCGCTCTGGAGCCACAGGGAGCTCAGAAGCTGCCCTGCTCCCCTGGGAGCACCAGGACACACGTGCACAGAGAGCCCTAAAGCCAAAGGTGCCATGGGAGAGGCCTGGAGTGGCTTCCCAGCTCCCACCAACCCTTTCCTGGGGCTGGGACCCTGTGCCAAAACCCCACTCCCAGCCCTGTCACTGCCTCAGGAAGCTCCAGTGGGCACCCCGGGGTGGGCTGAGGTGGGCAGGGGGGCTCTCAGGGTGCTGCCACAGCCCTGCTGCTCTGCCAGGGGGGCTCTCAGGGTACTGCCACAGCCCTGCTGCTCTGCCAGGGGGGCTCAGGATCTTCTTCTTCCCCCGCAGGGACACAGAGGCCGCCCCGGTGCCCTCGGGGAGCCCGGCAGGCAGGGGGGGCAGGTGAGTGCCCAGCAGCATCCAGGTGTCCCTGGGGCCTCTGGAGGAGCAGGGGATGCACCCAGGGGGAGAAAGGGGGGAAAAGAAAAGGAAGAAAAGAGGTGGGAGAGGAAGGTGGGAAATCCAGGGCTGGGAGAGGGAGGGGGACAGGGTGGTCTTCCCACCGTGGCTTCCCGGGCGGGGACACCTTCCCCATCCCCTGCTGGGTCCCAAGGGAGGGGGTCTTGTGTCCCCAGGGCAGTTTGTACCCCCACTGCCCCCCAACACTCAGTTCTCTCCCTGCCCAGGGCCCCAAGGGCGACATCGGTGCCTCTGGAGAACAAGGAGTCCCCGGTCCTCCGGTAACAAACCCACCCCTCTCTGCTCCTCCACCCTCCAGGGCCCCAAAAACTGGGGGTGCCCAGCTTGTGCTCGGCCCCAGACACCGGGGAGGTGACACCAGAGTGTCCCATGCAGCCCTGGGGCTGCAGCAAAGCCTTCATCCCACCCATCTCCCAGGGTGGGATCCTCATCCTCATCTCCCTCCTCCCAGGGTGTCACCACCTCTCCCAACAGAGACCTGGGTTGTTACCATGGATAATTCCTGGGCCTTGGCTGTCACCATGGATAACTCCTGGGCCAGGACAAAGCTCTGCTGTGCCCCGAGCCCCCCTCATCCCACCTGAAGGGGGGGTGCAGCCCCCAGCTCACGGCAGGGCCGGGGGGGATTAAAGCTGCAGGAGCTCCCTGAGCACTTTGAAGATGAAAAGCAATTAATGGGTCCGGGGAAGGGCAGAACTGCTTTGAAGCAGAGCTTTGGCAGGGCGAGAGACTCCACTTTGGGCCTGTTGGTGTGATGGAATCGACAGCTGGAAAAGCACCTGCTGGGGGGCTGCAGGATTAGGGGGGGCTGCAGGATTAGGAGGGGCTGGAACCCCTCATGTTTGGCCAAACGGGCTGATTCCCAACCCCGGGGTTTTGCTGGAATTGCAGCCTCCCCGTGGGCTACTCCGGGGGGAATTTCCAGCTAAATTGGCTGTGTTTTCCTTCCCCACAGGGACCTCAGGGCCCCAGGGGGTACCCTGGGATGGCAGGACCCAAGGGCGAGATGGTGAGTGCTGCTGGGGGGCTCGGGGGGGACCAGATTCCATGGCAGCGATTCCCAGCCTGGAGATGCTTCCTGGAACCATCACCAACATGTTGGGCTGCCTTGGGAAGCTGGATCTGCCTCCTGCTGGGTGGGGCTGGGGGTTGGGGTGCCAGGCATTGACCCCCCTGTGCTCTCTTTGCAGGGCCCTGCTGGGTACAAGGGCATGGTGGGGTCCGTGGGAGCGGCCGGGCGGCCGGTGAGTGACCCCCCCATCCACCCCCAGGGGCTCAGTTCCCTCCAGTTCCCCCCAGTTCCCCCCAGTTCCCTGCTCAGCCCTTGCCTTTCTCCCCTGCAGGGCAGGGAAGGCCCCAAGGGACCGCCCGGGGACCCCGGTGAGAAGGGAGAGCTGGTAGGTGACCCCCTAGTGCCAGTGCCCCCCGTGCCCTCGGTGGGCATCTCCTCCCTCTGCCAGCCCCACCCTCTGCCCCAGGGGCACACTGACCTTACACTTGCCCTCTCCTGCTCCAGGGTGGCCGTGGCATCAGGGGACCTCAGGGAGACATCGGCCCCAAGGGGGAGAATGTGAGTACAGCTGGTGGCACCTGTGCCAGCTGTGGCACCTTGCCTCTGCCAGCAAGGAGAAGATCCCTCTGTGTCCCACACTCTGTCCTCGCACCCTGGCAGGGCTGAAGCTTTCCCTTCCCTTCCCTTCCCTTCCCTTCCCTTCCCTTCCCTTCCCTCCCCTTCCCCTTCCCACCTCTTTTTGTCCCCCCACGAGCCCTTCAGTCCCCATCAGAGGTGACCAAGTGACTCTCCCCCCTGTCTCAGGGCCTGCCTGGCATCGATGGCAAGGATGGCACCCCGGGTATCCCGGGGGTGAAGGTGAGCAGGGGCAGGTGCTGCCTGTGCTGGCACAGGGCACGGACACACCCCATTCCTCGTGCTGGGAATAACAGGGATGGCAGGTGGGATAAGCTCCCAGCCCCTGGCTGCACTGCTGGCTGGTGGAGTGTACAAGGGCACGGTGGGGCAGTGCCACCCTTTGCCCCACCCGTGACACCCTCTGTGTCCCTGCCAGGGCAGTGTGGGACAGGCCGGACGCCCGGGAGCGCCGGGACACCGGGGACAAGCTGTGAGTGTTGTGGGGACCCCCCAAAACTGGGCTGGCACCCCCTCACCCGTGGGGTGACACCCCTATCCCAGGTGGTGCCAGGGCCAGTGCCCAGCAGGGACACTGTGCCCAGGGTTTGACCCCAGCTTCTTTTCCCCAGGGCTTGCCAGGCCAGCCGGGAAGCAAAGGTGGCCCGGGAGACAAGGTGGGTGACCCCCCCTGAGCACCCACCCCGTGACCCCACAGCTGCTGTGCCCTCAGCCTTGTCCCCACGCTGTCCCTGAGCCACCCCTGCTGTCCCTGAGCCTCCTCTGTCTCCCTGCAGGGTGAAGTGGGTGCCCGTGGCCAGCCTGGTGTCACCGGTGCCCCAGGGCAGCTTGTAAGTACAGAATGTCACCATGGCCCCCCGGGGACAAAATCTCTCTTTTTCTCTCTCTTTTTCTCTCTCTTTTTCTCTCTCTTTTTCTCTCTCTTTTTATCTCTTTTTCTCTCTTTTTCTCTCTCTTTTTCTCCCTCTTTTTCCTCTCCCCCTCTCTCTTTTCCCTGTTTCCAGCCAAACCAAAAGCATTACTGGGCAGTTTTATCCCCCCTCTGCCCCTCACTGCTCCAGCCCTCTGTCCATCACCTCCTCGGCCACCAGTGGCTGCAGGGGGCACGGGCACATCCCTGGGGAAGGATGTAATGCCCAGGGATGCCCGAGAAGTGCCCTGGGATGCCCTAGAAGTGCCCTGGGATGCCCCAGAAGTGCCCTGGGTGTTTTTGTGTCTCTGTTTCAGGGGGAGCCCGGCCCTCGGGGCGAGCAGGGCCCAGAGGGTGTCCCTGGGCTGAAGGTGAGTGGGGGGCACTGTTGGGGGGGGCTCTGGCCATGCCAGGAGCTGCCCCTGACTGTGCCCTTCTCTCTGGTGTCCACAGGGCGACCGGGGCGAGCGTGGCCTCGTGGGGCCCCCGGGGGAGCAGGGCAGAGTGGTGAGTTGTGCCCAGGGCAGGGTTGGGCACTGGGGGGGCTCAGTTTGGGGGTCTGGGGGTGCTGAGCCCTGAGGGGTCACTGGGGCACAGCTGGACCCTGCCTTTGATCCAGCCTGGGCTCAATCCCGTGCCCATCCCGCTGGGTCTGCCTGCCCCAGGGGGAGGGATTAACCCGGGGCAAACAGCTCAGGGATTAGTGGGACCACGCTGGGTTTGCAGCCCCGGCAGGGACAGGAATTTCCTCCCAGCCCAGCGAGGCAGGGGGAGGCTGCCTGGGCCCTCTGGGAGGCGGAAAAATGGCCCCAAAATGACCTTTGTCCCTTTTCCCGGGGACAGGATCCCATCCCTGGAGGATTGTCCCTCTTGGCACAGCCTGGGGGGAGGCTCCTCCATCATTCTCTGCCCTGTTCCCTCTCTGAACCTGGATTCAGGGGAGGTTGGGATGCTGGGGGGGCAACCAGAGCCACT
>NW_020925980.1:0-5842 GCF_003984885.1 Neopelma chrysocephalum
TGTTTCTGTGGGGGCTGAGGGCTCAGGCCGGGCTCCTCTCCCCACAGGGCACCTGGAGGCCCTCGCTGAGCATCTCCACCCTGCTGAGCTCCATCCAGCTGCTGATGGCAGAGCCCAACCCCGACGACCCTCTCATGGCTGACATCGTGAGTCCCCCCCTGGGCAGGGCAGGGGGGTTAGGCTGGGTTTAGGCTGAGCTTTGGATGACCACCCTGGCAGTGGATCAGGGGCATCCCTGGGGCCACAAGAGCTGGCCAAGGTCTCGCCTTCAGGCTTTGCCTTCGGGGCAAAACGGCAGCTCGAGTTCTTCAGGCAAACCCAAGGGATCTGATGCTTTGGGTGTGGGCTGGCTTAGGTGCCCTAAAGCCAGGCCTAAGTCCCAGCTTGGCGTGCTGTGTTAAGCCTGGCTTTGTCTTGCTCTTCCCCTTCAGTCCTCAGAGTACAAGTACAACAAGCAGCTGTTCCTGCTCCGGGCCCGGGAGTGGACGGAGAGACACGCGGGGCAGGGCAGGGTGAGGCCCAGCCCCTCCTGCCCCATTTCCCTCCCCAAACTGAGTCTGTGGGTCTGGCTCTGGCCTCCCCTGCTGCTCTGCCTCTCGTGGGCTTTGCCTCTGTGTTTAATTTCATCATTCTTTCATTAATTTCATTAATTTCATTATGCTCTGTGTTAAGCTCATTACGTTCTCCCTTCCCAATTAAATGTGCTCCCTCACTAATGAGGAGGGGGAGGGATGGACGAAAACCCTTCCCTGGGGATCCTCTTCTTCCTCAGCTCTGCTCTGTGTCCTGCAGCTCTTCCCCACCTGCTCTTCCACTCAATATTCCCTTGGGAATGCAGCCTTCCTCACTCCTCCTCTTCCCTCTTTCTGTCACCATCACATGAAAAAATAAATCCCACTCCAGCAGATCCAAAGCTTCCCAAAAATCAGTTCCCTCTGGGCCTTCCCTCACCTGGGGGGGCTTTCCCTCTTTGCCTCTGATTTGGAGAACACCCTTTGTGGGAGGGGGGTGTCTTCCCTGTGGGAATCCTGGGAGCTGTGCTCAGCATTCCAGCCCTGAGCCCATTCCCAAGGGAACTGTGGTGGTTGGAAGGGTATGGGATGAAGAGATCCCTGGAGCATCGTGGCACTGCTGTGCTCCATCGTTATCCTGCTCCCCTGCCATCCCCGGTCCTACAAATCCCCGGATAACGACCTTGGTGGAGCACAGGGCATTCCAAGGGCTGGAAAATCCAATTATTCACAGCTCTTTGCTTTTATTGCTTGGGTCATCACAGGCTCCCGAGCCTTTGGAAGAGAAAAGCACCCAGGGGGAAAGGAGCCCCAGCAGTGAGTCCTCTGGGCAGAAAAGGAAAGGGAGCAACATCAGCAGGAAGGAGAAGAAATCCTGCCCAGATTCCTGAGGGGGTTTTGTTCCCTTGGGATTGTCCCCATCCCCTTCCCTCACACAGGTACGAGGTATCCTGCCTGTAAAGGGCTGCAGCAGTTTGGGTTTTTCTGTTTCCGCGTTTGTTTGGGGTTTTCTTTTTGTGAAAACTTTGCATTGTATTAATAAAATATAAACCTTTAATTTATATCTGTTTTCCCCTTTTGTTGAGTGGAGTTTTTGGGATGTTCCAAAGAAAACTGGAAGCAGCTCTTCCCCTTCCCAGCTTTCAGAGAAGTGGGAACAGCACCAGGGAGTTCAGTTCCTGTTTCCAACCTGAGAGCAGGAGCTGGATCTGAACCAGCTGGTGGGAATCCTTCCCTGGGGAAGGTTCAGTTTTCCATGGAAGTTTAATGACTCCAGCCTTGCAATTCTCTGAAATTGCTCTCTGGAGTGGCTCTCTGGAGAGCCTTGCTCTCTGGAGTGACTCTTGGGCTCCAGTTGGGGCCATTTGGGGTGACCTGGATGGTGACTCTGCTCTCTGGTGGCCCCAGGAGGTGTCCCCAGGGACAAGCCCTGGCCCAGGGGGAGGAGGACAATCCAGAGGATTCCTGGGGGTCTGGGAATGGGTGGATGTGGAGGAGAGAGCAGGATGTCAGGATGAGGAGCCTGGGAGCATTGGGATGAGTGTGGGGGGATCCAGAGGGGGGAGAGCTGATGGCAGATCCCAGCAGGAGCAGCTTGGATGCTCAGCCTCTTTCCCTGCAAATTCCCTGCAGGGAATTTCCCCCCTGTCCTGTCCCTGCTCCCAGAAAAGCCCAAAACAGACCCATCCCTGGAGCAGGGACAGGACTGGGTGAGGCTGGGAAGGGCTCGGGGCTGGAGCAGAGCTCTTCCCAGCCAGGACGGGCCTGTCCTTGGCTGCTCCCGAATTTCCAGAGGCTGGGAAGGGCTCAGAGCTCTTCCCAGTCAGGACAGGCCTGTCCCTGGCTGCTCCCGAATTTCCAGAGGCTGGGAAGGGCTCAGGGCTGGAGCAGAGCTCTGCTGAGCCAGGACAGGCCTGTCCTCGGCTGCTCCCGAGCTCCCAGCGCGTCCATGTCCCATCAGTCGAAGTTGTAGTAGAGGCAGAGGGAGAAGAACATGGCAAAGGTCTGGGAGCAGGGAGGGGTGATGGGTGAGACCCCGGCAGGGCTGCCCTGGGGGTCCCTGTCCCGGGATCCCTGTCCAGGGCTGGGGGTCCCTGTCTGGGGATCCCTGCCCGGGGCTGGGGGTCCCTGTCCAGGGCTGGGGGTCCCTGCTCGGGGGGTCCCTGCCCGGGGCTGGGCCCTGCAGGCTCCGTGCCAGCGGTGCTGGGGCTGCTTGGGGGGGCTGCAAGACCCCCCAAACCAGGGCCTGGGGGCACAAAACACAGACCCCTTCACAGCCCCCTCCCCGTGCCCCCCTGGCACACAGACCCTTCCCCAGCCTCCCCCGTGCCCCCCTGGCACACAGATCCCTCCCTAGCCCCCCCAGCACAGAGCCCCCTTCCCAGCCTCCCCCATGCCCCCCCGTGGCACACAGACCCCTCCCCAGCCCCCTCCCTGAGCTCCCCCCTCCCCAGCCCCCGCTCACCTCGATGCCCAGCACGGCCAGGCTGCAGGAGCCGGGCAGGGACAGGGACCTCTGCAGGGTCCTGCCGAAGGTGGAGAAGCAGCCCTGGGGGCACCGAGAGGCTGGGGGGGGCTCAGGGGTACTGGGGGGCTCAGGGGGGGCTCAGGAGGGCACTGGGATGCAGAGCCATGGACGGGCAGTGTCCCAGGGGCTGGGAGGGGTGGCACAGGGACGTGGAGCAGGGGGAGGCTGGGGGAGCTCAGAGGAGGCTCTGGGACACAGAGCCATGGACGGGCAGTGTCTGCTGGAAGGGGTGGCACAGGGACATGGAGGGGCACTGGGGGGCACTGGGACACGGAGCCATGGACAGGCAGTGCCCCAGGGGCTGGGAGGGTGGCACAGGGACACAGCCGAGGACAGGGGAGGGCGGGGGTGTCCCACCTGCTCGTGGATGTAGCCGGGGCTCCTGTCCTGGCACTGCTCCCAGCCCAGTAGGTCCCCCAGGAGCCCGTCCCGGGCACAGCAGGCCCGTGGCCACGGCACCCCCGGGTGCAGCTCCTGGAATCGGGAGCCGTTCCCGAAGTCCTCGGGGCCCAGGACGCCACAGCAGGAGAACTGGGACGGGAGGGGACACCCTCAGCGGGGAGACAACGGGGGGGACACCACCAAGGGGGTGACAACAGAGGGGACAACAGGGGAACAAACACCATCAATGGGGCAACAACATGGGGAGTGACCAAGGGAGGGGGGACAGCCCAGCCTGGGGGTCATGGCTGGGGTTCCTGAGCCCCTCACCCACCTTTGGGGCACCCTGGGCAGGTCCTGTGGGTGCTCCACACCTCCCTCAGCACACCAGGAGCCTCCCGGGGCTCACTGGGACCGTCAGGGTGGTCCAAGGGGTGGACTGGGAGCCCCCCGGGCACTCACCATGCCCATGGAGGTGTTCCAGGGGTGCACCAGGAGCCCCCCAGGCGCTCACCGTGACCATGAGGGTGTTCCAGGCGGTGCTGAACACCTCAGCACCCTCGTCCCCGCGGTAGTTCCTCCTCAGCTCCGACAGGAAGCGCTCGGGCCGGACCTGTGGGATCAGTGCCGGGGGTGGGGCCGCTCCCCACCCACCCGTGGGACCCCCGAAACTGGGGGGGGGGAAGGGAGGGGAGAGGGAGAAGGACCCTGCACCAGTCCCTGTCCCCTGGGGGAGCCCTGGGGGTCAGAGGGAGGCTGGTGGCACTGGGGACAATGCCAGGCCATGGGGACAGTGCCAGGCCGAGGGGACAGTGCCAGGGCATGGGGACAATGCCAGGCCGTGGGGACAGTACCTGCTTCCAGTGCACCAGGAAGATAATGGCCCCCACCAGCTGCATGAGGAAGACGAGGCTGACGAGGATGAAGAACTGGGGGGGCGGGTGAAGGAGTCAGAGACCCCCCGAGCCCTGGGCAGCTCCCTCGGGCTGTCCCTGCCCTCCCGTGCCCTGTGCCCCTGCCCGGGGGGGACAGGGGACACCACCAACGTGTGTGGGGGGAAACAAGCCCTGGGTGCCAGGGGCTGGGGGTGCTGCAGGAATTGGGGTGAGGGTGCTCAGAAAGGGGGTTCTGCCCCTCAGCATCCGTGGGAATGGCTTGGGAATGCCATGAGGGACAAGCCAGGGCTTCAGGGAGAAGGGACCCACTTGGTGGCTTTGGGAATCCTCTGGGCTCTGAGTAGAGAGGGGGGAGGGTTGTGGGGGGTGTGGAGGGGGAGGAACAGCAGCTTCTGGCTCCTGCAGGGACACCTGGATCCCCCAGCACCCTCCTGCACCCCAATCCCTCCATCCCATCTCCTGCACCCCAATCCCTCCATCCCATCTCCTGCACCCCAATCCCTCCATCTCCAACCCTCCATCCCATCTCCTGTATCCCCAACCCTCCATCCCATCTCCTGCAACCCAATCCCTCCATCCCCAACCCTTCATCCCATCTCCTGCATCCCCCAAGCTCCTGAACCCCCCAGTCTCTCCCCACCCCTCACACCCCCTCCCCTGCCCCGCAGCCCCTCCCCACATCCCACCCCCCTCCCCGCCGTGTCCCCTCACCAGCAGCAGGAGGGGGCGGCTCCTCCGCAGGGCCCCGCAGCAGCCGAGGCAGCCGAGCAGGGCCAGGGCGATGCCGAGGGCGAGCAGGAGCCACGCGGCCGCGCCCAGCACGGCCCGGGCGCCCACGAGCGCCTGGAACCCGCCCGGGTCCGCGGCCACCCAGAGCCCCAGGGCGGCCAGGAGCGTCCCCCCGGCCTGCGGGACAGGGCCAGTCAGGGGGGACCGAGCCCAGCCCCGGGGACGAGCGACCCGAGCCCTGTGCCAGCCCGGGGATCGGTGTCACCCCCCTGAGCCAGAGATGTCCCCCCCGGGAATGGGGATGCTCCAGCCCTGGGACTGGTGTCACCTGTCCCTGAGCTGGACAGAGGTGTCACCCCTTGGGAATGGGGGACATGGTGTCCCCCCCCCGAGCCAGCTGGAGGTGTCTCCTCACGGGAATGGGAATGCTCCAGCCCTGGGAATGGTGTCACCCCCCTGAGCCAGAGATGTCCCTCCATGGGTCAGGGAATGCCCCAACCCTTGGTCCCCTCCCTGGGTACTGGTGTCACCCCCCCTGAGCTGGCCAGAGATGTCACCCCATGGATCAAGTGGTGCTCCAGCCCTGGGAATGGTGTCACCCCCCTGAGCCAGCGGGAGATGTCCCCCCGTGGGTCGGGGGTGCTCTGCTCTTGGTCCCCTTCCTTTGACCGGTGTCACCTGTCCCTGAGTTGGCCAGAGATGTCACACCCTGGGGACAGGGGATAACCCAGCCCTGGCACTGGTGTCCCTCCCTGAGCTGGCCAGAGATGTCCCCCCTCGGGGACAGGTCCCCTCCC
>NW_020925981.1:0-4033 GCF_003984885.1 Neopelma chrysocephalum
GGGGGGGGGAGGCAGATCCCGTCGGGGCTTCCCGGAGAGCGGGGGGTTGCGATGGGAATCGGATCGCCCTGCAGAGGCGGGGGGAAAAGCGGGGTGCCGGGGTGGTCGGGGAGCCCCCGGGGTGCTGCCGGCCCCCCGCGCCGGGCGCGGAGAGGTGCGCGGGGGGCCGCGGAGGAGCCGCTCCCGCCTAGGTGTGAGCTGATTATTCAAATGGGCAGCCGAGGACCTGGGGATTGGAGGCTCGCCCGGCCGCTCCGTGCTATATCACTCGGGCACCCACGTCACTGCAGCACTTGTCCTCCTCTTCCTCCTCCTCCTCTTCTTCCTCCCTCCTCCCTCCTCCTCCTCCTCCGGCTCCTCCATCGCCTCCGGGCGACTCTTCGCCGCGAAGCGCTGCGAAAACCCACCCAAGGAGCAGCGGCGAAAAAATCCCACCCCAGCCCCAGCGCCGCTCCATCCCCCCCTTCCTCCCTCCCTCCTCTTCCTCCTCCTCCAGAGGCTCCGGCGGAGGGGAGGGAGGGCTGGGGACTTTTTTTTTTCCCCCCTTCTTTTTTTTTTTTCCCTTTTTTTTTTTTTTTTTTTTTTTTGGGTTGCTCTCTGTCGTCGTTTGTTGTGGCTGTTAAATTTTAAACTGCCATGCACTCCACTTCCAGTATGCTGGGAGCGGTGAAAATGGAAGGCCATGAGCACACGGACTGGAGCAACTACTACGGGGAGCCCGAGGTAAGGAAGGAGCCGGGGCTCCGCCGCCCCCCCCCGGTGCCCCCCGGCCCCGGCCGGGGTCCCCTCGCCGCCCCAGCCCCGGGGCACGGTTAACGTTGGCACCAAACCACGGCTCAGGGCTGCGGGCGGGGGTCCCGAGGTGCGGGTGGGGGTCCCGGGGTGCGGGTGGGGGTCCCGGGGTGCGGGTGGGGGTCGCGGGGTGCGGGTGGGGGTCGCGGGGTCCCGGAGGGCTGCGGGCGGCTGCTCCCTATTTTTTCCTCGCCCCCCCCACCCCTCCTCAACTCCCAGGTATTTTTCTCTCTCCGGGCAGCGCTGTCCCTTCCCCTTCCTCCAACTCTCCTTCCCGGGACGGCTCCGCCGATCCTGCTGCCAGCCCGTCTCGGGTTTAATATATATATAAAAATATATTTGTTTTTCATTAAGGAGAAAAACAACCCCTCCCGCGCCGGGATTTAACCCTTACCCCCCCCCCCCCCTCCCCGCCCCGCCGAGGAGCTCCGGGGCTGCGGGGGCCTCTCGCCGGCCACGACCCGGGCAGGGCTGGGCTGGGGGGTGTCCCCCTCTTGCCCCCCGCTCCCCCGAGCCGCCCCCGGCCCCCGCGGGGTGACCCGGCTGCCCACCCTCTGCTCTGCCACGTCCCCCCCTGTGTGTCGATTGCCCCCACAGAGCTACTCCTCGGTGAGCAACATGAACGCGGGGCTGGGCATGAACAGCATGAACACGTACATGACCATGTCGGCCATGAGCACCACGGCCAACATGACGGCCGCCACCTCCATGAACATGTCCTACGCCAACACGGGCATGAGCCCCTCGCTGGCCGGCATGTCCCCGGGCGCGGGGGCCATGCCCGGCATGGGCTCGGCCGGCGTGGCGGGGATGGGCGCCCACCTGAGCCCCAGCATGAGCCCCATGGGGGGCCAAGCGGGCTCCATGAACGCCCTGGCCCCCTACACCAACATGAACTCCATGAGCCCCATCTACGGGCAGTCCAACCTGAACCGCTCGCGGGACCCCAAGACGTACCGGCGGAGCTACACCCACGCCAAGCCGCCCTACTCCTACATCTCCCTCATCACCATGGCCATCCAGCAGTCGCCCAACAAGATGCTGACGCTGAGCGAGATCTACCAGTGGATCATGGACCTCTTCCCCTTCTACCGCCAGAACCAGCAGCGCTGGCAGAACAGCATCCGCCACTCGCTGTCCTTCAACGACTGCTTCCTCAAGGTGCCGCGCTCCCCGGACAAGCCGGGCAAGGGCTCCTTCTGGACGCTGCACCCCGACTCGGGCAACATGTTCGAGAACGGCTGCTACCTGCGGCGCCAGAAGCGCTTCAAGTGCGAGAAGCAGCTGGCGGCCAAGGACGGGGGCGGCGCGGGCGGCGGCGCGGGCGGCGGGGGCAAGAAGGGGCCCGGGCAGCCCCCCAGCCAGCCCCTGGGCGAGGGCAGCTCCTCGGGGGGCTCCGAGGGCTCCGGCGGCGCCGAGTCACCGGCCAGCGCCTCGCCGTGCCAGGACCACAAGCGCGCCCTGGCCGACCTGAAGGGCCCGGCGGGGCTGAGCCCCGGGGAGCCGTCGGCCTCGCCGGGCCAGCACCTGCTGGCCCCGCCGCACGCCGGGCTGCCCCACGACGCCCACCTCAAGCCCGAGCACCACTACGCCTTCAACCACCCCTTCTCCATCAACAACCTGATGTCCTCCTCGGAGCAGCAGCACCACCACCACCCGCACCACCACCACCCCCCGCACCACCACCACAAAATGGACCTGAAGGCCTACGAGCAGGTGATGCACTACTCGGGCTACGCCTCGCCCATGCCCGGCAGCCTGGCCATGGCGCCCGTAACGAACAAACCCGGCTTGGAGTCCTCCCCTTTAGCCGGAGAGACTTCTTACTACCAAGGTGTGTATTCCCGGCCCATCATGAACTCCTCCTAGGCTGGGGAGCGGCGGAAAAAGCCGCCCCCGGAGAGAGGGGGGGAAGAGCCCTCCCCGCGCCCCCCCCCCCCGCGGCCCCCCGGCAGCGCGGTGGACTCTGAGCGCTGGCCAGCACGGTGCATATACATACATATATCTATCTATTTTTTTTTTTTCCTGTTGGCTCCAGATGTTTGCATCCCTTCGGGAAGCGGCAGCCGTGTGTCTCTCGCGGGCCCGTGCCAAGGGCAGGCGTGTCGGTCACACCCCCCCCCCTCCTCCCCGGCCCAAAGCCACCCGGGGGGGGCTGCGATTCCCTCGGTTTGCCTGGTGGGGTGGTTCGTTTCGGCGGGGAGGGCGGGTTGGGGGGCTCGGGGATGGGGAGAAGGGGGTTCTCTCGGGCTTATTTTTATTTTTTTCGTTGTCGTCGTCGCAAGGAGGTATAAATATATCTATTTTTCTGTGTGGAAGCGGTGGGGGCAAAGTAAAAACCCCCGCGAGGAAAACGAGACCCTCCTTCATTGTGAAACCCGCGCTAGTTTGGAATCCGAGGACCAAAAGTCTTGTAATGTTGTAAAAAGGGGGGGGGAAAAAAGGGGGGAGGGGGGAAGAGAAAAAACATACGAAAAAATAATAATGATAATAATAATAATAATAATAAAATAAAAAAAAAAAAGGCAGGATAGATCGTTGTAATTGAAACAAACGCTTGATGTTACCGGGAGAGTAAACTACTTGGATCTGATTAATTTATCGTTTCTGTATGCTTTATTTATGGCTTATAAATGTGTATTCTGGTAGCGACCGGCCACATCGCCGCAAACTCTACATTAAAGTGTTATTGGCGGTTTTTTTCCCGCTGCATCTCTGTTCCGCCGGGACTCGCCCGTCGCCGCCGCCGCCGCCGCCCCGACGGGACCCCCGCCCTGCCCGCCTGGGATCTCCCACATCCCGGGCTGGGATCTCCGTAATCCCCGGCCGGGACCTCCAACATCCCGGGCTGGGATCTCTGCCTTCCCCGGCCGGGACCTCTGCCACCCCCGGCATCTCCACCGGGATCCCTCCATCCCTTCCAGGACCCCCGAGATCTCTGCCGGGATCCCTCCAGCCCTTCTGGGACTCCCGGGATCTCCGTCGGGACCTCTCCGTTCCCGGCTGGGATCTCCGACATCATTGCCGGGATCACTCCCGTCCCTTACAGGACTCCTGACACCTCCGCCGAGGACCCCCTGAATCTCCACCGAGACCGACCCATCCCTGACTGGGACCCCTCCATCCCTTCCAGAATCCCCTCATCCCTCCCAGAACCCCCCCAATCCCTTCTAGGAGCCCCCCATCCCTTCCAGAACCCCCCCATCCCTGCCAGGACCCCACCATTCCCAGGCAGGGGAAG
>NW_020925982.1:0-8830 GCF_003984885.1 Neopelma chrysocephalum
GGCTGGTTTTTTCCTGGTTTCCCTTTACTTTCAGCACGAATTTTGCCTGGGAATGAGTCACTCCCATGGTTATAAACACCCGAACTTTTCCCCCGCCGGTGTCTGGCTCAGTCCTGCCCGGTCCATCCCCCCATGCTCTGTTTGTCCTTCAGCTGCCAAATCCCAACATTCATTTTCGATTCCTGCCCGAGCTCCCTTTCCCGGAATGGGAGGGGAGGGGGCCGGGCCGGGCACGGGACAAAAGCCGGGCATGACCCCCGTGGGTGGCAGAGCTGCGACAGCCGAGACAGGGATGGCGAGCAACAACAGCACCCGGAGCCCCCTGAGCCCCCCCTGCCCCTCGACTGGGAGCGGGGGAAAGGATGAGAAAGCTCCTGGTTACACTGTACCAGAATCCTGGTGAGTGACAGAGACCCCGGCAGGGACCGGACCGGGGGGTTTTGGGTCCCAGTGAGGCGGGGGGGGATGTGAAGAGGAGAGGTCGGGGTTGGCTCAGGCCACCCCCGCTGTCACTGTCGCCGTCGGGTGACACTCGAGGATGGGCAGGTCCGAGCCCCGGGGGTGGGGAGGGGAGAAGGGGGTCACCCCAATGCCCGGGGGGAGGGAAGGAGAGGGGGGACCCCGCGGGGGCAGCGCTGAGAGTGTCGCTGTGAGAGAGGGTTGGGTGGGAAGGGACCTCCCGGACCCCCCAGGCCCCCCTGCAATGGGCAGGGACACCTTCCTCCGTCCCAGAAGGCTCCAAGCCCAGTCTGACATGGCCTGGAACAGCTCCAGGGGTGGGTGTAACACTCCAGCCCTGGGAGCTGTCAGCTCACGGGCTCAGCCAGGAGTTTTACTTTCAAATATAGACATAAGGTTCTTTAATACCTTGAGATGGTGTCAAGAGAACAAGCCACAGACTTGTTCCCAAGAGGTACCTTTATTAATTTAGGGGAGAAAATAAGGGAACTTGGCAAACCTTCAAAAGGGCACCACACAAACTGGACAAAGGTTTCCACCACAACACTGACTCAGCACCAATCCACAGCACTTAAGTCAGGACCCAACCCCTCCAGCTGCCAAAGCCACCCAGAGCATCCAGAAAGGAGCAGAGAAAGAGAAGCAGAGGGAACAAGAAGAGGGAAGGAGAGAGAGACAGACATTAAAGCTCCCGCTGGAACCCTATGGCAGAGCAGCTCTCACAGGTCCAGTGGCAGGGCCACAACCCGGGGCAAACACGTGGCCTTGGCTTTACCTGCTCTGGTCCCTGTGGCCAAACCCTCCAGGGGGGTCTGTGACACACCAGCCACTCTGGGCTTCCAGGCCAGGGCGAGGGGCAGTGTCCCCCCTGTCCCAGTCTGAGCTGGGTGAGGGGTTCCAGGAGCTATGAGGGGTTATAGGGCAGTGTCCCCCCTGTCCCTGCCCACCTGAGCTGCATGAGGGGCTCCTGGAGCTGGGGGGGGCTATAGGGCAGTCCCCCCCCGTCCCAGTCTGAGCTGGGTGAGGGGCTGCAGGAGCTGGGGGCTGTTGTAGTTTTCCGGGGCTGTTTGTGACCAGCAGCTGCTCCGGGGTTTTCCCACGTGGGCTCCAGGGCCTGTCGTGGGGGATATGGGGCCACCCCACCCCCGTGGGGTTTGACCCATCCCTTCCTCCTCCACAGACACACAGACAGACAGACAGACAGACACACACACACACACACACAGACACACAGACTCAGATACACAGACACAGACAGACACACACAGACAGACAGACACACACACACACACAGACACACAGACACAGACACAGACAGACACACACAGACAGACAGACACACAGACACAGACACACAGAGACAGACACACAGACACACGCAGACACAGACACAGACACACACACACACAGACACACACACACACAGACAGACAGACACACAGACAGACAGACAGACACACAGACAGACACACAAACACAGACAGACACAGACACACAGACAGACAGACACACACACACACACACACATCACCCACAGGGTGTTTCTGACCCAACAGTCACTGCTCTCCTGTCCAGCAACGGGGCAGCCACAGCTCCTCAGGGCAGCCTGTGCCGGGGCCTCACCACCCTCACTGGGAGGAATTTCTTCCCAAAATCCTACCTAAATCCCCTCTCCTTCCCCTCAAAGCCACGGAAGGGGGTACCTGCACCTCTCCCAGGTGTCCTCGTTGTCTCCACAGCAAAGGAGCCCAGCGGGAATTGCTGGGAAAATTGGAGGGGATTGGGAAGGACTGAGGGGGACAATTGCCGGGCTGGGAGAGCTGAGGGTGCTCCCCTGGAGCAGAGAAGGCTCTGGGGAGATCTTCCAGCACCTTCCAGTGCCCAAAGGGGCTGTGGGAGAGCTGGGAGGGACTTTGGACACCTGGAAGGGACAGAACAGGGGGCAGACAGGAAAATACCCCGGAAAAGAGGGTATTTGGATGGATTTGAGAGAGAAATCTTTAGCTGTGGGTAAGGGACTGGAATGAATTTCCTGGAGAAGCTGCGGCTGCCCCATCCCTGGAGTTGTTCCAAGCCAGGTTGGACAAGGCTCGGAGCCACCTGGGATAGTGGAAGGTGTCCCTGCCCCTGGCAGGGGCTGGGATGGAATGAGCTTTAAGGTCCCTTCCCACAAAAACCGTTCCAGCTTTCCATCGTGTGCTGCTCTGTGTTTGGGTTGTGCCCACCCCGTGCCCACCTGTGTCACCTTCCCTTGCCAGGATACACCGGCTGGAGGCACTGGTGTGGAACGAGGATGAGATGTGGCCCATCTGCCTGGTGGAGAATTCCCGGGAGAAGGGGCTGGTTGTCCAGCCCAAGGCCCTGCAGGTGCTTCTGGGGCTCAAACAGCCCGTGGTGGTCAAGGCTGACACACAGTTCTACTCAGAAGGTAAGTCCTACCTGAGGAGCAGGCTGAGAACGTGAGGTAGGTCCTGACCTGGATGGTTGGGGTACCTGGATGGTCGGGGTACCTGGATGATTGGGGTACCTGGATGGAGGAGGCACCTGGATGGTCGGGGTACCTGGGAGGCCAAGGTGGTACCTGATGGCCAAGATGGTACCTGGGCTTCCCCCTCTATTTCCCACCTGTGTCCCCCCAGGGGTCTCCGTGGGCCGGATCATGATGTCCTGCAGCCCCCACCCTCACCTGTCTGACCACACCCTCATCACACTGTACCCCGAGGATCAGCTGGTGTGTGAGGTGTGTGAGGCCCAGGGGCTCCCTCTGTGCACCCCCAGCACTTTGGGCTCACCTGAGCCCAGGTGCCCCCCAGCCCACGGTGCCCAGAGGCCGTGGAGGAGGAAATCGGGCCGGGCAGGTTCCCAAATTCCTGTTTTTTGGAAAAAAAGTGCAGCAGAATGGGAATGAGGAACTGGGGGAGGGGCATCTGAGGGAGAAGGGTCTGAGGGACCCCGAGAGTTAAAAATTGAGGATACTCATGGAATCACAGAATATCCTGAGCGGGAAGGACCCCCAGGGGGTCACTGGGGCCCAGGTGCCCCCCCCCAGAGAAGGGAGGCACGTTGGGGAAATCGCCAAAATCCTCTGGATGTCAGGAAAAGTGCAGCGGGATAAGAATTAGTAGCAGAGGGGAGGGGGCAGGTCTGAGGAACCCCAAGGGTTATAAAAATTGGGAATAATCATGAAACCCCAGAATATCCTGAGTGGGAAGGACCCTCGGGATGCCAGCCCTGCCCAGGACACCCCGGGGACACCCTGAGGCTCGTGGGGATGGAGGGGGAGGGTTCTCCCCAAACCCTGGGGTTCAGGGGGGTCCTGGGGGTGTCTGACTGGGGGAGGGGTTGTTGCAGGGGGACCCCAAGAACTCCCGTTGGCTGTTGGTGCTGACCCTGCTCCTCTCCAGCTCCCTGATCCACACCAGCTATGGAGGCATCGACCAGTGGGACATGGACCGGCTGCGGTACCGGGGGGGCTGCGGGACCCCCCTTGGGGTGGGAGGGGGGACAGGACAGTGGGGACCTGCCCTCAGCCTGGGGTGGGACAGGAGCACGGGGACCTCCCTTGACTTGGGGTTGGGAGGACAGGAATCCCCCAGACTCCCCAGACACATTCTGGGTCCTTGGGAGGCCCCCCATTGTCACCCCCAGGGCTGGGGGAGCCCCATCCCCCAAACTGTCCCCTCTCCCGAGCAGGGCTGGAGATCTGGGGGGACCCCTCACCCAACAATTCCTCACCTGGGGGTCTCAGGGGTCCCTCACCCGGCGGTTCCTCACCTGGCCCAGGTGGCTGTCGAAGCTGCCGCAGCTCATCCGGTACAAAGAGAGCCCCGGAGGCGGCGCAGACCTGCAGGATTCCCACAGATTCGCCCTTTTCTTCCCCAATTTCATCTGGGAAGTCGAGGATTGCGCCCAGGAGCTGGAGGGGAAGGACGGGCACGGAATCTCTGACGACGAGTACCTGGAGCGGGCACTGAGGCTGCAGCCAGGTGAGGGTGCAGGGGAGGGCACAGGTGAGGGTCCAGGTGAGAGTCCAGGCAAGAACATAGGTGAGGGTACAGGTGAGGGGTCCAGGTGAGGGTCCATGTGAGATCACAGGTGAGGGATGTCCAGGTGTGACCCCACCCTGGGTGACACCCCGTGGTACCCCCCCCCTCACAGGTACCAACCCCAAGGCCCAGCAGCACAACCTGACCCGGGAGTGCATCCGGCAGTTCTTCCCGGGGCGCAGGTGCTTCAAGTTCCTGGAGGAGCCGGAGGAGGAGTTCGAGTTCCCCTGGGAGGAGATGCCACGGAAAACTTTGCCTGGGGGCCTTGTGGTCACCGGAGAACGTGAGTGTTGGGTCCAGGAATTGTTGGACTGTGGGATTGTGGAATAATCAAATTGTTCAGGTGGGAAAAGACCTCTGGGAGCATCAGCTCCAACCACTGTGAGTTGGACTCGATGATCCTTGTGGGTCCCTCCCATCCCAGGAGATTCCATAGTTCCATGATCCCATGATTCCATGACTCAATGATCCTGGTGGGTTCCTCCCATCAGGGGATATTCCATGATTCCATCATTCCACAATTCCATGACTCCATTATCTTTGGGTGTCCCTTCCAGCTCAGAATATTCCGCGATCCCATGATTCCATCATTCCATGATCCTGTGGGCCCCCTCCAACTCAGGAGAGTCCTTGCCTCCATGATCCCATAATTCTGTGACTCAGTGATCCCGGTGTGTCCCTCCCAGCTGGGATATTCCATGTTTCCATGATCTCATGATTCCATAATCCCTCCCAACCCAGGAGACACTCTCTGATTCCATGACTCAGTGATCCTACTATAGGTATTCCATGATTCCAGGATTCCATGATCCTCGTAGGTCCCTCCCACCCCAGGGGATTCCACGATCTCATGATTCCGTGACTCGGTGGTTCTTGTGGGTCCTTCCCAGCCCAGGATATCCCATGGATAACCCAGGATATTCCATGAATAACCCGGGATATCCCATGGACAACCCAGGATATCCCACGATTCCGTGACTGACCCCACAATCCCACGGCTCGATGACCCTTGTGGGTCCCTCCCAGCCTGGGACATCCCATGGATAACCCAGGATATCCCATGGATAACCCAGGATATTCCACGATCCCATGACTGACCCCACAATCCCATGGCTCTATGACCCTTGTGGGCCCCTCCCAGCCCGGGACATCCCACAGTCCCTGACCCCCCCGGTCTCTCGGCAGTGCTGGGGAGGTTGGCAGAGATCTACGTGGGGCAGATCCGGGCGGGAGCGGTGCCGTGCCTGGAACGCGCCGTTCGGGATCTGGCCCCGGTGGCCAACGCGGCAGCGGTGAAGGCGGCCGTGGGGCTGTACCGGGAGCGGATGGAGCGCCTGGAGCTGCCCACGGACACGGCCACGGAGATGCTGCAGCTCCACGGGCGCTGCGAGCGAGAGGCTCTGGAGCTGTTCATGGAACGGGCTTTCCCGGATGGAATCTGCAACGGCCAGGCCCAGTTCATGGTGGGTGGATCCCACTTTGACCTGTGGATCCCAATTCCCATGTTGATCTGGGAATCCCAGTTCCCACGTTGGCTCGGGATCTCAATTCCCACATCGACCTAGAGACCCAATTCATGTGTCAATCTTGGGATCCCAGTTCCCATGTTGACCCAGGGATGCTAATTCCCACATTGACCTGGAGACCCTAATTCCCATGCCAACCTTGGAATCCCAATTTCCCTGTCAGCCTGGAAGATCCCGGTTCCCATCTCAGCCTGGGAGGGGTCTCAGTTCCCGTGTTGCCCTGTAGACTCCAATGTCCCATGGGATCCCAATCCATGACTCCTTGATCTCTGCAGCGCCAGGTGGAGGCCCTGAAGGCCAAGTTCTTCTCGGAGAACGAGCGCGTGTCCCGTGCCAGGTGTGAGGAGGTGCTCCGGGAGCTGTCCCAGGACATGGAGACACGGATCCGGGACAGATCCTGGGGAGTTGTCAGGGACTACCACCAGGCACTGGTGGAGCAATACTGGAAGATGCCTGGCAAGGGGTTGAAGGTGGGAACATCTCCCAACAAGGCAGAGGCTCCGTCTCCCATCCCATTCTCCAGCTGTCCCCCACCCTGACCCCTCCCCGCGTTCCCGCAGGCAGCTGCCGTGCTGCAGGAATTCCTCAGGAGCAGGACGGTGCCCAGGAGCATCCTGAGCATGGATCGTTCCCCGAGGACGTGGAGTAATGTTGGGGCTGGGGCAGCAGCCGGGGGGGGTCCAGGTGCGATCCCGGGACGCTCCCCCCGCATCCGTGTGCTCTCCAGGTGAGTGGTACCTGCGGGAGCTGGAGCGGAGGGTGCGCGCGGAGAAGGCGGACGAGGAGCAGCAGCGGCGGCAGGAGCAGCTCCGGAGGCGCTCGGAGCACCAGCGCCAGCTCAAGGAGAAGCTGGAGGGCTTTGAGATGAGGCAGCACAAGGAGCATCGGCGCCTGATCGTCCACAAAGCCAAGGTACGGGACACACGGAGCCCTCGCGGAGGGGCCGAGGGGTGGCTGGGGGATCCCGGCTCTGCCTCCCTGCGGCTCCACATCCCCTGGATCCGCATCCTCTGGATCTGCATCCCCTGCTCTGTATCCCTTGCTCTGCATCCCCTGGATCTGCCTCCCCTGGCTCTGCGTCCTCTGCTCTGCATCCCCTGGCTCTGCATCCCCTGCTCTGTATCCCCCCGGCTCCACATCCCCTGGCTCTGCATTCTCTGCTCTGTATCCTCCTGGCTCTGTATCTCCTAGATCTGCATCCCCTGGCTCTGCATGCCCCTGCTCTCCATCCCTCTGTTCTGCATCTCCCTGCCCTCCATCCCTCTGTTCTGCATCTCTCTGCCCTGCATCCCCCGGCTCCACACCCCCCCAGCTCTGCCCTCACTGTCGTCCCGCCTAGGAGGGGAGGGCCCTGCACCAGGAGGGCTTCCACGAGCAGGCGGACCTGCTTCTCTCCACGGTCATGGATCTGGAGCGGGAATATGGCAAGAGCGGCAGGAACGGCAGCGGCGGAGATTGGAATGGCGGGAACAGCAGCGGGAACGGCGGGAATAGCGGTTGGAACAGCAACAGCAACGCCTCCAGGACCTGGATCCACGTCCTTTTGGCCGTCCTGGCAGTGCTGGCATTTATCATCCTTCGCATTTAGGGCCCGCCAGGAATTCCATAAAACCGCCCTGTCCCACCCCTGCTGGGGGCAGGGACACTTGTCCTCTGCCCTGGCTGCTCCAACCCCCATCCCGCCCGGCCTGGAGCATTTCCAGGGATGGCATCACATGAAAAGCAGAGTTTTCCTCCACTCTGTTATAAGTAAATAAAATAGATTGAGGTATAGCAGCAAATATTAAAGATTTATGTAAAGTGCAAATAAGCAAAACAGCTCCCTGGGTGGCCTGGGAGACCCCTGCTCCACTCACGGCCCGCAAGTGCAATAGGCAAAACCAGTAACTTTTATACCCTTATCAATCCCCCTCCCATAGTCACTTGTAGCTCTTCATTGGGCTTGAGTTGGCGGGGCTGGTTCTGGTTGGTCCTCTCTTGCAGGCCCAGTTCAGTTGCCAGGTATTTTCCTTCCATAGTTTTAATTAATCTTTCGTCCTTGAGGCCTGGTGTGTGGGGCTTTCCAGATGTTCGTTCTGGCTTCTCCTTATCATCCTTGTACTTGACCTTTTCATTCTTGTCCTTCTCTTCTTTACTTTATAAGTATACTTTAGACAATATATTTCATAAAAACAGGATACTGTATATGTTTTAGCAAAGCATAATAATTTGTCTGGTCAGCTAGGAACTGCAAGCTGCAGGACTACCAACATGTAATACTGTCATGTTAACCCTTCTGCAACTTACAGTCCCTCAGCCTGAACAGAACATTGATTACAATAACATACATAGGAATATGATTACATAACATGCAATTTGATGAGTAAATTATTTTACTATTGCTTATTTATCACAGCAGTGTATCCATAGATTGCTTTCACCACATTTTTGCAGTCAGACACCGTCACCGATGACCCTCGACCCTGATTAACCTGTCATGATTTGTATCAATAAACTGTTATCCCATAAACTGTTGGAGTGAGTCCTTTACAGGTGCTGGCAGGTGTTGGCAGTCGATAACACATCAGGAAGACCTGCTGGGGGGTCTCCAAGCTGTTGGCTCAGACCCCTGGAAAGAGCAGTGGGATCACCCTTCCCCCGGGCCTCTTGACCCCTCCTTTGCTCCCCGTGCTCCCCCTCCTGCCCTCACACCCCCCTGGGCACGGGGGGACGGACGGGACGGGTCCTGGGGATCCCAGCGAGGGCCGAGGACCAGAGGAATGGGCTCCCTGTCCAAAGAGATTCCCCTTCGCTCCCCCC
>NW_020925983.1:0-6609 GCF_003984885.1 Neopelma chrysocephalum
GCGGCCTGGCCGGGCTTGGGCTCGGGCTGTGCCAGGGCTGGCGTGTGCCAGGGCTGCCGCGCTCGGCTCCAGGAAGGGAAACGCAGCCGCATTCCCTGTGCCGGGTCCGGGTCCCGCTGCCGTTGTGCGTGATGGGAATGTGGGGGGGGGGGCTGCGCTGCCCCGGCTCACCCGGCCCTGATCCCTCACCCCGGCCCTGACTGATCCCTCACCCCGGCCCTGATCCGTGTGGGCGAGGGAGGCGGCTCCAGCTGCCGGGCACGGCCCCTGGAGCCGGGATCTCACCGGGATCTCACCAGGATCTCACCGGGGTCACGGGGCTCCCGTCACAGAGCTGGGGCTGGGAGCTCCATGTGCAGCTGCACCCCCCAAAACGGGGCAGCCGGGGGGCACGGGGGGCTCTGCTCTGCTGACACGGGGGGGTCTCTGTGTCTGCTCTTCCACAGAATGCACCGTGTGTCCTCTTGGCCGCCCGCCACGCCAGCGCTGCCACGGTAAGGGGGGACCCCGCTCTGTGAAGCCTCTCCTGTCCCCCACCTCTCCTGTCACCCCCTCTCCTGTGCTCAGCCCCCAGCTCACGGCCCACTCCCTTCTCCCCAGAACCTCAAAGATGTCCTGGCCACCATGATCCCCAAGGAGCAGGCGAAGATCAAGAGCTTCCGGCAGCAGCACGGCAGCACGGCCATCGGGCAGATCACGGTGGACATGGTGAGTGGGGGGTCCCGGGGGGCCTGGGGGGACCCCGGGCTGTGCCACAGCCCCTCACCGCGGCCTCGCTCCCCGTTCCAGGTTTATGGAGGGATGAGGGGCATGAAGGGACTGATCTACGAGACCTCCGTGCTGGATCCTGACGAGGTAGGACCCCGTCCCGCCCCGTCCCACCCCTGGCACCGGCCTCGCCGGGCTGACGCTCGTGCCGGGCTCCGCAGGGCATCCGCTTCCGCGGGTACAGCATCCCCGAGTGCCAGAAGAAGCTGCCCAAAGCCACGGGGGGAGAGGAGCCGCTGCCCGAGGGGCTCTTCTGGCTGCTGGTGACGGGAGACATCCCCACCCAGGAGCAGGTAAGAAGGGGGCTGGCGGGGGGGGGGCTGGCAGCCCCCGGCCCCTCGGCCGAGCCCCCGTGACCCCCCCCATCCTCCATAGGTGAGCTGGCTGTCCAAGGAGTGGGCCCGGCGCGCCGCTCTGCCCTCCCACGTGGTGACCATGCTGGACAACTTCCCCACCAACCTGCACCCCATGTCCCAGCTGAGCGCGGCCGTCACCGCCCTCAACAGCGAGAGCAAGTTCGCCCGCGCCTACGCCGAGGGCATCCACCGCGCCAAGTACTGGGAGGTACGGGGGGGCCCCCGGCGCCGGCCCTGCGGGGCGGCTTTGGGGGCAGGTTTGGGGGCAGGTTTGGGGGCAGGGGGCTGGGGAGGGATGGTGGCAGCCCCCTCTCACCCCTCCGGCGCCAGTTTGTGTACGAGGACGCCATGGACCTGATTGCGAAGCTGCCGTGCGTCGCCGCCAAGATCTACCGCAACCTGTACCGGGAGGGCAGCGGCATCGGGGCCATCGACCCCAACCTCGACTGGTCCCACAACTTCACCAACATGCTGGGCTACACCGACCCCCAGTTCATCGAGCTCATGCGGCTCTACCTCACCATCCACAGGTAGGGAGCCACCAGTGGCACCTGGAGCAGGGGGGAGCTTGGCCCCACTCCCAGCCCCGGGGCCAGGGACAGAAACGGCTCCTGGGACGTGCCTGGGCCGCTCTGGGGGCGGCCCTGGGAACGCAGCGTGGGGCCACTGGGGTAGGGCTGTGCGAGGCTGGGAACCCGCCCAGAGTGCCTCAGAGGGTATTTGGTGGGGATGGGGGAGTCCTGATGCCCCCCCTCACCCATGCAGTGACCACGAGGGAGGGAACGTGAGTGCCCACACCAGTCACCTGGTCGGCAGCGCCTTGTCCGACCCGTACCTCGCCTTCGCCGCCGCCATGAACGGGCTGGCCGGGCCCCTGCACGGCCTCGCCAACCAGGTGGGCCCCTCTCCCTGTGCCTCTGTCCCTCTCCCTGTGCCTCTGTCCCTCTCCCTGTGCCTCTGCCCCTCTCCCTGTGCCTCTGCCCCTCTTGCTGTCCATCTGTCTGGGCCCCACTGGCCTCACTCGGGCCGTTCCTGCAGGAGGTGCTGCTCTGGCTGACTGACCTTCAGAAGGAGCTGGGCAAGGAGGTGTCAGATGAGAAGCTGCGTGATTTCATCTGGAACACGCTCAACTCGGGCAGGGTGAGCCGGGGGCCGGGCCAGGGTGCTGAGCCGAGGGTCTGGGGGCCACGCTGGGGGTCCAGGGGCTGTGCTGCGGGGCGGATGCCGGGCTCTGACCCCCGTCCCTGCAGGTGGTGCCGGGGTACGGACACGCGGTGCTGCGGAAGACGGACCCTCGTTACACCTGCCAGCGGGAATTCGCCCTCAAGCACCTGCCCAACGACCCCCTGTTCAAGCTCGTGGCTCAGCTCTACAAGATTGTCCCCAACGTGCTGCTGGAGCAGGGCAAGGCCAAGAACCCCTGGCCCAACGTGGATGCCCACAGTGGGGTCCTACTGCAGGTGAGCCTGGGGGTCCTGGGAGCCGTGAGTCCCTCTCCCTGTCAGTTTGTCACTCTGCCCGTCCCATCTCTCAGTGTTCCCTGTCCTGGGCACGTGGGGGGCTCCCGGTTCCCCCCTCTCTGCCCTGACTCCCCTGTCCCCCCACAGTACTACGGGATGAAGGAGATGAATTACTACACGGTGCTGTTCGGGGTGTCCCGAGCCCTGGGCGTCCTCTCTCAGCTCATCTGGAGCCGGGCGCTGGGATTCCCCCTGGAGCGGCCCAAATCCATGAGCACCAAGGGCCTGATGCAGCTCGTGGGCTACAAATCCGGGTAAAGAAGGGACGGGGAGAGGCCGCGGCTCGAGCTCCCCAGGGAACATTTGCGCTGCCGGGCCCGGCCCGGACGCCCTCGGCACTGAACCCCCCCCCGGGCACCCGCCGGGGGCTCCTCGGGGTCACAGCGGAGCCCCCCCGGCTGCTCCCCCTCCCCTGCCCCACCCCCGTGAGGTGAGGGGGGGTCTCCTGTGCCCCCACCCCACCCCAGCAGCACTCACTGCGCACACTGGGAGCCCCCCGACTCCCCACACACTGGGAGCCCCCCCGGCTCCCCCACTGCTGGGCTGGGGGTGGTCCCGGTGAGGCCGTGGGGGGGCACAGCCCCCCCCCCCCCCAAGAGGGTTCAGTCCAGCCTCGTGTCCAGGCCCCCCCACAGGGACTTGATACACTCCTCCCCGGCCGCGCCCCCGTGTTTGTGTGACCCCCCTCCCTGTCCGAAGCCCCCAGGAGCCAGAGCTGGGACCCCCCCCAGCCCCCTCACAGCTCTCGGGCACTTCTGTACAAACAACAACAAAATGCAAAATAAATGTTTTTATTAACAAACCCGGAGCCTTTCACCTCCCTCCCTCTGCAGGACGTGGGGAGGGGGGTCAGGGGACGGTGCCCCCACCCCTCCTGGGGGTGCTCCGAGGTCCCGCTGGGGTCGGGGGGTGGCCCTTGGCCCCTCAGTGGTGACGGCAGGAACTGGGTTGGTTTGGGGTGGGGGGTCCCAGCTGCAGCCCCCTCCCACCTCCCCAGCTCCCCCCTCCCGTGCTGAATGAGGACCAGGAGGCTGCTCACCCTTGGAAAATGCTCTTTATTGGCCTGTAAAAGCCCTTCCTCGGGCAGGGCGGCCTCGGGGGGGGCTCAGGGAGCCCCTCAGCCCCCCGGGGGGGCTCTGTGGCGGGGGGGGATCCGAGGCTTCCCTGTGCCCCCACCGCAGGTGAGGATCGGTGAGCGGGGCCGGGGGGGCTGCGTTGGGGGCGATCCCGGGACCGTCCCAGTCCCGGCGGTGGGTGCTGGGGGTGGGGGGCGGCGGGGGGGGGGGGGGGCTTGAGCCGCCCCCCCCCCACCCTGTGCGGGTGGCTTGTGCAAACTGTGCGACGTCGGGGGGGCTCGGGGGGCTCCTCCCTGTGCCAGCTCCTTCCCTTCTGTCCCTGGGAGGGCTGGGGAGGACGTGGAGGGTCCCAGCAGCTCCATGTGGGATCTGGCCAGGCCCCCCCACCCAGCAAACCCTTCCTCCCTCCCTCCCTGTGTCCCGGCACGGCCCAGGCACCGGGAGCTGTCCCCGCTGGGACCCTCCAGCCCGGCCGAGGAGTTAAAACAACAACAAAAAAAAAAAGGGTTAAATAAAAAACCCCCAAAACGAAACAAAACCAAAAACAACTCCCAAGAACTAAAAACGAAACTTAAAACCCCAAATCAGCTACAAAACCAGGGAGAGTCCAGCGCCAGGACGCAGCTCCTGGGGCCGGGGGGGCTCACGGCAGCCCCCCGGGACCAGGGGGGGGACGCTGAGGCAACGGCAGCGGAGACGCACTCGAATAAATATTTGGGGGGTGGGCACGGGGCAGGGGAGCCCCAGCCCGGCACAGTCCGGGGGGGGCCCGGCCCGGCCGCCCTCACGTCTGGTGGACCTCGTGGAACATGAGCTCGCGGGGGATGCGGGTCTCGGGCCCGAAGTTCTTGGCCGCGCGGCGCTCGAAGGCGGCCACCATCTGCTTGACCACCTCGTCGAAGAACACGGTGGCCAGCTGGGAGTGCAGCAGGGAGCGGAACTCGAAGGAGATCTGGGGAGGGGAGAGCGGGTGAGCCCCTGGGGGGGAACGTCTGCCCTGCCCTCCCTTGGGGGGTCTCACAGCCCCCGGGGGGGTCTCACCGAGAAGTCCACGGTGCTGGTGCGGGGGTAGCCGGGGATGCCGGGGCTGAAGCGCCAGTTGGTCTCCAGGTGGTTGAAGAGGCGCCCGTCGGTGCAGACAGCCTGGGAAGGGGGAGAGCAGGGGCATGGGGATCGTGGAATTGTGGAATTAATTAGGTTGGGAAAGCCCTCTGAGATCATCGAGTCCAACCTGTGCCCGATGCCCTCCTTGTCCCCCGGCCCAGAGCACTGAGTGCCACAGCCAGGCCTTCCTTGGGGTGGGGACTCCAAACCTCCCTGGGCAGCCCCTGCCAAGGCCTGACCATCCTTTCCATGCAGAAATTCCTCCTGATGTCCAGCCTGACCCTCCCCTGGCACAGCTTGAGGCCGTTCCCTCCTGTCCTGTCCTGAGCCCCCCCAGCCCCCTCAGTTCTCCAGCCCCTTCCCCAGCTCCATTCCCAGCTCCAGCCCCTCAATGTCTCTCTTGCCGTGAGGACCCAGAACTGGGCTCAGCCCTGGAGGGGCCTCAGCCGTGCAGAAGAGCCGCCCAAAGAGCTTGTCCTGCCCTCACCTTGACCAGGTGAGGCCGGACCAGGGTGACGATGGACGTGTAACGCTCCAGCACGGGCGGGAACCCCACCTCCAGCTGGGCCTTGATGTGCCCCGAGCGCCGCGACACCACCACCGACTTCTTGCACCAGGGCACGAAGTTCTTGTAGTCCTCCACGTTGGCCACCACGTCGTACATCTCCTGCATCGAGTACCTGGGGGGGCACAGCGGGTGTTGGGGCCGGGGGGGGCCGTGCCCGGAGCCCCCCCAGGCTCCCCCACGTACCCGATGATTCGCCGCTCCGAGTACTCCTTGCGCTTGTTGGTGAGGTTCAGGAAGGTCCTGCTGGGCTGGGAACGGGGCTCCCAGGGCGCGGGGCCCGGCCTGGCCAGGCGGGACAGCCGGAGGCCGCACAGGGCTGCGTGTCTGGGGGGACAGGGGGGGTGCAGGGACGGGGCCGGGGGGGCAGCCACGGGACCACCGCAGTGGTGGGGCCCTGCCCGCCCTTCCCAGGCCCCTTCCTGCCCTTCCCAGGCCCCTTCCCACCCTTCCCAGGCCTCTTCCAGCCCTTCCCAGACCCCTTCCAGCCCTTCCCAGGCCCCTTCCTGCCCTTCCCAGGCCCCTTCCAGCCCTTCCCAGGCCTCTTCCCAACTGGCCTGGCCCCCTTCCACCCCTTCCTAGGTCCCTTCCTGACCAGCCCAGGCCTCTCCCGGGATGGGAATCACCCCCGGGGAGTTCAGTCCCAGCACCGATCCCAGACTGGCTCTTGGAGGAGGAGGAAGGCCGGGAAACCCGAGCTCAGGGACACCTAATCCCGGTGTTGGAGCAGGGACAACTGCCCGGTGCCCCCCCCGGTGCTTCTCCTCCTCCTCTGGCCCCATCTCATCCCTCCGGGGTCATTCCGGGGGGGCAACAAGGAGAGGTAGAGCCCCAGGGGGGCAGATCCCACCTCTCCCCCTGTCACTTGTCACCTGTCACATCACTGGGGGGGTTCCATCCTGGTGGTGTCCCTTGGCCGGGCTGCCCCGGGGGTCCCGGGCAGCGCTGGGACCCCCCGAGGAGGTCGGTCTCGTCCCCCCCCAGCTCTGCCGGTGCTGCCACACCGAGCCCCGGGCAGGGAGGTACCAGGCCGCCGTGTCCCCACACCGCTGTCCCCGCGTCCTGTCCCCGCGCAGAGGTCACTGCCCGCCCCGGGGGGCCCGCGGGGCTGTCCCCGCGCTGGCGGGACCGTGACGCCGCTGCCGAACCCACGCCCGGGGGCCTCTGGTGGGGACCGGGGGCGGCGGGACCCCTGACCCCCGGGACCCCCCGCGCCCCAC
>NW_020925983.1:6709-7463 GCF_003984885.1 Neopelma chrysocephalum
GTGACCTCCGGGCCCCGCCCGCCCCGCTGCCGTCGCCGCCGCTCACCTGCAGGGCGGGGCCGCCCCGGCCCGCAGGCGCTGCCGCGCCCCGAGCTGGAGGGCACCGCGGAGCCGCCGGGCCGCCATGAGCGGGCCGGGACCGGGGCCGGGACCGGGACCGGGCCGGGCCGGGGCCGCCGCCGTGAACTCTCACCCCGTGACGTCACCGCGTCGCCATAGCGCCGGGCACGTCACGGGGCGACGCCCCCCGCACGGGGCACCAGGGGAGTTGTAGTCGCGGTGGCGCGCGGGGGACGGTGGGAAGTGTAGTCCAGGCCGGGACCCACCGGACACCGTCGGGCCCGGGGCCCGAACGCCCCCCGGCAGCCCCGGGTGGGACGGACCCGGTGGGTCCCGGCGGACCCCCGGCCTCGCCACGCACGTGTGTCCCCGGTGGGGGACGGGGAGCCCCCGGTGCCGTGTCCCGGTAACGGTCCCACTCCGAGCTGAGCAGAGGAGCCAATAGAGCAGGAATTCACGGTGGCTGTGGGAAACGTGTGGCCCAGTACAGCCCAGTGCCTCCCAGTATGGCCCAGCATAGCCCAGTACAGCCCAGTGCCTCCCAGTATGACCCAGCACAGCCCAGTACGGCCCAGTGCTGCGAGGGACACCACCAGTTCCTTGACTGAACCCAATTCCTGAGCAGGGAATGCCATCCCGGCACTGCTCGGAGCTGGGAAGGGATCAGGAGCTGCGGCCAGTCCGTTGTCACCTG
>NW_020925984.1:0-5006 GCF_003984885.1 Neopelma chrysocephalum
GGGGTGCCCGGCCGGCAGGAGCCCGGACCCGCCCGGGGCTGGGCCCAGGCAGCAGCACAGGGTGCAGGCACCGTCCCAGGCGGCTGCGGCTGTGAGAGGGCAGAGAGGGGGAGGCAGCTGGGCCAGGCAGCGCTCGCCATCAGGCTCACCTCCACCAGGAACGCCAGGGCAGGCAGTTCCCACAGGGGCTCTTCCCTGCTGAGCCGCGGGAGCAGGTTGGCGGCGACGCTGCGGCAGAAGGAGCGGGAGATACGGCACAGCTCCCTGCAAGGGGGAATAAAGGCACCTGAGACCCTGAGCCAGGTGGGCAAAGCTCTCCTGGGACTGACTCACACAGGCCTGGTCTTTGGCCACCAGCCCGGGAGGGCACACGGGCGCTTTGGGAGGTGGCTCCTCCTGTGCAGCCGCCCCTCTCCGCCTTTGCCACTCTGCTCAGCCATCCCTGGCTGCCAAGGCCCTCTGGCCCAGCAGCACGGGCACTGTGTGGGGTGGCCTGTGCACAGGGCAGGAATGCCGGGGGCAGTGGGGAGAAAGGGCTCTCACCTGGCCAGCAGACCCACTGCATAGTGGTGGCTGTCAGCCTTGAGGAGCATGTCCCAGCCACACTTGCGATGGATCACCATCACCACGTCCTCATCCAGCAGCTGGCGCAGCAGGGCTTTGACGGTCTGCACTGCAAACCTGTGTGCAGAGCACAGCCCAGGTCAGGCGCAGAGCCCCGGCCCCAGCCCCGAGGGCGTGGCAGGGAGAGAGGACTGGGATGGAGCACCTGTTGGGGTTGGGGGGAAGGCTGCGCTGCTCCCGGCATCGCCCCCAGAAGGTCTCGACCTCCTCTGACATCTCCTCTGTGCTGATGAAAACTTGGAAGAGCAGAGTCAGAAGGAGGCGGGGCAAATTGGTCTTCACCGCCCCTGGGATCCAGTGCAGCTGGAGGATCTCCCAGAGTGCCACAGTTGCCTGCCAAAGACAAAGCACCCAGAGACAGCTCTCAGGGCCCAGATGTTCATGTGGCGGGGCCCCAGCATGGCAGGAAGAGGTCAGGGGAGACACAGGGAGATCCGCCGGCCTGGTGGCCCTGAACTTGCCCCTAAGCCAGGGTTGCAGCCCAGTGCCTGGGGCAGGGAGAAGCAGTGGTGAGGGAGGATGAAAAGGCATCCCAGAGGAAAGCTGGGGGTGAGCAGAGGCCAGCTCAATAAACTCACAGCCAGGGCAAAGACATCGCTCTCATCCCCATCGGAGGTGCGTGTCCTGTGCGCTGGCCAGAATTCCAGCGCACGGAAGAGGATCTGCAGCACCGGCTCCTTAGTCCCTCTGGAGGAGATGAGCGTCCTCCACATGGTGCGAGCAGCTCTGTGGAGTCAGAACTCTGGCTCAGGGGGGTCTGGGACACAGCGCTGTGGCCTGGGCATCTGCAGGGCCCAGGTGACAGAGCCACGGTGCCTTGTGGGGCAGGGAGGCAGGCTGGCCTCAGGATTGGGGGCTGACATGCCAAAGCTGGCAAAGAGAGGAGCTGGAGTGTCCTGGAAGTCTCCATCTCTCTGGCACACCATTTGGGACAGGTTGTGCAGGGGGATGGGGTCTAAAGGCAGGAGAGCCCTCAAGGCAGGTGGGCCCCATACCTGTCACAGGCTGGGACAGAGCACAGCAGGGTCACTGCAACATCCACAGGGTGTGCCTCGGTCAGTAGGACAAGAGTCTTGTCCAGCCTGTGCTCAGCAGACACATTGCATGTGAGCCACTGGTGGATGCACCTGACTATGGCCGGCACCTGGAGGGGACACGGGGAACAGTTGGAGAGCTGCCAGAGCCAGCAACTTGCCCAGCTTCCCCCAAGAAGTGCTCCCCTTGCCACCACACTCTGCTGGTCTCAAAGGCTGACGGTGCCCAGTGCAGCCGGCGTGAGGGGCCACAGCATCCCTGGGGCACTGGAGCCCTGGCCACAGGCTGCTTACTTGCTTCCTGTTGTAGACACCGTTCTCCACAAGCAAATCCAGCAGGGCAGCGCTGGTCTGGGCATTGAAGAGGTCCAAGTTTGCCGTGCCCCCAGTGGCCATGAAAGTGGTCTCTTCATGCCAAATGCACCAGCTACAGGAGGAAGGCAAGGAAGAGATGGATGTCCCCTGGAGGGCTGTGACAGCGGTGCTGGGTTGAGCAGTGACAGCAGGCCCAGCCCAGGTGGGGATGGCTGCAGGTACCTGTGCTGCCCTGCGGAAGCGGCCACGGGCACGGAGCTGCTCTTCTGTCCGCTCCTGGTCTGCATCTGGCAAAGAGCGAGCGCGCTCAGAGCTGAGGGTGTGTGGGAGAGGCCGGAGAACACAGCCCAGGCCTTGGCTCCAGGAGCAGGAAGGATGCCCAGTGGATGGAGCATGGCTGCCGGGAGATCAGCCCCGGCCCCTCTGCCCCCCTCCCTTTCCCTGGGCATGTCCAGAGGGGATGGGACAGGATGAGGCCAAGGGGGCTGCAGCCACCAGCCCTGTGGCCCAGCTCCAGCACTCACCCTCCTGTGGGGGCTGCACCTGCTGCACCTCTTCAGGCTGCTGTGCTGGAGAAGCCCCAGGGCTTTCCTCCTCCTCCTCCTCCTTCACCTAGGCCAGCTTGGGCACCGTGGGGGGGCTCTGCTGCACGTCTCTGTCTGGCGTTATGGCTGCCTGCAGCAGAGATGCCATGGAAAAGCTTTGGCTCCCCAAGTCCTGCAGTCGTGCCTTGAAGGCAGCTGCAAGAGTAAAACCTGGGAAATGCTCCGCCTCATCCAGTCCCACCCTCTGGCCTCGAGGGCACCTGCCCCAGGGACTGGAGATGCCTTGAGTAGCCCCAGGTGCCCAAGTGCCACAGTCTGGCCTGGTGGATGCACGGGGCAGAGGTGGAGAGCTGCCAGAGTGAGCAACTTGCCCAGCTTCCCCCGAGAAATCCTTCCCTTCCCAGCACACTGTGCCAGCCTCAAAGGCTGAGGGGGCCAGTGCACCCATCTTGGGGGACCACAGGCTGCTTACTTCAGCAGAGACAGCTCTCTCCCCAAGAAAGTCCAGGCTGGGGGCATCGGCCAGGTGCTGAACAGGCGCGGCGTCAGTGCTCGCCACGCCCTCCGTCGTTGTGGCGTCGGCCTCCTCCGTGAGCCCAGGCAGCGCAGAGTCACAGTGTGACACGGCATCGCTCGAGGTGGTGTCCCAGTGGGTTGTGTGATCACTGGTTGCGGTGTCACACTTTGCTGTGCCAGGAGTCGCTGTGGTGCTGACATCAGGCTTTGGCTTCAGCTGGGTTGGGATGGTGTCAGGCTGGGCCTCGACATCAGCTGATGCGATCCTGGATTTCCTACGCCGACTCCCCACGAATTTCATAAACGTCTGCAGGAGAAAGAAGGGCAGGGAAGAGATGGATGTCCCCTGGAGGGCTGCGACAGCGGTGCTGGGCTGAGCAGTGACAGCACGCCCAGCCCAGGAGGGGATGGCTGCAGGTACCTGTGCTGCCCTGCGGAAGCGGCCACGGGCACGGAGCTGCTCTTCTGTCCGCTCATGGCCTGCATCTGGCAAAGAGCGAGCGCGCTCAGAGCTGAGGGTGTGCGGGAGAGGCCAGAGAACACAGCCCAGGCCTTGGCTTCAGGAGCAGGGAGGGCCAGCCCCGGGATGCCCAGTGGATGGAGCAGGGCTGCCGGGAGATCAGCTCCGGCCCCTCTGCCCCCCTCCCTTTCCCTGGGCATGTCCAGAGGGGATGGGACAGGATGAGGCCAAGCGGGCTGCAGCCACCAGCCCTGTGGCCCAGCTCCAGCACTCACCCTCCTGTGGGGGCTGCACCTGCTGCACCTCTTCAGGCTGCTGTGCTGGAGCAGCCCCAGGGTTTTCCTCCTCCTTCTTCCTCCGGAGCAGCCTGAGCAGGCTGAAGCGTCTCCCTGCCATGCCACAGTCTGGTGTCGAGCGCATCTGCAAGAGAGACGCCTCGGAGAAGCTCCAGTTCAATAAGTCCTGCAGAATGGCCTTGAGGCCACCTGCCACAGGGATTGGAGACGCCTCAGAGAAACTCCGGGTCTCCAAGTCCTGCAGAAAAACCTCGAGGGCACCTGCCAAAGGGGTTGGAGACGCCTCGGAGAAGCTCCGGGTCTCCAAGTCACGCAGAAAGGCCTCGAGGGCACCTGGAAATGAGAAAATCCTCCAAAACGCTCCGGGTCAGTGAGGTACGAGTTGACTGCGTGGGGACTCCACACAGCTCCGCTCTGTCCCGTCCTGTCCCGTCGCCTGCTCTGAGGAGCACTGTTGACACTGCGGCCGTGTCACCAGCAGCACCTCTGTCACCACAGGTCATAAAGGGCCCTTGGACACCCTGCCCCTTCCATCCCACCGGCCATGCCCGGCATGTCACAAAGGGCCCTGTGACACAGTGCCACGTGGCCTGGGGCCTCCCCCAGCCCGGCCAACCTGCCCCACCTTGGAGGGAATCCGCTCTCTGAAGTATCTAATCTGGTTGGACCTGAACTGTGGGAACGGCTCAAGAAATGAGCAAACACTCCCCTCCTGTGCCTGCTCACGGCAGCACAAGGAGCCCCCTCGGCTGCCGATGCAGCCGCAGCGGGAAGGGCACGGGGCCTTCCACACAAGCTGGCACGGTCTCCTTGGGAGAAGTGCTGGCTGGTGGCCATCCTATACACGGGGGGTGTGACACCGAGAAGGAAGGTGTGGGCAAGGGCACCAATGCTGCTGGGAGCCCTTTGGCCAGGGCTGCACCCAAATCAGAAGCTGTGGCAAGTCCTGGCCCAAGGAGACCTGCCACCGCCCCGAGTCCTGGCAAGGGTGCTGCCCGTCTCCTACCCCAAAGAGCTGTGTCCCCAGGTATTAGTTCATTGGAATACATGCCCAGAATAAAGACAAGTACAACAGACATTCAAACACACAAAAAATCTTTTATTGCAGTGAGAATAAAAAACTAGCAAAGAGAATCAAAAGCTAAAAAAAGAGTATAAAAAAACTACTTTATCAGTTGGCATTTCTACAATACTATGAACAGCTTTTAATACAGTA
>NW_020925985.1:0-1164 GCF_003984885.1 Neopelma chrysocephalum
ACCCTTCCAATGGTCATTTAAAGGGGGGGGTTAATTAGGCCCCCCCCAGAGCCCCAAAATTGGGGTATTTTAGACCCCCCCTCAATGGTCAATAATTTTGGGGGGGGCTGGAAGTTGCCCCCCCCCTCAAGGTCAGGTGTTTCCCACTTGGATTTTTCCCGGTTTTCCATGTTTTTCCCGCATTCCCAGATTTCCCAGGGGGATTTGGGAGGGGGGGGTCTCTGTGTGACCCCCCCCCCGAGGCTTTTCCAAGGGTGTTGGATCCCGTGGGATCCCCGGGATGGCTCCGAGATTCCCGAAAATCCCGGCGGGAAAAGGAAAAGGGAAGGATTTGGAGGGATATTGGAGCCATCCCGGGGGTCTTTCCCCCCCACAATTCCAGGGGAAAACCCCCCCGGGGGGTTTGTTTAATCCAAACCATCCCAAAATTCCTTATTCTTAAAAATATCCCTTAAAAATAAAAGCCAAGGGAATGTTTTTCCAGGCCTTTTTTCCTGTCACATCCACCGGTTTTCCCAAATTAATCCCCCAAAATTCCTGCTGGGGGGGGTTTCCCCTTCCCTGGGGGTTGTTCCCAACCCCTTTCCCGGCTCCACCCGGAAGGATTTTCCCTGGAAAAATGCGGCGTTTTGGCCGGGAATGATCCTGGATCGGGGGGGGCGGAGCCTGGCGGGGGCAGCGGCTTCTTCCGGGAAACCTCGGGAATTGTGGATCGGGATCCGCCTCCCGCCTTCCGGGGGGGGCCTGAGGGGATGGAGGGGTGGGATGGGGTGGGATGGGGGCGATTCCAGGTGGGAATTAGGGATAAAGTGGGGTGGGGAAGCCTCGGGTCCCCTCCTGGTGGCTCCTGTCCCATCCCAGTGTCCCAAATCCCATCCCAGTGTCCCATATCCCATCTCCTGTCCCATCCCAGTGTCCCATATCCCATCCCAGTGTCCCATATCCCATCCCAGTGGCCCATATCCCATCCCAGTGGCCCATATCCCATTTCCTGTCCCATATCCCATCTCCTGTCCCTTCCCAGTGTCCCATATCCCATCCCAGTATCTCATATCCCCTCCCAGTATCCCATCTCCCATCCCAGTGTCCCATCTCCTGTCCCATATCCCATCTCCTGTCCTTTCCCAGTGTCCCATATCCCTTCCCAGTGTCCCATATCCCATC
>NW_020925985.1:1264-5303 GCF_003984885.1 Neopelma chrysocephalum
TTTCCCGTTCCCATTCCCAGTATAACCCATCCCCATTCCCATTCCCAATGTAACCCATCCCCAGTGTATCCCATTCCCAGTATAACCCTTTCCCGCTCCCATTCCCAGTATGACCCATTCCCATCCCCGTTCCCAGTATAACCCATTCCCATTCCCATCCCTATTCCCAGTATAACCCATTTCCATCCCCATTCCCAATGTAACCCATTCCCAGTGTAACCCGTTCCCATTCCCAGTATACCCCTTTCCCATTCCCAGTCTAACCCTTTCCCATTCCCAGTATAACCCATTCCCATTCCCAGTATATCCCATTCCCAGTGTAACCCGTTCCCATTCCCAGTCTAACCCATTCCCAGTGTAACCATTCCCGTTCCGGTTGCAGCGGCGGCGAAGAAGAAGCCCAAGAAGGGGAAGACGTTGACCCTCACGGATTTCCTGGCGGAGGACGGGGGGGGCGGCGGCCCCACCTTCATCCCCAAACCCGTCAGCTGGGCCGACGAGACCGACGACCTCGACGGTGAGGGAATCCCGGGAATTCTGGCATTCCTGGCAATGGGAATGGCGGGCCAGGCAATGGGAATGGTGGTCCTGGCAATAGGAATGGTGTTCCTGGCTCCTGAATTGGTGTTCCCAGGATGGGAATGGGGGGTGGGCTTGGGGTGGGAATGGTGTTCCTGGGATGGGAATGGTGGGCCAGGCAATGGGAATGGTGGGCCAGGCTATGGGAATGGTGTTACTGGGGTGGGAATGGCAGGCCAGGCAATGGGAATGGCGGTCCCGGCAATGGGAATGGCCGACGAGACCGACGACCTCGAGGGTCAGAATTCCCGGGAATTCCTGGCGTTCCCGGGGTGGGAATGGCGGGCCAGGCAATGGGAATGGTGGTCCTGGGGTGGGAATGGTGTTCCTGGCAATGGGAATGGCCGACGAGACCGACGACCTCGACGGTGGGGGAGTCCCGGGAATGGGAATGGCATTCCCGGCGTTCTTGGGGTGGGAATGGTGGGCCAGGCAATGGGAATGGTGTTCCCAGCTCCCAAATTGGCGTTCCCGGGATGGGAATGGGGGGTGGGATGGCTCCAGTTGACTCCGGTTGCCTCCAGATGACTCCAGTTGCCTCCAGTTGACTTCAGTTGCTTCCAGTTGACTCCGGTTGACTCTGGATGACTTCAGTTGACCCATTTGACTCTTACTGACCCCAGTTGACTCTGGTTGACTCTGGTTGCCTCCAGTTGCCTCCAGTTGCCTCCAGTTGACTCTTTCTGACCCTGGTTGCCTCCAATTGAGTCTGGTTGACTCCAGTTGACTCTGTCTGACCCCAGTTGACTCCAGTTGCCTCCAGTTGACTCCAGTTGCCTCTAGTTGACTCCAGTTGACTCTTTCTGAACCCAGTTGCCTCCGGTTGCCTCCAGTTGCCTCCAATTGACTCCAGTTGCTTCCAGTTGACTCCGGTTCACTCCAGTTCACTCTTTCTGACCCCGGTTGCCTCCAATTGACTCTGGTTGACTCCAGTTGACTCCGGTTGACCCCAGTTGCCTCCAATTGACTCTAGTTGCTTCCAGTTGACTCCAGGTGACTTTTTCTGAACCCAGTTGACTCCAGTTGACTCCAGTTGACTCTTTCTGAACCCAGTTGACTCCAATTGCCTCTCGTTGACTCTTTCTGAACCCAGTTGCCTCCCATTGACTCTGGTTGACTCCAGTTGACTCTTTCTGACTCCAGTTGACTCCAGTTGACTCTGGTTGACCCCAGTTCCCTCCAGTTGCTTCCAGTTGCCTCCAGCTCGCTCCAGTCCCCCCCTCAGGGCCGCATCCCTCCTTAACCACCGTCTCTCCCCGCAGCCTCCACCACGTGGCACAGCAACGACGACGACGTTTACCGGGGGCCGCCCATCGACCGCACGCTGCTGCCGACGGCGCCGCGCGCCGCCCGCGAGCCCAACATCGACAGAAGCCGCCTCCCCAAATCCCCCCCGTACACGGCATTCCTGGGAAACCTGCCCTACGACGTCACCGAGGAGTCCATCAAGGATTTCTTCCGAGGCCTCAACGTGAGTCGCCTTCTGGAGGGTTGGGAATAATGAGGGAAAAGTGGGAGCGGCGTTCCCGGCGCTGGAGGTTGGGGGGTTTCAACGACTCCCGGATTGGGAATTCCCAGCCCTCCCATCCCGGGGAATCCCATCCTGGGGAATCCCATCCTAGGGAATCCCATCCTGGGGAATTCTATCCTGTCCCCAGGATCTCGTCCCATTGTGGGGAATCCCATCCCAGGGAATCCCATCCTGGGGAATCCTATCCTACCCCCAGGATCTCATCCCATCCTGGGGAATTCCATCCCAGGGAATCCCATCCCAGGGAATTCCATCTCATCCCATCCTGGGGAATCCCATCCTGGGGAATCCCATCCTATCCCTGAAATCTCATCCCATCGTGGGGAATCCCATCCCAGGGAATCCCATCCCATCCCATCCCGGGGAATCCCAATCCCAAGGAATCCCCCCGGAGCAGCGTTCCCAGAGTGGAGGGTGTTTCCGGTTCTGGTGTTGGAATTCCAAGCTCTGGGAGTGGCGTTGCTGCTTCCCAGACTGGAATTCCTGGCTCTGGAGCCAGCATTCCCAGCCGCCCCCAGGCAGAATTCCCGGCTCTGGGATCAGCATTCCCAGGCCCTGAAGTGGAATTCCCACCTCCCAGACTGATATTCCCAGCTCTGGGCTCAGCATTCCCAACCCCCTGCTCAGCATTCCCCTCTCCCAGGTTGGAATTCCCAGCTCCTGGAGCAGAATTCCCAGCTCTGGGCTCAGCATTCCCAGCCCCCCAAGCAGAATTCCCAGCTCTGGGATCAGCATTCCCAACCCCTGAAGTGGAATTCCCACCTCCCAGAGTGGCATTCCCAGCTCTGGCTCAGCATTCCCAGCTCTAGGAGACCCCGGAGCCTGAGGAACACGGGGCCACATTCCCAAGGAATCCCTGGATCTCCACGAGTGGCCCCATCCCGGATTCCCGGTTTCCCCCCCGGCATTCCCACGGGGAATCCGTGATCCCGAGGGGGATCCCAAGGGATGTTTTCCCTCCCCCTGATCCCGAGGGGGATCCCAAGGGTTGTTTTCCCATCCCCATTCCCAGATCAGCGCCGTGCGGCTCCCGCGGGAACCAACCAATCCCGAGCGCTTGAAAGGCTTCGGATACGCGGAATTCGAGGACATCGACTCCCTCTTCCAGGCCCTGAGCCTCAACGAGGAGGTGAGAACTGGGAATCTCATCCCTGGGAATCACAGCCCTGGGAATCACATCCCAAGGAATCCCATCCCATCCTGGGGAATCCCATCCTGTCCCTGGAATCTCATCCCATCCCTGGGAATCCCATCCCATCCTGGGGAATCCCATCCCAGGGAATCCCATCCCAGAGAATCCCGTCTCATCCCTGGAATCTCATCCCATCCCTGGGAATCCCATCCCATCCTGGGGAATCCTATCCCAGAGAATCCCATACTGTCCCTGGAATCTCGTCCCATCCCTGGGAACCTCGTCCCAAGGAATCCCACCCCAAGGAATCCCATCCCGGGGAATCCCATCCCAGGGAATCCTATCCCAAGGAATCCCATCCCCGGAATCCCATCCCATCCTGGAGAATCCTATCCCAAGGAATCCCATCCCAGGGAATCCTATCCCAAGGAATCCCATCCCCGGAATCCCATCTCATCCCAAGGAATCCCATCCCAGGGAATCCTATCCCAAGGAATCCCATCCCTGGAATCCCATCCCATCCCAGTGAATCCCATCCCAATGGAGCAGGGCCAGAACTGGGAAGAGCCCCCAACTTCCAGGAGCACATTCCAATCCCTCCGGAGGCTCCAGGGAGGGGGAATGGCTCCCACTGGGAGGAGGGGGAGGGTTTGCTGGGATGTCGGGAAGGAATTCCCAACATTCCCGTCCCGCTGCCGTTCCCAGTCTTTAGGGAACAGAAGGATACGAGTGGATGTGGCGGATCAAGCTCAGGATAAAGGTGAGGGTTGGGATTGGGATTGGGATTGGGATTGGGA
>NW_020925985.1:5313-11473 GCF_003984885.1 Neopelma chrysocephalum
CCAGACCGGGATGATCGCTGCTTCGGGCGGGACCGGGACCGTTTCCGGGACTCGGAGCGTTTGGAGAGCGACTGGAGAGCTCGGCCGGCAAATCCCGACGCCTTCGACGACTTCCCGCCGCGCCGGGGCGACGACGGATTCGGGGACAGTGAGTGAACATGGAATCATTCCCTGCCTTCCTCGGGATCCTGGGAATGTGCCCCGGCCTGGGATCCGGGGGGGGGGGCTTGGGGGGTTTGGGATTGGGAGCCACTTGGAGCTTGTTCCCACCTGGAGCTCCTGCATTCCATGAGGTCGTTCATTCCGTGAGCTCGTTCTCACCTGGAATTTGGTGATTCCTGGAATCTGTTCCCACCTGGAGCTCGTTCCCACAAGGAGCTCGTTCATTCCCACCTGGAGCTCATTCATTCCATGAGCTCATTCCCACCTGGAACTCATTGATTTCCACCTGGAGCTCGTTCATTCCCACCTGGAGCTCGTTCATTCCATGAGCTCATTCCCACCTGGAGCTTCTTCATTCCCACCTGGAGCTCATTCATTCCCACCTGGAGCTCCTTGGTTCCCACCCGGAGCTCATTAATTCCATGAGCTCCTTCATTCCATGAGCTCGTTCCCACCTGGGACCCATTCCCACCTGGAGCTCCTTCATTCCATGAGTTCATTCCCACCTGGAGCTCCTTGATTCCCACCTGGAGCTCCTTCGTTCCCACCTGGAGCTCCTGCATTCCATGAGCTCGTTCCCCCCTGGAGCTCCTTTATTCCATGAGCTCATTCCCACCTGGAGTCCATTCCCACCTGGAGCTCCTTCCTTCCCACCTGGAGCTCGTTCATTCCCAGAACTTGCTCATTCCCACCTGGAGTTTGTTCATTCCATGAGCTCATTCCCACCTGGAGCTTGGTGATTCCTGGAATCCATTCCCACCTGGAGCTCCTTCATTCCCAGAGTTCATTCCCAGAGCTCATTCCCACCTGGATCTCCCTCATTCCCAGACCTCTGTGGCTCCCACCTGGACCCCCCTCTTTCATTCCCACCGGGATCTCGCTCCTGGAAAATCGGGGCCTCCCCTCTCCCACCCGGATTCCCTGTTTTCCATGAGGCCCCTGTGCCCATTCCCACAATTCCCATTCCCACAATTCCCGTTCCCACAATTCCCATTCCAGGATACCGGGATCGTTACGACGACCGGTACCGGGATGGGCCCCGGCGGGACATGGATCGAGGATTCGGGAGCCGGGATCGCTACGACGACCGGAGCAGGGACTACGACCGAGGTGGGACATTCCCAGGGAATTCCAGTGTTCCTCAGGGTGGGAATGGGGACATTCCTGGCTGGATCCATCCCGGTTTTCCGCAGGGTGGGAATGTGGGTGGTCATTCCCGGCTGGATCCCAATGTTTCTTAAGGTAGGACTGTGGTCATTCCTGGTGTTCCACAGGGTGGGAATGTTGTCATTCCCGGTGTTCTTCAGGGTGGGACCGTGGTCATTCCCTGTTTTCCGTAGGGTACAATTCCCAGTGTTCCTTAAGGTGGGACTGCGGTCATTCCCGGTTTTCCTTAGGGTGGGAATGTGGTCATTCCCGGCTGTATCTTGGTTTTCCATAGGGTGGGAACATGGTCATTCCCGGTTTTCCATAGGGTACGATTCATGGTGTTCCTCAGGGTGGGACCGTGGTCATTCCCAGTTTTCCGTAGGGTGGGAATGTGGTCATTCCCAGCTGGATCCCGGTGTTCTGTAGGGTGGGAATGTGGGTGTTCCCAGCTGGATCTGGGTGGCTCTGGAGGGTGGGAATGTGGGCATTCCCGATTTTCCATAGGGTGGGAATGTTGTCATTCCTGGTTTTCCATAGGGTGGGACCATGGTGATTCCCAGTTTTCCTTAGGGTACGATTCCCGGTGTTCCATGGGGTGGGACTGTGGTGATTCCCGGCTGCATTCCCAGGTTTTCCTTAGGGTGGGACCGTGGTGATTCCTGGTTTTCCTCAAGGTGGGAATGCGGTAATTCCCTGTTTTCCGTAGGGTACGATTCCTGGTGTTCCTCAGGGTGGGAATGTTGTCATTCCCCGTTTTCCGTAGGGTGGGACTGTGGTCATTCCTGGTTTTCCTTAGGGTGGGACTGTTGTCATTCCCGGGTTTCCGTAGGGTACGATTCCCGGTGTTCCATAGGGTGTGCCCGTTGTCATTCCCATTTTTCCGTAGGGTACAATTCCCAGCTGGATCCCAGTGTTCCTCAGGGTGGGAACATGGTCATTCCTGGTGTTCCATAGGGTGTGACCGTTGCCATTCCTGTTTTTCCGTAGGGTACGATTCCCGGCTGGATCCCAGTGTTCCTCAGGGTGGGAATATTGTCATTCCCGGTCTTCCTTAGGGTGGGAATGTGGTCATTCCCAGTTTTCCGTAGGGTACGATTCCCAGTGTTCCTCAGGGTGGGACTGTGGTCATTCCCAGCTGTATCCCAGTTTTCCGTAGGGTGGGAATGTTGTCATTCCCGATTTTCCGTAGAGTACGATTCCTGGCTGTATCCCAGTGTTCCTGAGGGTGGGCCCGTGGTGATTCCCATTTTTCCTTAGGGTACAATTCCCAGCTGTATCCCGGTGTTCCTCAGAGTGGGAACACGGTCATTCCCAGTGTTCCTCAGGGTGGGACTGTGGTGATTCCCGGTTTTCCATAGGGTACGATTCCCGGTTGGATCCCGGTGTTCTTCAGGGTGGGAATGTTGTCATTCCCAGTTTTCCTTAGGGTAGGAATGTTGTCATTCCCGGTGTTCCTTAGGGTGGGAACGCAGTCATTCCCGGTTTTCCACAGGGTGGGACCGTGGTCATTCCCAGTTTTCCATAGGGTGGGAATGTGGTCATTCCTAGCTGTATCCCAGTGTTCTGCAGGGTGGGAACATGGACATTCCTAGCTGGATCCATCCTGGTTTTCCACAGGGTGGGAGTGTGGGCATTCCCGGCTGGATCCTGGTGTTCCATAGAGTGGGAATGTGGGCTGGGTGGGAACATGGGCATTCCTGGCTGGTTCCCGGATGGATCCTGGTGTTCCTGAGGGTGGGCCTGTTGTCATTCCTGGTGTTCCCATTGTCATTCCCGTTTTTCCGTAGGGTACGATTCCCGGCTGGGCGGGGGCCGTCGGGCCTTTGGCAGCGGATACCGACGGGACGACGATTTCCGCGGATTCGAGGATCGTTACGAGCGGCGGGAGGAGCGGATGGAGCGCTGGAATTCCAGGGATGACTACGGAAGGGACGACTTCCGCAGGGACGACAGAGGTGGGACAGGGAAGGGAGGGATCTCCGGGAATTATGGGATGGTGGGAATGGTTCCCTGGGAAAGGTGGGATGGGATCGATGGGATGGGATCGATGGGATGGGATGGGATGGGAATGATCCCTCAGGAAAGGTGGGATGGGTGGGAATGATCCCTTGGGAAAGGTGGGATGGGTGGGAATGGTTCCCAGGGAAAGGTGGGATGGGGTGGATGGGATGGGATGGGATGGATGGGATGGGAATGTGTCCCAGGGAAAGGTGGGATGGGATGGGAATGATGCCTCAGGAGAGGTGGGATGGGATGGGAAAGGTGGAATGGGGTGGGAATGGTTCCCTGGGAAAGGTGGGGTGGGATGGGATGGGATGGGATGGATGGGACGGGATGGGGAGAACAGGGATGGGATGGGATGGATGAGATGGGATGGGATGGGATGAGATGGGAATGGTTCTCAGGGAAAGGTGGGATGGGAATGATCCCTCAGGAAAGGTGGGATGGGATGGGAATGATCCATTGGGAAAAGTGGGAGGGAAAGATGGGATGGGATGGGATGGGAATGGTTCCCAGGGAAAGGTGGGAGGGGATGGAATGATCCCTTGGGAAAGGTGGGAGGGAAAGGTGGGATAGGATAGGAATGGTGTCTTGGAAGAGGTAGAATGGGATGGGAATGATCCCTCAGGAGAGGTGGGATAGGGAGGAGTCTCTTCCCTCAGGAAAAGCGGGATAAGGAGCAGCTGATCCCTCTGGGAACGCCGTGACCAGCCGGGGCCGACCCCTGACCATGGGGTGGGACATTCCCATGGGATATTCCCACAGGATCACCCCTTATCCATCCCTTCCCATTCCCAGGTCCCACCCAGAGGCCGAAGCTGAACCTGAAGCCCCGGAGCGCTCCCAAGGAAGAGGAAAATTCCGGAGCTCCGGCTCAGTCCTCCCGCGCCGCCTCCATCTTCGGGGGGGCCAAACCCGTGGACACGGCGGCAAGAGAGAGGGAGGTGGAGGAGAGGCTCCAGAAGGAGCAGGAGAAGCTCCAGAGGCAGCTGGAGGATGACAAGAGGATGGACAGGAGACCTCGGGAAAGGTGGGAATGATCCCAAAAAAAAGGGGGAATGATCCCCAGAAAAAGGGGGAGAGATCCCAAGGGAAAGGTGGGATAGGATGGGATAGGATGGAGATGGTCCCCAGGGAGAGGGAGGTGGAGAAGAAGCTCCAGAAGGAGCAGGAGAAGCTCCAGGAGGAGCAGGATGACAAGAGGATGGACAGGAGACCCCAGGAAAGGTGGGAATGGGATGGGAATGATCCCAAGAAAAAGGGGGAGCGATCCCGAGGGAAAGGTGGGATGAGATGGGATGGGATGGGATGGGCTGGAGATGGTGTCCAGGGAGAGGGAGGTGGAGGAGAAGCTCCAGGAGGAGCAGGAGGACAAGAGGATGGACAGGAGACCCTGGGAAAGGTGGGAATGATCCCAGGATGGGATGGGATGGATAGGAAGGGAATCCCATGGGAAAGATGGGATGGGATGGGATGGGATGGGATTGGGGATGGTCCCCAGGGAGAGGGAGGTGGAGGAGAGGCTCCAGAAGGAGCAGGAGAAGCTCCAGAGGCAGCTGGAGGATGACAAGAGGATGGACAGGAGACCCCGGGAAAGGTGGGAATGATCCCAAGGGAATGGGGGAGAGATCCCGAGGGAAAGGTGGGATGGGATGGGATGGAGACGGTGTCCAGGGAGAGGGAGGTGGAGGAGCAGCTCCAGGAGGAGCAGGAGGACAAGAGGATGGACAGGAAACCCTGGGAAAGGTGGGAATGATCCCAAGGGAAAGGTGAGAATGATCCCAGGATGGGATGGGATGGATAGGTAGGGAATCCCATGGAAGAGGTGGGATAGGATAGGATAGGATGGGATGGGATAGGATGGAGATGGTCCCCAGGGAGAGGGAGGTGGAGGAACAGCTCCAGAAGGAGCAGGAGAAGCTCCAGAGGGAACAGGATGACAAGAGGATGGACAGGAGACCCCGGGAAAGGTGGGAATGATCCCAGGATGGGATGGGATGGATAGGTAGGGAATGCCATGGGAAAGGTGGGATTTGCTGGAGATGGTCCCCAGGGAGAGGGAGGTGGAGGAGAAGCTCCAGGAGGAGCAGGAGAAGCTCCAGAGGCCTTGGGAAAGGTGGGATGGATAGGCAGGGAATCCTTGGAAAAGCTGGGATGGATAGGTAGGGAATTCCTTGGGAATGGTGGGCTGGGCAGGGAAGGATCTCGTGGGAAAGGCGCCGCCAATCCCATGGGAATGCCGGGGCTGTCCCGCCCCTTTCCCATTATCCCAATATCCCATTATCCCAATTTTCCCCCCTATCCCAGACATCCGAGCTGGAGGAGTGAAGAAAACCAGGAGCGATCCCGGACCGGGAGCGAATCCTCTTCCCAGGGGGGGCCCCCGGGACCAACCCCCGGCCCCCCCTCCCAACGCTGTGAGTCGGGATTGGGATTGGGAATATCCCAAAAATCCTTGGGATCACCCCAAAATCCTTGAGATCACCCCAAAATCCTTGGGATCTTCCCAAAATTCCCCCCTCGGGCCCCTCCGGCCGCAGTGAGTCAGGATCGGGATTGGGATCAGGATCATCCCAAAATTCTCCCCCAGCCCCTCCCTCCTCAGGCCCCTCTGGTCAGGATTGGGATCACCCCAAAATCCTCGGGATCATCCCAAAATCCTCGGGATCATCCCAAAATCCCCCTCCCCAGCCCTTCCCCCCTTGGCTCCTCCAGCCACAGTGAGTCGGGATTGGGATCGGGATCAGGATCATCCTAAAATCCTCGGGATCACCCCAAAATTCCCCCCTCAGCCCCTCCCCCCTCAGGCCCCTCCGGTCAGGATCGGGATTGGGATCACCCCAAAATC